>NW_024962255.1:5172549-5620033 GCF_019238085.1 Lagopus leucura | reverse complement strand
ATTGGTAATGAAAATAATCTTCTGCTCCCTGCCCCTGAAAACTTAGAGCCAGGTACCCATAAAATAAAATGGCCCTGGAAGGTGCAGGTAGGACCCAAGTGGTGTGGCCTACTTGCACCTTGGGGGAGACTATTGGAGGTGGGAGGCTCAGTAGTCCCTCCAGTAATAGGTACATGGCCTACTGATATTATGGTCAACACTCCGATCTTTATTGCTAAAGGGACCCCCATCATGTCCCTATGGCAGATCAGGACACCTCCTTTGGTGCCTGATATCGTTATGCAGCCGCAGATATCCGGCAAAAAGGTGTGGTACAGGCGGCCAGGACGTGCCCCAGTACAAGCGGAAGTGTTGACCCAAGACAGAAATACGGCCTGTATCTTGCCCTGGAGAGCAGACCTTCCCCTCCTGGTACCTGTAAAACATCTGTATTACTCCCCGTGAGTCTGTGAGCCTTCAGGACCACCGGAAGGAACAAAATGCCATCAAGCGTTCCAGTGTTGCTGTCAGATCACGTACAACACCCGGTGATGGTCTGCATGGGACTGATGGAACATAGAATGGACTTGCACCTCAGGACCTCATGCCTCCAGGCACATCATCGAGCACTGGCCCATAGAAGAGTATGGACATCCACTAATCATCACTTGTCTTGAACTGTACCAACATACGTCGCGATAAAATTGTATAAGCGTCGCGATATACCGGATCTCTGTATTAGGGAAAGCTTACCCTTTTGTTAACCTGATCATTGGTTCACGCCGTGAAGGGGTGGAGTGTATGGGAACTGCTGAGTCACGGCCTGAACCTCTGATTAATCACCTGAGGTGAGCCATGAGTCAGCCAGAGGAGCACAGGTGAAGGCAATTCACCTGTGCTACCGGAAGGGGTGGAGCCAGGCTCCACCCCTCCTGGACCTATTTAAGAGCTGGCTACCAGAGGGGAAGGATCTCTTCTGGAGATCCTCCTCTTTGATATCTTCTAGTGAGCTCAACCCAAGGGTAAGCTCTTCTACTTATTCTCTTTTGTGATCCTTGTTTGCCTTACTCTTTTGATTATATTGCAATTATAACATCTTGGTTATACAAAAGGTAATGCATTTGAACACTAATTTGAAGTCTCAGACACTTGTTTTTTTTATTTCTGAGACTCTAGAGGATGAAAAAGTAATCTGCTTTTCCCTGGTGCTCCTTCTGGAATAAAAAAAATAAGTAGATAGAATTAATTTACAATCTGAAGAAGTTTACACCGCAAGAATGATAAGGTGTAGTCAGTCCACAGTGGGGATATGTCCCTTTTAAGTCTAAAAGCATAGAATAAATAGAGCTACTGAAGCAGTTCTTAACAACAGGTGCCTAAGTAGCTCTCCCTTTGGTTGCAGGAATAGAGGAAACCACCCAAGCCATTTTGTTCTAAGTAAATTGGTTCTGATGTCATATCAGAGAAGGCCATCAGATTATACAAATATAACCAGCTTATTCCTTTGAAGGCAAAAAAGATCAGTCAGTTCCAGAAGACATGGGTCATTGATTACAACCAAATATTTGAAACTTACTTTGAATTCAATTAAAAATGGAGGTGATAATGACTTTTGAGGCAGCTGAACATCAGATCTCAAACAAGTGGCTATTTCAGACAGGTAAGAAACAACCAAAAGAAAACACTGAAAGTTTTGGGTGTTTCTGCATAAATAAAATCATAGGCATTAGAAATGAAAAAAAAAGAGAGTAGTACAGTTTCTCCCTTCACCTACCACAACTGGATATTGTTTCCATGCAGAAAACAATGTTAAACTGACAACACACATGCTAGCAATAAGGAAAAAGAAGGGCAAAAACATATCTTCAAACAGGAAACCTGTTCAAAGATGTTCATGAAGCCTGAGCAATTACATTCTTACTTACTGTTTTGGCTTACAAAATAAGAAAACATGAAGCATATAACTGTCCCCATCTTTTGCCAGGAAAGCAGGTGACAGTAGGGAAGAAATGCTAGCAAAGGTTGCCTATTTCATACAGACTGCAAAAGGCTGAACACATTAAGAAAATAGGTCAAAGCTTACATGTGCTTTTTTCTTGTGCTAATAAGATGCATTTGTGTACAACTTGCCATTAAGAGCTAGCCTTTTCACTCCTGTTACAATTTCGTTCAGAATTAATATTCTTGAAGACTATACTCTGTTCTTCTGCATTCTCTTCTACTTTTAGAGAGTATTAAAAGAATACATTGATGGCTAGAAAAGCCCTATGAATCCACAGCATGTTGTTCTCTCTATCCTTCAGCTCTAACATGTACTAGAGATTAGTTTGTGTCTATAAAAAGAACTGCAGCTGTTAGTGCTTGTCTACTTACAAGAGGCTTGAAAAGCATATATTAATTAGGGAGAATTTGTTTAGGAGCACTTGAAAACTCGCGTGTATTCCCTATGTAACTAACAACTTCACCTTCCCTTCACTTCTACTGACACTACCAAAATCATTCGTGAAAAAGCCCACAAAACTCATTACACCTAAATCTCTCACTAAAGTCATTGACATGGTAACCCCAGTGGCATTTGGAATAAATCATTATTAGTTCTTATTTCATCTCACTTTAGCAGCTTTATTTGTGTCCTGCATCCTCTATTTGGCAGCCATTCTCTCTGCTTTGCTGTCTCTTTACACCCCTTAACAGAGATGACTGATCAGATTAAAATAATTCAGGACTGAGGTGATTCATGTTTCAGTTAAAGTCAACTGTACAGGCTGTTCTGCACTAGCGAGACTACTTGCCTTCACCATGCACTTGGGCATATTCCAGTGACGTGGTGGTGTGAAAGGACTAGGGCAAAACTGAGGCACTTCCCTTTGGCCTTTCATGCTCCAGCAGCTGTTCACAGAGTAGACTGCTGGCAAAGGGAATAGCAAGCAGTGCTGTGAGTTCACGGGCTCTGTACCACAATGGGCTCAAGCTCAAATTCAGACTTGGGTCACAAGTAGAAATATTTGGCCTTCCAAGTAATTTGGCAAAATTGCTGTGGTCCTATAAAGAAGATGCCAAGAACCAGTGTAATAAAAGCCTGTTCCAAGACAAGTCTGAAGCAGCACCTAAAAAGGCAATGGCAAGCAGCTGATCTTTCCAGCTTTCACATATGAACTAAGATTCTTGATAATATGTTTTGCAGGTTATAGGCTCAGTTAATGTACTTCTGGGAATCCACTTTTCATCCAGCACTGGACTAGAAAGGGACATCACACGGCACTAAATAAATGTTCACACATTCTCATGTAAGGCAGACACAGACTGCTATCAAAGAGCCTCAGAGCTGTAGACAGCTTTACTCAAATTATTATAACAGAGAAAAGGAAATTTCTCTCCCTGCACTGGTAGCACAGAGTATTTTTCTTCAAGTCCTGTGAAAAACCAACAGCATGCCTGACATCCAAAAAAAGGCACATAACAAGGATAAATTGCACAGGCATGCCCGTTTTTCTTATTATGACTGGTGCCATGTTTTTACATGGGACATTCCAGGGAAAGCTGTAGCGTAGCCCGCATCCTACTCTGATCCCTCAGGGAAAGAATCGCATCTCAGTAACCCAGACAGAGCAGCTGTATGTCTCTGTTCCTGTAACAACTATTTACACAGTACTCTAATGAGAGGTCCTTTTTCTGCAAAGCAATGTCAGTATCAGTTCGTTATTTCAGTGGCTGAGCAACAGGTATCTCAGTTCAAATACTTGTTCTTATAGCCTTGCAGTTGTCAACGTCATAGGAATGTGAAGAATCCGATGTTATAAATAGCTCTATATAAAAGCAATCTTAAAACAAAGAAATTACAAGTACTGGCCACACCTAGCAACCTCAGACAAGGACCACAGCCCCATGCACTAAACATTTTACGTTGAACAAAAAAAGGTTATGATGCCTTCCTCATCTCCTATCTAATTAAAAACCTAAATGCTCATTTTCAAACTTGCAAATAGGTCAATTCCTAAATCTTGACAATGATGAGCTCTGACATAACTTACAAGGACAGAGAAACCAGGAGATGATCAGTGTAAACCTAATAAACTCAGTACATTGTCTCAAAAGCAAATCTAGCCTAATCAGTCTAATACAGAGTACAAAATTTTTGTTAGAAAAGTAATAGCTTCGTTGCAGCAACCCTGTCAGCAGCAGAGCTCTGCTAGAGACATGAAACAGGAATTCTATGTACCTGGCTCACAGAGTAAAGCAAATGGTGCAAGAGATATGTCAGCATAGGAAAATGCTAGCACATTTTCCAAACACTGATATCACCTCACCGTGCATGGGGATATCAGGATCTTGTGATGTTCAACCACAAATGTGGTCTCAGTGTTTGGCTGGCATATTAAGTACAAGCATTTTTTGGCAATGGAAAGGGCTCTCAAGATTAGGATTCACCTGAGGTTAAAAAATAGGATCAGTGGCTGGGAAAAACAGAAGGGGATTCATTCCTCTGGATGACAAGCTTTTTCCTTACTCTTCAATTACTAAACTTGCAAAAACAGCAGTACTACTTCAGATTCAGCACCAAAAATATTTTGGACTCCTCTCAGGAGAGCTGTAACCAACACTTGCCAAGGAGAACGTTTTTAAGATCCACCCTCATTTGGACTACTAGAATAAATACTCAGACATAAAGCACAGAATTTCACTGGAAAAAAAGGCCAAATTAGATCTTCTGATGGTAGCTATAAGCTCAGTAATTAGTAGAATTAATGGAAACACTCCTGTTAATTTTACCAGGCTTAAATCAAGTGTCTCAGATATGCTGCAAAGAACAAGTGAGCAGCAGCTCAGGTTAAACTGTCTCAGCAAGCAATCCAACACAACTTGAGCTAAAAGAAACCTCATGATATAACTCTTATTCCACCATCATTTCCTGTTTGTATTTATGGAGTCATATGTAGTTCTCTTATATTACAGTTCCTCGAGACAGTTACCTCCTTCTGTTTTTCTCTCCCTCCACAGAGGATCTGCTCTCAGTATCACCATCCAACTTGAACATTTCACTTTGTCAGAAATAATTAGATTTAGCTACTAAGAACATGAACTTGACACGTATGTAAAAAGTTGCTTAAGGGAATTTTTGCAAAGCAGGCTTTATCCACAAAGCAAGAACAAAGCTGTTATTCATTTCCCTCAACACTTAGTTTTCTCTGTAACTTCCACGTATATATAAGACAATAGTTCAGGAACAGACAAAAATCTGAGACCATATCTTTGGATAGAACAAGTGCTCCTATGCAAAGTCACATACAGGATGTTTCCTGAATAGGCTGTAGAACATTTACAGGCATGCTTGCAGTAACTGTACATTTTCTACTGAATGGAAAAATTAAACAGAAAACCCTCGCTCTTCCACAAAACGAGCCTGAAGGTTTACACAAAAAAGTGACCATGGATCTAAAGTAGAAGCACATCCTTTAAAAGCTCCAGTACTATAAAAAGGTACTACACTTGCACAAGTTCACCCTTTGGATTGATATAATCCATTTATATCACATTTTTGTCAGATGCCTAAAGATATCCTACACATAAACATTTACATAGCACCTTAAGATACACAACCGAACAAGTTGATAACATTCAGTGACTTCTAGTAGTGACCAAACATACTGCCAATGTTTTTCCAGTTTAGTATTTACTGCCAACTCCATGCAACTGTATATTAATAAATTTCCTAAGTACAAGTTTTTCTACAAAGCCAAGGTAAAAACTGATGGCTAAGCTATCTGCAAACTGTGTTCCTCTCAAGGCTACTAAGCACTTGGGTATAAGAAACGCTCACAAAGAGGAAAAAGGACATTCACACAACCACATAGAGGAGCTGGAATCAGAAGTTCAAAATCCTGTTTCTGTGGTTTTCCCATCATCTGGGTGACCTTGGGCAAATCACTAGTTTTTGTGTATCAGCATCGCTAACTTTAAACAAGGGACAATATCCTCTTCATAAGGCTGCTCTCCATTTTCATAGCTTGCTTCAAGCTTCACATCTGGAAATACAACTTTTTTTCAACT
The DNA here is from genome assembly GCF_019238085.1 of Lagopus leucura. NCBI lineage: Eukaryota > Metazoa > Chordata > Aves > Galliformes > Phasianidae > Lagopus > Lagopus leucura. The sequence goes on along the minus strand of NW_024962255.1, from coordinate 5,614,006 downwards.
GTTTGCAGTTCCTCTTTCACCATATACTTGCAAAAAATTCATTTTCCTCAACAATTCATTTGCCACAACAGAAGTTACTCAACAAATAATTTATAGAGATGCTCACCAGGCTGACTACATCACATGTGGGTATATTTTACTTTGCTATAAAAGTAAAATTGAGCATTCTAGTGGTAAAACATAGTTTACACAAATCTATGTTGTGTAATCATGTACATTCTTTGAAGAACCCACAAACTGTATTTCCTTGAGGAAGTTGTATATTAAAAATCACTGTATATTACAAATAACCATCAATTTTTGCTCTACTGTACATAATTAAAAAGAAAATCTACTTGTGAAGAGGACATTGAAGTAAACCTAGGAGCATAAGCATTTGATTTACTGGGAATTATTTTAAGTGGGCAATCCTTGAAAGAGGGTTGAGACCTTATAGGTAAGGTTTCTGCTCTATTAATGAGACAAAAATTGCCAATAAAAGAAGGGAGTCATTGACCAGAGTCATCCAGAACACAAGGGTAGCATTAACAGGATGAAGCACTAGAAACACCAAATTAATTTTCACAATTATCCCTGTATATTAATCAGAAAGAAGTCCTAAGAAACTGTATAGCACAGCTTGCTCTGAACATCAAATAGTTGTTTCTGCCATGCCCAGACATACACTATCCTTTTCAAGACCAACTTCTACTTTCATTCACAGAAGAGCCCAATTCATGTCAAAAGACTTAAAATAGGGCAACTCAAAGTTTGAATTCCTAGTGCAAAAACACAGTAATGTTCAGCCATAAAAAGAAGCAACGAAGGAAACAAAAAGATTATATTCAGATAAATTTAGAATAGCATCTCCCATGGCTGGAGAACGTGGTTGTCACCATAGACCTCTGTACTTTCTAACACAAGCCCAATGCTGGGTTGTGATTTTGAGGGCATCAGTTCTACATCTGACTTTTAGTATTACTAATGCACTTTAGACCAGTCACAGTTGTAAACACTAATGGGGAGTAACCAAAAAATAGATTACTGAAACTTTGTACAAAACATTATGTGACATGAGGAAAAACAAGAACACATATAAAACAAGCCAAAATAATTCTCCTTTTTACTTCAAAGTTTCACATCTAAGTAAAGAATTTCTTTCCCAGGGCCACTGCTCATCTTCACACACTTGTGCAGAAGGCAGAACCTACTCAACTCAATCTTCATCTCCTAGATATTCTTCTCATTCTCCCCAGTGTCAGCACAGAGCAACCAATCATCCTGCTACCTACTCCAAAGGGCCAGAACTCTTTCCAAGGGCCTGGCACAAAATGGATTCTCATTTCTTCATAACCCTGAACTCTGGAGTTCCTGCAAGCCCAGATCTCAGCTCACTTCTAACAGGCAGGTTCTCAGATCGAGCATCCTTGCTACTCGCCTCAGTGGCAATCCTGGAGCAGTACAGCCTTCAAGCCTCTCCAGAGTCTTGCCTCCCAGAAGTGTCAACAACCTCTAGTTCTCACTAGTTCACTTTTCTTGTAACAATTTTCAAGCAATTCCAATGCCTTTAGGTGCTAAATATAGCATTAAATACAACCCTCCCTTGGCTTTTAAAGGAATTATGTATACCTCCATCTCTGCATGTAAAAAGATGAAATGTAATAATCCATCAGGTTTTATTTTAAAATGATTTATTTTGATCCTTCTGTCCTCAGCTGAAGTTTGAGTAACAGAAGCACAGGTCAGAACTCTTGAGGCACTGATAAATCTTATTTGAAAGACTGTTTTCCAGATACCCAAATTAAAGCTCACTTTTTGCTGCTATTCAGTGAAGTAAGAAGAATCTTAACCATATGAAAGGCAAGGTTGAGGCAGTAGTATCAGGCAACTCAGTGGCAAGAAACAATTACAACACAGATGATTTCTGAAAATCATACCCCATCTGAAAAACAAACAAGCAAACAAACACCAATCTTTCGGGTCCCTGGATCTTTATGTTCACTTATTATCCATCAGATGAGAAGTTAACTTTCATGTAGTTTTAGAAATAAAAGCTGTTCACTTTGCACACTGCAAGGAACATTTTTGTCTTCTCTGAAGGAATAAAAACCCAAACATTCCATAAAACTTATTTTCAATAAATCTCACCCATTTTAATTTTTTTTATTTTTTTATTTTTTAATATCAAACTGTCACTTCAGAAGTCAGCTAAAATGAAAGGGAGACAAAAAGGAACCAACTTAGGATACCCATCAGCACCACATCAAAATAAAGTGATTGTTAAAAATGACAAGAAGATGAAATACTGTGAAATATAATAGCCTTTTGCAAAACATGCTCCTTCTCTTTCCTGTTGTAGACTACTCAGCAAAGGAATACAACAGTTACCATCTTTTGTCAGATTCCTCCCCACCTTTTTTTCCCCCCAGACTCAAACCTCTTTGACTTTTCTCTAGTGCAGAACTCAGACCATAATGATACCAGAGAAGGGACAAAAGAAGCCATAGCATGGTTTAGAGAGTTGTATCTGGCAGCTTCCTTTCATTATGCTGCCTCCTGAAATGGAAAGAATCCCCATCACAGCTGAACATGCTCCATTGTTAACGGGTCACAGCACAAAAGCAATTGCTTAGTAGATCAGGTCATGAACACAGCAATAGTTTGAGCTGCCTGAGCTTCAGATTTTAAAAAATGAAATTACGGCAAGAGTTTCCAAAACAACACAGCTGACTAGTCAATATTATTGGAAGTTACATCTAGGAAATACAGGATTTGGGGTTTAGATAAGATCAGTTCATTTCTTTTATGAAGAGACAGCCAGAGGCACACGGTCTAACCAGCAAAGCCATATGGGTAAGAACAGATTAACATCAGTAAAATAACTGAGTCACATGATATGGATCCTGATGGAAACTGGGTTTCAGAGAAAAGTAATTTTTTAAATCAACTTTTTAAAGATGATTGTCTAAGAACAAAATCAGCCAAGTTTAAGCAATTTACAGGGATCTCAAATCACCGCTAGATTTGCCAAATAATATTAAAACAAAGGAAAGTACAAAACCCTATGGCAATAAAGCAGCATCCCCTACTGACCTTTTTGTGTCTTGGTGTTTTGTTTCCCACTTGCTGAAGATTTTCCACAAATAGCAGTATTTTGTTCATTTATTTTATTCATTTATTTTCAATAAATCTCACCCATTTTAATTCTTTTTTTTTTTTTTTTAATATCAAACTGTCACTTCAGAAGACAGCTAAAGTGAAAGGAAGACAAAAAGGAAGCAACTCAGGATACCTATCAGCACCACATCAAAATAAAGTGATTGTTAAAAAGGACAACAAAAGGTTCTAGATCTCACAGGACTGGATACTAACCCAAAAAAGGATCCTGTTCGTTCAAGGGATACTTGATGGAACTTCAGCAACTGAAACACTTTGGAAGTCCCAGGTTAAGTACGACCACAATAACCTCAGCTTTTGCAGAGTTTGAGCAAACTGCACTCAGTATATTGGTTGATTTCAGAAGACAAGAGAACACCATGCTTCCCCTTCAACATATGGAAGACTCATAAGCACCTGTCTTTACCCTGTCTTCCTCCTCAAGAACTAGTGGCTTGGTTCTACCAGATTCCCTTGAAATTGAGTATAATTTGTCTGTTAATATTTTAATTAACCTCAGTTTACAAAAATCCCTCATCACTGATCACGCATTTCATTGGAATATTTGTTCTGCGCTAGAAACTGAAAAATGGGCATTCAAGCAAGTTCACAGTAATTTAAATTTTGAATTGCCTTTATTTGAAAACTTAATGGCTGCTCTTTTAAACCATTCCAAATTAGTTTGATTTGTTTTTACTACTTAAAAACCAGTATGCAACACATTCATTAAGGGTCACATGAGATTGTGGCAACTAGCATGCTCCCTTACCCTGCCATTCTAATCTAGCCATAAGCCTAACTCTTCCAAAGATATTTCAACATCTCTTGGCCATCCCACAGATTGTGTGGGTAGATCTACCTCAAATCTGAAAAACTGAAGAATGCATTAAATCCTTTGGTCCTTAGACACCTGAGGACCAGGTGGTTCTTGCTATAGGAAATCAAACTCTTACATACACTACAAGTTCAAGCCACAGGAGTTAACAGCCACTGCTAGTATAACCTATGCCACAGATGTATTTGGAAAAGAGGAGAAAATACAAGAATAGTTAAGACAGGCAACACAGAATTTGGGAACCAAAGTAATTCTAAGTCCATAGGAATCAACATTCACAGTATTTAGACATGTTAGCCCTAATTGCTTGGAGCTCAGTTCCTCCCTTACTGCCAGTACAGCTGAAAACACTAAGAAAAGGATGGAAAAATGTGCAAATAAAAAATTGAGACTGTTAACAAACATATAGTTTGCTCTGAAAGTAATCCCTCATTCATTTCCACAGGAACAACAATAGACAATACAAAAATATACAAAAAAGCACAATAACTATCAGATAGAGCAAGTTCACAGCTACAAAACATGATTTCCCAACATAGTCGCCACCATTAGATATGTACTTTGGGCAGCGATGATCAAGAGCCTGCATGCCGTGCTTGTAAAAATCTGCCCAGAACATAGCTTGTCCTTCACATTGTGTAATTGTGCTCATATCCGCAGTTTGGTCTCCATAAACATTCAAAAAGTATCAATGATTATCACTGGGTTCATTTTTCCCACTTGGGGGAATTCAGTAACACCCCTTGGCTTCATATGTATTTCCATGTGAGATATCATTTTGTCAGATTGCCCATCTGCCTCACAACAACAAAACACAAGTTAATATTGATGGAAAGGTTCCATCATTACTGCCCTATCACCAACATCCACCTCTGATGCTGCGGGCCAGCATAATAAGCGGAATTACTTTAGGAGCAGGTCTCATATTAAATGAAAACTGCCATGTTTAGGTTTAAAACTAGTTGTCTTACTACCCTTTTAACATACATACTATTCCATTAGTAACTTACTCTGGATTACCTCTTGAGGCACTACTGTTTAACCTGATGCCTGAAAAGTGAGGCACTGGGATACTACCATTTGGCATGGCCATCTACCTGCAGTCATTCTCCAGCAGCTGCCAAGATTATTTTCAAATTATCATCTTTATCCACAACTCCCAAGTAGCCAAACAATTATTTGTACAGAACTATAAGGAAAGCTGCTTAGCAAGTTTAACTGTTCTGTTTACAGCTAGATGAAAAATTTTCGTGAAGTGTTGGTCATTCTGTTTGTTACAGACAAAAAATTAGCACAGTGGAAAGGCAACACAGGAGTGGAATGGCAAAAAGATAAACAGGAAAGGAATGCTCACCCATCTCCAAAGATGTAAGTTCACTCCACAACAGTGGGATCTCCAACCAGAGATCCTTCCCCCGTGGCAGTCAGCCCTTAAATGAGGTCTAAGAGAGGTGCAGCCAGGCTCCACCCCTTCCAGTCCCACAGCTGAATTGCTTTCATCTGTGCTCCCAGGGCTGACTGGGTCCTTTCTCCAGATGCTCAATCAGTGATTCAGGCCATGATTCAACAGTTACCATACACTATTCCTTATCACACACTGCACTGAGACAGTAAACATACCTATGACAGAACAAAACGTTCATTAGAGTAGATGAGTAGGTCTTCATTTTGATAATCAAGAGGTAACAGAGCTGTTTTAAAAGAATTATTTTTAAAGCTTTTATTATGTGTATGTCAACATTTTCACAATTATTTAGTTCTGAAGGAAAAGTGGTGCTTAAGTTAAATCAATATTTACAAAAGTCAGCTGGTTTGGTTTCCTCAGCTAAGTGTACCCTGTCTTCAGAGATCAGAATCATTTCAAGAAATCATCAGGATCAACTGAACAAATCATCGAATCAAAGCACCAAGTAATCAAGCTGAACAAGTTGATACTCAACTACCACTAATTCGCAGTAATCTCTGAGCAAGAGTATGGCATTGAGTCCCTCTGTGACCTTGGCAAATCAGGTTACCAAGGAACTCGAGTTTATCCATAAATAGGCACAGTATTTGCACTTGAAGTACTGCAAAGCAAGGTTTTGCACAAAGGTTTAAACCATTACTTTTTTCCATACTTAGAGAGCTAGCAATGGCTGTGCTAAAAAAGATGCAATGATGGATTACTCAGCCTCCAACTGAAAACTGCAGAGAAATAATGAGTGAAACAGGTGGGAGGAGATTCACGATGCCTTCCCCCTCATGCAGATAGCATGCATTTATAACTTAATATTTACAGTTGAATAGTGAGCTGGAATGAAGAACACAAAGTCTACTTGATAAACTGACTGTAAACAGAGCAAATGGAAAAAGAATTTAAGCTTTTTTTATCTAAAAGATGTCCACAATCTTTGTAGATATTGTGTAGACAACACTGACGTTTTGAGCCAGGTGTTTTCCCCAAGCAGGAAAACAGCCCACATAAGGAGTTAAGCTTTTTTGCTGGAGTCCATCCAACCAGTAGTCCCCATTGGATTATCCACTGCCATAACACTGCTTTGACCCTGTTCTGGGAATGTTATACTAATAATATGGCTCAGGTAAATACAGGAATTGTCCAGGAAGTTTACCATATAGACAGCCTTTTAAATTATTTTTAAGCTAAACTGGAAAAAAAGACAACATTTTAATTAATGATGGGTTGCAATTAAGAATGTTTCATTGAACTCTATGTAACAGCTGGAGTTTTGATTGTTTTGTTGTTTGCTCTTGCGTGTTAGTAACATTAGGAGCTTTGCAAAAGTGGTGAATGGCTGATAATGGTGAAAATTGACCTATCTTACAAGGTTAAAGCTACAAAGGGAGAGCCACTTTACCCAGAGCTAACCCTCAGCAGAACTATCAGAATTTCCCAGGAAAGGGAATTACACAGGCTCAAACTCATGGCTCAAAAGCAATCACACCAAGAGAGCATCAGAGAAAACGGTACAGCTAAACCTACCAGTAAGCCACTTTCAAGAAACCAAATAGGATTCGCTGCACAGGAGGGCCTGCCATCACATTCTTTGGTTTTCTAATGGCGATCCTGAAGGTGCAGCACAGGAGATTCTGTCCTTCCTGAAGACCAGACTCAGCTGGCTCTTAAGTACAACCAATTCTTTCTTAAATTTGTTGGGAACTGGTTTTTATGTTTGTGCTGTGCAGACAGAATTCCTGTACTTTGAAATTCCCTGGTCTTAATTTGATGTAATGAGCAACAAACAAGCCAGTAGATCCCCTCTGGTTCAAACAAAAACACTGAAGCAGAACTGATCAGCTATTTGTCAGAACAGGGTGAAAGGACAATTTGTAGCTAACATGCTCTAGGGAGTAGAAATTCAGATTGCTGAAGTGTGGCAGAGGTTAAAATATATGCTCTTAGTCTTCACAACTCTTTTTATCTCACATAGAACAGAATAATCTAAATGATAACCACTTTCTCAATCATCATATAAGGATAATTTCTCTCTACATGGAAAGTGTTTTCCAACTCAAGCCACTATTTATGCTACTTAATGAAATTCATTCATCTGCAGAAAATCTGCTTGCTATTTTGCAGCTTCTATTGTTTAAAGAGGACTTCTAGGAAGAAACCTGATAAGGAATTTAGTACTGTGAAGACTAACTCCAAGCATAACTGAGCATACATTTTCACACTTTAATTCATTAACACAGGCCCACTGCATGAAATCTCTGACAGTCACAATTCTTACTTCTTAAACATGGCACTGAGGTTATATACACTGTTTTAAATGCATATAACATATAATGAAATTAGTACAGGACATACGGGAGTGCCTCATTACACACCACAGAAAGTCAAATCAGGTTCTGCCCTTGTTTATTCCATCTAATCTTCCTAAAGGAGATCACATGCCTTTAATGCAATACTATTAACATGCACAAGATGGAGGCTTCTGATGCAACTCAGAAAAGAACTCAGATGATGCATTACTCAGAGCTGAAAAAATGAAAAAGCTCTTCAGGTTTAAATGCCTCTTAGGAGAAAAAAGATACTAGCCTTTTGCTGTACTATACTAACATTATGATCCCCTGTTCATTGCAGGAGGGATGAACTAAGTGACCTTTAAGGGTTACTTCCAACTCAAACAACTCTGATTCTGTGAAATGGTATCTTAATTGAAAACCTCCTCAGTGCACAGTTTCACCTGAAAATATCCGCTATGCAGATAAATTGTGAGGTGCAAAAGCATCAGCACCTAAACTGGTTAGCATCACAGAAATGTAATTGAAATGACAATAACATCCTAGACCATAGTAACTAAACATTCACTCAAATACAATAGCTCGAGGCACAAAATGTACAAGGAAAAAAACTGCTTACTCTTAGAAGACCTTAGATATATAGGAATCTCTAACAACGCACCGTCCCCCTTGCCAGCCCTTAAATGAGGTCTGTAAGGGGTGGATCCTGGCTCCACCCCTTCTGGTCACTCAGCAGTATTGCGTGCACCTGAGCTCCCCTGGATTGGCCCTGCCTTCCTGCCAGGTGCTCCATCACTGCTTCAGGCCTTAACTTAGCATTTCCACTACACATTACTGTGCTTAGTCAAACACACACAAAGTTTGAAAAAATTGATTTGAGTAAAACTTACATTTTACCATACAATTTCATTGCTGTCCCACAGATAATCTAGCGGATGATGGTAACTAGACTTGCTAGCTGTGCAACAGCAAGCAATCCAATAAATAAAGTACTGCAGTTTATCCATGGCTCGAGACAACAGCAGTCACAAACAGCCATCTCAAAATCACTTTACAAATGGCCTTCTTTGTTAGAAGACAAACTGACCAAACTGCTGTTAGCATAAGCCCGTTCCCCCTGCTGCAAATTAGTCATAACACTGCACAAAGCTGTGGTGTGACTTTGGGCAGCCTGGTATGGTGGTTGGCGACCCTGCATACAGCAGGGGGTTCAAACTAGATGATCATGGTGGCCCTTTTCAACCCAAGCCATTCTATGATTCTGTGATTCTTCTTTCTGGAGTAACCATCGTGAAGATCATAGTTGAGACCAAAAATAAATTAAAAAAAAAGTTATGAGGATGATTTCGCCTCCTTAACCTGAGATAGAAAAAATTACCCCATCAGCACGCCGCCTCACACACCACACTCCCCTCGCTGCCCGGCCGGCGGGGCGCAGCGCCTGTCCCTGGTGCTGAAAGAGAGCGCGAGGCCGGGCGCGTGGGGCCGGGGCGTTCCGTGACAGACTCCTGTCGGGTGAGGGCCGCGGGCTCCCCGCCGCCACAGCGCCCCTTCCAACAGGGCTGCCGCCTTCCGGAACGTTCCGTGTCCCTCCGAACGCTCCCCACCTCCCGGCCGCCGTCTCATCCCTGAGGGCACCTGGGTGTGTGCCTTGTAACTGTCTCCCCGGGGCCCGACACGGCTTTGTGTCACTTCGCTGCTCTGCCACTAAAGCCGAGGGACGATCTCAGTTCAAAAACTGGGATTTAAAATCTTTGGGGCGCAGAAAGGAACGCTTGTCGGGCACTCCTCAGCGGCTGCCTCCCTCGCTGCCCACGTCCCCCATCCCCTAGCCACGCGCTGCGGCGGCCGCTTTAAGGCCCCACCTGGGCGACAGCGCTCCTTCCCCTCAGGGGCGGTGCAGGGCTGCCCTCGGGCTGCCTCCTGGTGCAGCGGGAGCGTCCGCGGGCCGCTGAGGCGGCTCCGTAGCGCACGGAGTTAGCGGGTGTGCTGCTCGCAGCACCGAGGCTGGCACAGGTGGGTCGCGCCGCGCCGCTGTGGGACGCCGGCGCCCTAAGAGGAGCACGAGCGGCTCTGCTACAGCTCCGTTTGTGCGGAGAGCTGCTGTAGGGGGAAGTGTTTCCCGCTGGAGGCTGTGTGGGGATACAGACGCGGGTGGGTGAGTCTAACTCTAGGGGTGAGAACAGTTTAAGGTTAAACCTCGCGGCACTGTGCGCTTTTGCAGGCGCATCGTGCCTCAGCTGTGCGGCGACTCGTGAGGTATCTGTGCAGGCGGGAGTAGCGGTACAGGAGCTGTCGTCGAAGCCTTGTGGAGCGTTCGCTGTGCCGTGCCAAGCCCCGGGCTCTCTGGAGGCCAGCCAGCGCCGTGCAAGTCCTGTGACATCAGTGTCAGCTCTGTCCCTGCCCTCTGGAGCTGTCAGCGATCTGCACGTAGCCCCTTTCACCCTTTTTTTCCCTGTGCATCTGCTGTTTTGTTTTTTGTTTTTTTTTTTAAGTGGCTTTTTTGTTTCTTTTTCTCCCGTCGCTTAGAATCCCCTGCAGCAAGGTACAAACGAGCGCAGTCGCAGGGTGGCTGTGAGCATTCCTGGTGCCAGCCCAGAGTTAGAGGACAGTGACACGCACACAGCCCAGAGTTAGAGGAGAATGACACGCACATAACAGCAAAGCATTTTGCAGCCTTCTTTCTGGTTCAAATACTTCTCTTAGAAAATGAGCTCTGCATGTTAATCCGATTGCTGTTGACTCATTTCACGGTCTGAAGCTGGTAACCTAAGCACTGTGAGTCCAGCCACAGGAAAGAGGTGGTCATGTTTGCTGAAACAGCAGGTATTTTGGTGTTCTTTCTCTTTAAAACAAGTCAGAAACAAACAAGAAAATCTTGTTATCTTGGTGAAGTAGGTGCCACAGAGGTGTTAAGTACTACATGTTATAGTGGATGCCCTTGAAAACCATAGCTGAGATGGTGTGAAGGTGAAAAGTTTGTAATGTACCCTTAAGTCGTTTTATAAATGGGGTCTCTGCAAATACTGAAGAAAGGTGTGACTGCTTCTTTCCTTTCTCTTTCTCTCTTCCCACAGGAGTGGTTTGCAGTTTAACATAGTTACTGAAACTATTAGAGTCTTCTGAAGGTGAAGGTTGGCTATGCTATGACGTATATCCAGTCTTTTGGGATAGAAAAAGGAGGCTACTTAACACCCAAAAATAGTGTAAAAAGTGATTTTTCTCTAGTAATGAAAGCATTTACAGTGAACGACCTGGTAGTGAGAAAGTGGGGAACCTGGTGAGTCTGTAAGGTGATATATGCTGCAGCATACAGCCAAACAAAGTGGTTTGACCTGCATTTCTGATGGCATTATATTACAGAGAAGGGGAATAATACTCCATCATCGTATTTCTCTAGCTCACCTCCCTGGGAATACTACTTTATAGCATATGCTCACTCAGTGCATGTACTGTTGGGACCTACAAACACCAGTATGGGAAAGATAGCAACAAAGCAGAATTAGGTGAAGCTAAATGGTTTTATTTCTTTTGTACTGATTAGACAATATATAGTACATATGTGTTTCTATGTTTGATGGGTTGGAGTGAAGATGAGAACCCAAATTCAGCAATTGCTTTCTCATTATTCCATGAGTTTTACAGTCAGCACAAAAATACTGGACAACACTAGGACTGCATATATCAGACCTATTTCAACACCTGACTTATTGTCAAGCAACACAGGCTGTTGCAAATCAGATGTCAGATAAACATTCTAACCATCTGCTACTGAAATGTTACAAATAGATGATATAAATGATAAAAACTTGTTGCTGCAGTAGTAGTAATTGAAGGCTCTATTAGGGCACTCTACCACGGGAGCTAAAATACATAATGAGTAATGTGGCCAGCCTAACAAAGTGGTAGCAACTTGAACAGTTGGAATTTCCATGACTTGTTTCCTTCCATCTTAATTTAGCTTTCGCACTAGAGGTTTTTATTTCATTCACTTGATGTCTGTGCACTTCCAAGCATGCAGGTGTAGTTTTCAGAAAGCCTGTTCACTGTAATGCAACATGGTCTCCTAGCATATGTGAATTGTTTCCGCCTGTGTATGAGCTCTGACGTAGCTGTGGAAGGATGGCTGTGCTTGGGCTCTGAGGTATTTGTGGAAGTCTGGAGCACTCTTTTATGTGCATGGAACCTGTTGGCATTGGGACCTATGGTGCCTGGTACCCATCCAGCTTCCTCACAGCTGTTCCTATCAGTCATATGGGAACAACTCTGAGGGGACTTGGTGAGCTCTGAACAAATCCTTCTTTTGGTATCTGGAGAGAAAAATGTCACCTGGTTTCTGGAATGTTTTTTCTTTAAATGTCACTCCTCACATTGGTGCCCTCATTTGACTCCATGTAGCTTCTTTAAGGGAGGGATCTATGCTTGTCATAGATTTTTCACCTAGATGGAGAACATAGGGAAGAAGGCACCCCAAGAGTAATAAAACTCAACTGAGTAAATGAAAAGTGATTTTGGAACAGTCTGAGAAGTGGCTATCTAAAGCAAATAAACCTAATCCAAACACCACAAGGTTCTGAAAACAAGAGGATAGTCTACCATGCATATACAGCTTATTTCATCTGCAAGTTTCCCAGAAGGTTTTGTGGAGGCTTGTGCTGATAGCTGTGATGGCAGTGCATCTGCTGCTCCAGTCCATTTCCCTGTGTTTGTTCTGGATATTTGACTTAGCGAGCGCATTTGTCTGTATCACCTCTGAAAACAGATCAGGACTGAAATAATAATCTAGGCAGGCCACTGGCTTTCTGGTCTAGAGGCTGCCCGTGGTAGGAGTCAGGAGAAGAACGGGAGCAGCTCTAAGAGCATTCCCAGCAAATGGAGTTGTGTCTGCAGCATGAGCTGCTTCACTGCTTGCAGCTGTCCAGAATCAGGCACAGGCATGCAGAGGGGAAACAAACACAGGAGACTGAGGACCTAGAAAGGCTTATGAAGAAAATAATGGAATCTTTTTGCCTCTGTGAACAATAACTATTGAGTCATGTCCTGAAGCACTGATTGAGCACCTGGGGAAAGGACCTGGTCAGCCCTGGAAGCACAGGTGAAGGCAATTCAGCTGTGGGACTGGAAGGGGTGGAGCCTGGCTGCACCTCTCTTAGACCTCATTTAAGGGCTGACTGCCACTGGGGATGGCTCTCGGTTGGAGATCCGTCCCTTGTGGAATTCTTCCCTGTGAGCCTAGCTCTTCAAATATGGGTGAGCCATTTTTCTTTGAAACACACTTCATTGTGCTAGTCCCTTTGTATTACACCTCCTCTATCACCACTCCACTGCACTGATCTTTCTGATTGTTACACTCTCCAAGAGGCACCCAATAGTGTGAGCAAATGAAAGGACTTCATCCTGTTTTGTTGAAGGGCAAAGTGGGCAGGACACTGGTGTGTCTCCTACTTTTTCTTCATACAGGTTCCAAGCTGTACTGAATATTCATGTGGGTGCAAGCAGAAACCAAGGAAGTAGAAAAGGAGTTAAACCTCAGTTTAACATGTCATTCAAATGGCAGTACCCCTAATGAGATTATCACTTCAGTTTCATAGCATGCTACCCAGCCTGAAGGGCCTCAGAGACCCTTTTAGATGTCCTAAACTGATAAGTGGGTGGCATGTTATGCATGTGAAAGTAGGATAGAAGTACGTAGTGTTTGATTAAACAGCAATTCTACTTCTTAATGCCTAGTTGTTCAGCTTGCTGTCTGTGCAGTTTAATTCTGCTGTAGCTTTTGCAATTTTTTCCCAGTGAATGTTTAAGTATAGGAATGAATTGATCATCCATAAAAACGTAACCTCTCCTTTTTTTTTTTTTTTTTTTTTTTTGTGGTATTCTCTTTGTTAGTGAAGAAATGACTTGCCATGTTTGGCTTACTCTCATTTTTGTTGCACTCACCCAAACCTTTGTAATTGAGCTAAGAAAAGATAGTAGAAAAATGCAGTGAACTCCTGGGAAAAAGGAAGGAATAATGCAACTGGAACTTCTTTCATGCGTGTCTGTGTACTTTCAAAATTAAACATTAAAAAAAGAAATCCTGCACGTGACTTGAGGCTTACTAGATTTATTGTCAAGCCTGGAAGTTCTGTGGTTCAGAGTGCAGAAAGTATATTTTCTTTCTCCCCTCAAAATCATCATCTAAGTATCACTGCTTATGGCTCATACAGAGATAAACAATGAATGTTGATAATGTTAAAAAAAACAAAAGCTATAAATATGTGCATAGATAGGTATTTGTATGACATCAACCTGTTTTCTTTCAATCTGTCTTCCTGTTTTCTTTGATTTTTGGTTTGGGCCAGTTCTACTGACTGAGTACAACTTTCACTCAAACCCACTGCACCTGTCATGTTGTTGTAAATTGAATTTGGGATTTGAAAATGTGGTTATGTTGTTTGTCCTTCCATCTTTGTGGAGGATAATTATTCCCTTGTATAGTTGTCTTTTCTGCCAGTATTCATATAAAACAAGCACTTACTGCCTTGTGGCTTTGCAAGAATTATTGATCTACTTCACAGATGGAGAGAGGCCATGACAGTGTTTGTTCTCTGCAGTTCAGCCATCAGTTTTCTGTGACATTAAGAATGGTGCATGGGCAGACTTACTATCAGTGTTCAAATGAGCTAGTGCATAGGTCTTGGTTAGTTATTAGAGCAGAGCCTTTGCTTATTTTTCAACTTAACATAATGGGAATTTCTTTGTAATATGTGGGTAAAAGCAGGGATGCTGTGGAAAGTGTACTAGAGAACCTCTGGAGATCCTGCAGAAATTAATGACTTAAAAGTGGTATTAAAGATTACAGCTTTATCCTAAGAGCAGAAGCTTTTCATTTATCTTAGTTCTGCCAACAGTTTAGAAGTTCCCCTTCCTTCAGATTCTCTAGTTACTTTCAATCCAGAGCTGAAATGTATTTGATATTCCAAACGAGTTACAAAGGTTGTATGAAACACCTAGCATGAAGAGAATATATGAAAAGTTATGGAGTGAGTTTAGGACACAGCTAACTGATTACGTTCTTAGCCTTCCACTTAATTTCCATGTCTTTAGACAAGTTGTATTGAGAACAGTATGACAGCTATGAGATGAAACTACGCTTTTGCTATGTGGATTATATGCTGCTTAGAAATCATTCATAATATCTGCATTCTAAGAGAAAAAAATGTAGTTGCCCCTTTAGTAAGCTTAAGTTATGGTACCATGAGCCAATAATGAAATCAAGGACTCTTTTTTTTGGTTCCAAGTGAGTGTAGTATATAATTTGCATTTAACAGATTCATGTAAGATAAGCACTCCTTTGGTGCCCTTCCTGCTACATATAGTAGGAACTTGTTTGTAGTGTGTTATGTATTGCTTTGCAATGTGTTCTGAAGCAGAAACTAATTGGCTATCTTGTTGTTTAACAAATCAGTAGTGAAATTTAGATGTTTGGGATTTTAGCATGGGACTTCATTTTATTTCAAAATGTGTTTCACCCATGGACTAATTGAATGTGAAGAGGGGTTTGAGAAGCCCAGAAAGATCTGTCCCCCTCCCTGGGGGCTATATTAGACCTCTGAGTCATGAAGTCTTTGCATAGTAGGTGTCTGGTTACAAACCTTTTATGGGCCCTACTCAGCTGAGATATCAGCATCTGCATTATAGCTCCCAACTATTCTTAGGTGATATCCCAGCACGACTGAACAGGCAAGGCAGAAAGACTTGCTTATTTATATGAAACTCTTCCCTCTTCTCATACTACTTTTTCACACTTTCTCTGTCTGCCCCATCCTTCTATCCTGCAGTGCCTAGCTGGCTTGTGAGAAAGGTACAGAATGGCTTACAGCGTGACTCTGAATGGACCTGGACCGTGGGGCTTCCGACTGCAAGGGGGCAAGGACTTCAACATGCCTTTGACCATCTCCAGAGTAAGTGAACAAAAGGCTTCATTGAGCTTGTCTAAGTTGGAAAGTAGCAGTAAACTGATTGTATGACCTGTCCAAATAAAGTAGAGGATCTTTGCAGGTAGGTCTGATGAAAGGATCTGAGAATGCAATGTGGAATTCAGATACATCAGTTCAAGGCAAAGCCTGATGTCTCAAAGGCACATCTTGCTGGTGTATTTTTAAAAATGATGATGAAGTCTCTTTCAAATGAACTTCCAGTTCTGTTTTGTGCAGCGTTCCTTTTTTCCATGGCAGGGGCCTCCCTGATGCAGTTTATTTGGGGGGGAAAGGATTAGAAGAACTGTGAATGTGAACAAGCAATGGCATTTCAGGGAAGAAACTATGTGACAGCTTGTAAATATGTGAAATCTACGTCCTCTCAAATTAAGTAAGATATGTTCCTCTTTGGAAGCAGTTGGAATAACTGGATGAAAATTAGGCATGTCAAACAGAAAATTCAATAATGCTTAAATGAGGACTTAAATTATGCAGGAGCCTTCCATTTCTAGCTGATGAACAGTATGTAACTTAATTATTAATTACCCAGTGTATCTGTTGATTATAGATGAGTGCATTTATTTCCCAGTAATCTTTCCCCCCTCTCTAACAACGATATTTCAAGGCATTGCAATGGAGTGTTCTTGTTATCTGATAATGTCATTTCCACGGAAGTTCTTAGGGTTGAGTGACTATCAAAAAATTCACAAGCATTTATCTTCCTCTTTTCTTACTGTATTCTATGTAACTTCTGATTTGGTAACTCTGCTTCATGTTACTTCTTACAGCTCCCTCCTCCTTTTTTGACAGCTTCAAATCCTTTCTAGAATGTTCGGCTCTGTAGAGGTGTCTCCACAAATCATCTGCAGAAGGCTTATTGTTTTGCAAAGCAATGGCTATAGAAGTTACTTAAGTGTTTAAAGAAATACCAGAATGATTTAAGAAGATGAGTAGAATGCAAACAAATGGTCTGCTCCACTGGAGTGGGGGGGGATGGAAACCACCTCCACTACTTTGAAAATAGTTCTTTTATAATGGAGAGAAAATCTGTTAAATTATAGATAGCAAATGGATAACTCTGCAACAATCATGATTCAGAGTCACCAATGAGCTTCTTAAATCTTAACTATCCCATTTCTTATTCAAACTGCAGTGCTCTTATTTAATCTCTTATTCTAATGCACAATATTTTCTCCATAGAAACATATTTACCTTAATGTGAAGTTGCATAATGATCAGAAGAGTTTTTTATTTTGCAGAAGCAGTCTTTGTTCCATAATAATAACAAAGAAAGCTGTCTTGTTACAGTAACAAAAAGCAACAGTGAACTCTGCCCAGATAATGAAAGTCTCTTTATTAACTTGAACTAATTTCACTAATGCTTTTACTATCTGTTGAATACCTTTAGTATTTCCTTATTGCGCCCAAATTAAGTATGTAGAGTTGCCAACATAATTCTGTAGGCATTTTCATGACATTTTGCAGCCTGCCCTGTAAGATATTTAATTTTTAAGCAGTTCATTTGTGCTGGGAGTCCTTCATTGAGGGGTCAGGGCTGTGGCACTTGCATGTTATGTGACAGCTAGAAATGAAAAGCTCTTGTTTCCAGAAGAACCTACTGTCACAAGTTGCAATCATGTAAGGCATACTCAATGTACCAAAGGCTGCATGATTATCCTGGGGTTTTCAGAACTTGTGATGAGCATAAGCGGAACTGCGATAGTTGGATTCCCAGAGGTGAGGAGGTATTACCTCTTTACACAGCTGGCTGTGTTTTTTTAGCAAGCAATAGAAGCATCAGAAAGCCCTGTTAAGTATCCTGGAGTCCTCCCCAGTGAGGCTCAGTTTTTTAGCTGAGAGCTTTGTAATCTGCCTTGGGGGAAAAAGCAGGCATACAGAAATGAATATTGTAGGGAGGGCTAGAGTAGGAGCTATTTTTAATTGGAACGCAGTATAATACATGGCTTTTGCCAAAGAAAAAAATAGATATTGCAGGGACATTATCATCTTTCACATGAGTATGTATTCAAACAGGTCAGATATTTCCATTATCAGCAATTTACACTTGTGTGAGATAAGCTTTGAACTCACCCACATTTGCAATCTTACTGTGGGGAAAGAGGAAAATATACTGATTTCCAGGGCGCTCTTGACAAGAGAGGAGACAAAAACAAGTAGCAAGGAGTTGAAGTCATACTTGTTTAACAGTTAACTTAAAAAATAGTCTGGGAGGACTTCAAAAAGGAGACTGTCCCCACTCTACAAGACATCCTATACTTTAGAATAAATTCTGTCATGAGATGTAAGGGACAGGTACTGGAGGTAGGAGAATAATCCTGACAGGCATAGTGAAGCTGAGCATCTATCTCTCCTACTGAAGTGAATGGGAGCTGTAGACTGTTGGCACTGCAAGAGCTGTCACAGGTGGCCTGATCATATGTGCAAATCCAAAATTAACATGGGCAGCAAAGCAGTTTGTTTTTTTTCACACTGCTTGCATGAACTGTCTAGGAGCAAGCAGGATTAATTTTATAGATGTAACCTGTGCAAGTATAGTTTAATGTGTTGTGCTGTTACCTAAGATTGGGTGACTGTACATGGATGGATGCAGCAGCAAAGTCTCTACATGTATGATGATTGCTGAACAACAAATACTATCGGGGAGGCAGACTGGCTTGCAGGTGTTTAAATGAGCTGAAAGGTATGTAGAAATATTGCCTCAAACAGTAACAGCTTGTGACCGGCATTGCCTAGGCTCCAAATCGAAAGTCAGAGCCCAGAGCTGAAGGAGATAGAGTTAAACAAAGCATAAGAACTGTTTGGGTTTTACTTTAAGTGAAGAAGTAGTTGATATCTGATCATCATGTAAGTGAAATAAGGAGAAATGGGAAATATTAATAGAGGAAAAAAAAATATTAGATGGTCAGTATATTTTGATACGAATGGCTTGAAACATTTATTTGGAAGGAAATTGAAACAAAGCTATTCTAGCGTTTCACATTTCACTTTCCTATGCTCTCTGGCATATATATGTCAATCTCCCACTGTGGCCGTGTTTCCTGTACAGAATCTTGTGATTACTTATTCTGTACTCTAATTTGTTTAATTGCATGTAGGGTATCAGTGTCTTACAACAGGCAAGTGATGGCAAAAGGACAGCCTCTTGGCTTCTTTTCTCCTATACTTGAAGGCAGGAAACCCCAGGTTATCCAGGACAATCACTATGTATTCTCTAAATGTCTCTTGGATGTGGTGACCATACATTATGATTATAAGAGTGAACTGTACCTTCACTCAGTTAAATGAAGGCATTGAACAAGATCACTTGAAATGCTGGTCTGCATCATGTGTTACACATCCATATCTGGTAAATCTAATCACTGAGTAGTTGCAGTTCTAATCACACAGTAGCTTCTATAACTGTAGCGTGAAGATCATTTGCCTCATCTCCAAATGTAAAGTCTTTCGAAACCTTAAAAGGCATAAATCAGCATTTAAATAGTTGATATTTTACATAGCTAATAGGTAGGTCTTATGTACTCTAAAAGTCTTCCTTTTTATATGCTGATGGTTAGAGATTTTTCCCTCTTTTTTTTTCCCTCCAAAACTCAAATGACTTTGAATCAATATCTGAGAGAAGGAGTGAGCCATTGGACTTATATGTAATGACTGTCCTATGGCTAGATAAGCTGTGGTAACATCTTGTCACAGAATTTCAGGGCTTGGAAGGGACCTCAGAGCTTGAGTCCCAGCCCTCTGCTAAAGCAAGTTTCCAACAGCAGGTCACACAAGTAGGCATTCACATGGGTCTTGAATGTCTCCATAGAAGACTCCACAACCTTTCTGGGCAACTTGTTCCAGTGCTCCATTACCCTTACTATAAAGAAGTTCTTCTGCATGTTTGCACAGAATTTCCTGTATTCAAGTTTTAGGCCATTGCTCCTTGTTCTATCCACTATACACTACTGAGGAGAGTTTGGCCTCATCCATGAGGCCTTCTACCTCATAAGGGAGATGCTCCAGGTCCTTTATCATCTTTGTGGCCATCTGCTGGACTCCTTCTAGGAGATCCCTGTCTTTTTTTTGAACTGGGGAGCCCAGAACCAGATGCATTTGAAGTGTGGCCTCACTGGAGCAGAGTAGAGGGGGAAGATTACTTCTCTTGACCTGCTGGCCATGCTCTTTTTAATGCACCTCAGGATACCACTGTCCTTTTTGGCCACAAGGGCACACTGCTGGCTAATGGCCAACCTGTTGTCCACCAACATATGCGTAGGTGGTTTCACATTCTTTCAGTCTTCTATAACTTAGCTTCAAAAAGGTCTTTGTGACAGAGAAGAGCTGTCAAAGCAGCTTTTAAGAACACTCCAAAGCTTTCCTACCTTTTAGTAATATGCTATCTATCCTGTGGCCATCAGTATTTCTTCAGGAGGGTCTTTAATTTGTAGGTTGCTTCTTGAATGATAGTCTTACCCAAAAATCACAGGATACTGAAGTTTATTATATGAAGTCATTTGTTGTGTATGTGTATTGATACAATGAGAAAATGCCGATTACTTTAGATGGTATCTTTGATTTCCAGTTAATTTGCCATCCAATTCTGATATGTTTACCATCCCAGATGTCTGAATTGATTGCATTTCTGTGGACTACAATTCTACGAGTAACTCCTGAAACCCCTAGTTTGGTACTGTTTATCTGAGGTATCGCAGTAGTCAGCACTGACACTGAATGACAATACAGTACAGAGGGTATTTATATGATAGGGCTGTATCTCAGCAAGCACAAGCATATGTTGGATTAGCAGGAAAGGACCTAATGCTCCAGTGGTGTTCTCTTCCTCTGGTCCAATAATTATGATGGGTTTTGGGATCAGGGATCAGAACATCCTTGGATACTAGACACTCAGTTCAAGCCTTTACTCTGAAAAAAGTAGAACAGAGTTCTCAAGTTGGCTGTTCAGGTTCTCTACGAAATGTGGGATTAGATATTCTGAGATACAAGGCATTCCTTGTATTGACCAAAAATGCCATGTCTGGTCTGAGGAGTCACCTCACTGGATGTTTCACATGAGTTGCTAGCTATCTTGAAGGGTTGTTAACAAACACTAGTTTTGGTGATATAAAGCAGTTTCATTGCAAGAGATTTTTTTTTTTTTTTTTGATTAAGCGATTATAATAAAAGTGGGAGGATTTTTATTTATCTCCTATAAGAAAACCTTCTGAACTATCCACACAGCTTATTCTTACAACTTTAAACTCAGGATTTTGGGGTAAGTATTGTTAGATTTATTTAAATCTCAGCATCATAATGAAATGTAACTTGAATGTGTATTGTCTTCAAGTAACTTTCAGGAAGGATATTTAATTTACTTCAGCTCTTTATCAAGTGATTTTTTTCTGTTAAAGAAAATAGATACTCAGCTGGAAAGGTAGCCCCTATTATATGTTTTTGTGTGAGTAAAGTAATCACTAAATACTAGGATTAATGCTAAAGGTCAGCAGCATATAAACAGTATTATGTACTCTACACAGAATCTCTGCAGACATCATGAATAGGTTTAAGATTTTCGATTGCATCTGTTCTGAATTTCAGGAGAAATATGTAGGCCTGTTAGAACGTAGGCCAGATTAACATGAATAATGGTCCATAATAGCTACTACTAGATAAAGGATGTTACATAATAAAACCTGCTGCTCTGACTATTCTGACATAATGTAAAATTAGCAAATTTGAAGCCCTTTCTTTATTTCACTTGCTAAACACAGCTATTTTTTCAGGGTTGTGATCGTATCTGAATTACTAATGCTATGATGGTATCTGAATTACTAATGCTATTGTGGCATTATTTGTAGAAGAGTTCAGTTTATAAAGAATTAGACAATAGAACTTATGCAATTACAAACTCAGTATTTCTTGGTGCAAAAGAAAACCAAGCACTCTCTGGTGACTTTGCAGCTAGTTCCTCAAAGGCAGATAAATATAATCTTTCCTTGAACAGGAAGGAATAGTGTTGAATGGGATAATACACTTCGGCCCAGAAGTTGTGAGGAAATTGAGAATTTCAAGAGTGGGATAACAATTATTTTGTCTTTATGTAAAAGAGATCTCTCAAGCTCAGGAAGCAAGACCTCAGCTCGAATGAGTTTTATTCTTCTTAGCATTAAGCACTTCTTGGCAACAGGAAATTACACTGTGATTAATTCTTCAACCTTTGACATAGTATTTAGTTCAGAATACAGTTAATGTAGTATTTCAAGTAGTTGTCATATTTAATTAATTATTAATAAAGATAACTTTGCAGATGCTTTAGAACCCGTAAATACAGCAGGAGATAACTATTAAATTTGATATTTAAAGCTACTGAATGCTTTATAGCTAAAAGGCATGAAGCTTTTTTTATGTGACATTTTTATTAGTGTTGGTTATCTGAACTTAGCAAATGGCAGTCTTCCACAACACAGCAGACAACTCAGCCATTAGCTTCATTCTGAATATGTTACCTCAAACTCTTGTTCAACCAGTGTGGCATGAATTGGAAACTTTGCTGTACAAATATGCTAGTACTAATTTTCTATAGTAGCAACAGCAATTCTCATCTGGTCGCTGCAGTTGTCTAATTACCAGTGTCAGGAGAAGATTACTATTTAGTTATACAAAAAGTAGATTTAAAAAAAAAAAAAAAGCTTTTAGTTGTACTCAGAGTACCAAAGCAGTGTATTAAATGGGATGGTCTTCCAATTATGATCTAGCACCAATTGTCTCCAGCTAGCTCCAACCCCTATTGGATGGATATAGTTTATTTGTTTTACATGTAACTAGAAATTTCTGTACAGAAGTACCCGAGATGCTATAATTTCATAATGCAATATTAAAAGCTGTCCAACATAACGAGATTCTGCTCTTCTTTGTTAGAAAGAACTAGCTGCTCAGTGTGCAGATAAGTTATTAATCCCTACTGAGAGATCATGAGGAAGAAGGGGAACTTCAAACATGATAAAAATTGATACTTGCAAGTTTTATGGAAATAAATTTAAACAGTGTCTGAAAATGTCAGCTATGCATGCTTTAAAATGGGTAATGAGAAGGGTGGTTTGTATGGCATCTGAAAGGGATGTTTCTTCTAGTACCCTTGCACTGAGTTAGTATTAATAAAAAAGTTAGAGAATGAAAGTTCAGAATAGGCTTTCTATTACAGCAGTCTAAATTTTTAAATCCTAATTTTCTGAAAGTATGCTATAGTATTTAGTAAATGGCATTTCATAAATAAATCCTTGCCAGTAGAATGAGGAAAAGGATGTCAACAAATGTGCTGTACAGTCACGTTGCACTGACCCATAATTTAAGTGATGTGACTTAATTGAAAGTAAACAGATATCACCTGTCAAAATGTTCTGTGTAGATGATGAAAAATAATGTATGCAATTCAGGCCCTTAAGTTATGAGAGCAGTTAAGTGAACTAAAAGCTTGATTATATGAGCTGTCAGTGTGAAATTGGCCCTGAAGGCTTAGTCTAACTCTACTCTTAGATATCCTATGGGAAGAGTTCTAAATAGTTCATCAATAACAGATTGATGAAACGTATATATATTTTTTTTCCTAAATACAAAGCTTTTTCTACATTATTCTGGAAACCTTTCAGGGACTGAGAGCAACTAGCTCTTAGTTACAGAGGGATAAAATAACATTTTTTCCAGTCATTTTCTGAGTCATTGCTCTGTTTCTAGAAGTAAATATCCTGAAAACAATTATTTTCTGGCTAATGATTGTCTCCATCTGACATCTTCAGCTTGCTCAATACAAGGTGACTCTTATTGTTAGCAGTGGCTAGCAGCCATTTTTCCAGAAAGTCAATGAGAACCTGCTCTTCTTTTAGGAAGGCGTGATGGATCAAATGTCTTCAAGGCATGCAAATCCCGTGGGTTGGGTAGAGTTACTTTCTGCACCTCTCACATATGTAGTTGGTGTTTTGATTATCCATGCCACAGGTGTTCAGTGCCTGGACACTATGAATATAGGTTTTAACCTTTCTCCAAAATCCTTCTAAATACACTTGATTTGTAGCAATGGCAGCTGAGGATTAGGAATAACAGCCTTTATGTGCAGGCACCCTGTCTCTTCCCTTTCCTTGCTTAGAGCCCAGATTCCAGCTGCTGGGCTATTTTGGCTCCCTCACTTGCTGCTCTTGGTTAGTCATGTAACTAAAGCCATAAGCCCTTCTTCTCACTAAAGGTAACTGGCTCAAAGAGTGCACTCTGTAGGCAATTTCTGGCTTTTCAGTTGAAAGACAGTGTTAGTGACAATTAGTCTTTGTGGCATGAGGAAAAATAACATTAAGGCCCTATAGTACCAGCTTTACCTGGTTAGGGTGGCATGTGTGCTCTTCAGAAGCCTCTGTGGGACTCTCATGCTATATTTAAAGCGTCCTGTAACTTAGGAAGCTATTTGATTTGGAACGAATGCTGCATTTACCTCAAGCTTCTGGAATGGGACATAGCATCCAAATCTCCAAAAATACTACATGTAACCCCAGATTCTGGTACATAGTGCCAAATCGGAATGCTCCGGTATTAGGGTGAATTTGGTCTGCCTTTTCTTGATTGCTGGGCCTATGCTCTATTTGAGAATGTCAGTGTTCTCTCCTTACCTAGTTACAGCTGATTCAAAAATGGCCAAGGGCAGTTAAGTGCTATGGCAGGTGTTTAAAAAATAAATACCCAAAACAAGATGTTCTATGTCCCTAGAGTTGGCCAAGATAATCTAGGAAATAATGGTCATTCTACTACATTAATTTTTTTTTTTTTGTTAGGGGTTGCAAGGTACAAATATACTCTGGACCTACTGTCAAAATTGCTCTCCTGTCTAGAAGGTTCTTGTTTCACTTTTTCACTTACTCTTGGATTTGTTACATCATTTTAACTCCTTCTGCCAGGTCTGTGGTGTGGGGCAAATGAGGTTTTCAATGTTAAGTTTGCTTTCTTAATTGCATGAACAAATCAAAATTGCTTAAGAGTTGTCATCTTAAACAGTAACAATGAACCAAACATGTTTGAGCAGAATCCCTCTCCAGTTTGTCTACTTCATATTGATGTTTCTGAGTGTAAATTAAAATGCACTGTTGGTTATATAGTCTTTGGTAGTTCAAGGTGGGTGCTTGAAGGTAAGCCCCTGACACAGAAAGATGAACAGATCATTGGATCCTATAAGTGGCTGTTTCACTCCCAAAGTATAGCAAATGTACTGCCCCTCTTTGAGGGAAGGAATATCCCATGCTTAGGAATTGTATACCTTAGCTGTAGTAGCTGACTGCAAGGGCAGGAACCGGTGTTGCTGTGGGCTGTGGTCATGTGGAGGAGTTCCAGTGTTGTCTTTTGGCACTCATCCTTGCTTCATGTGGATGGTGCTCTGCTGAGACAGCTCTGCCTCTGTGTGCTTGGAATGCTGTAGTGGGGTGCCTCCCCTTCCTGCCATTCCTTGCTCTGCCCCACCCATTCTCTCTCATCTGAGTCTGTCATCCTTTCTTTGCTTTAAGCTTTGTGATGTTCAAATTCAGTGCACTGACTGGAAAAGCAAGATGAGGACTGTGTTTGGAAAGTGAAAGTTAAGGATCCTTCCACAATGAATTACAATAACTCCTTGTAGGAGAGTGATGAGAAATATGAAAAGAATGTGTAGGATCTAATAACACAAGAAGTTGGCTAATGGGAGTTACCTTATGGAGGCTCATAACCATATAGTATGTAGCTGTGGGCTTTCTTGATTTTTCTGATTACATGCCTTTCTATAGTAAATAGTCTACTAACCTGTGTTGCAGAAACTTGCTTTCTGACCCTGCAGAATGTTATTATTGGCTGCAACATCCAACTTTTTATCTGAAGAAAATATGCCAAAGGTGGAGAGTAGGAAATATTATTCTTGAAAAACACTGGATAGTGGTTGTGGACATTTCCACCTATTCTTAGTGGCAAAACACAGTTAAATTTCCATATTAAATATGTGGGATTGTGTACTATTTTTCTAAACCTGTGTTGTCTTCTAGGACTAACAATAAATTTGTTCGGTTTTCCAGAAATAATTCTTCAGGTAGGAAGGCAATCAAAATAGAGTTTAAAAAATAATATGCCCTGTAGAATAACAAAAACCAGCATTCAAAGAAAATGTCATGTGAATATATTCTTCCATGTCCCAAATGTCTCTGTAAATACACTAATGACATGGATCAAAAAAGTCTGATTCCTCAACTTGCACAGATTCACTGTATTTTTTTCATGCAGTATGATATTGCACTTTCAACTTCGGCAGTCGGAGGTAAACAAAGGAAGAGGTATAGAACAAAGTTTATGTAAGCTCCGGAGTGTTGGAATTAATCCAATATTAATTTTGGATCATTTTCATAGATCCAATTCCAATACCATTCTTAGCAAAAACTGGGAAGAAGAATTGGTTATCCATGTGAATGAGATTGCTGTCTGGGAGAATGTGAAGCAGAGCTATAGGTATTTTTCCAGGGCATGTGAATTGTCATAGAGCTTATCCCAGGCTGTGGGAACATTTGGGGGAGTGTGGGGGGGAGTTTATCACTTCCACAATATTGAAGACACATTTGCAGTATGATTGACAAGATGAGGAGGTGGTATATCATTTCTTTCCGCATCAAGGGACAAGAAACAAGTGAATCCAAAACTAGAACTTAGCTGCTTTATTTATCCTTTGAACAGGTGCAGTACAAGCAGCTGCAATAAGATCTTTCATACACTCCACCCATGATTCCCTGTAATTCATGTGTCCTAAAGACAACCTCGAAAGTAGGCAGAACAGTCCTGTACAGTATTATTTAAGTACACTGCAGGATGCTGATCCTTCCCAGAGAACTGGATCTGAGTTGCATGTAATTTTGTGACATGGTTAAGTGTTTCTTGTTGTTTTTTTGTTTTTTTTTTTTTTTCTTGCAACTCTGAGTATTTAGTTCTGTTATTTATTTTGGTCTGTAACTTCTTTGTTTCAATTACAATGTCTTCTCAGCCAGCACTGCTTAAAATTATTTGCCTCATACTAACTAGACTTTCAGTTAGCTACTTTTGAGGAAAACATTAAGACTACTCCTGAATAGTATTCCTTTTGTCTACATTTAATTTTGCTCCTCCCTGATTAGGAATTAGATTGGATCTCCATACTCTCGAAGCCATGGAAATATTCTTGTCAGATAGTCAATTAAGCCTTCTTCTTTCAATGAATAAAGGAAGAAAAATAAAAAGGAAGATTTTTTTTGCACTTGGCTTTAGAACTTTTACAGGGAATTTTCTGGTCTTGAGGATAGCAGTCCTTAATTTTCATATTCTGCTAAAGTATCTGCTCCTGGCTGCTGTTTGAGAGTAGTGACTGCCTGGCTCATGCAGCTACCTTAATATGAGGATGTCTTTGTGTATACTAATCCTGTAAAAAGAGTTAGTGTAGAAACAATTCTTTAAAAGAATCTTTTTCCACAGCAGTTCACCTGCTTTAACAAGAACAAAATAGGGATCAAGAGGCAAGGAAAAAAAATCTCAAAATTTTCCTAAAAACAGAGGAGAGTGCATGTCATATTCTGAAGCTGTTTGTATCTCCCCATTGATACTATAGTTACATTAATGTGATAATCAGTAAAAATTATTTTTTCTCAGTATGTCACAAACTAGAATTATTCTGGCTGAATTCTGAGTTCCATTATAAAAGCTCAGGCATCTAATCATTTCCCAATATTTATTTGAATGCTTTCATGTATTTTGGTGAAACCGTTATATTAAACATTCCACGCTCCTATCTTTATTTTGGATTAAATTTTTTTTAAATACAGGAGGGGAGAAAATCAAATAATACATTAGTAAGCAAACATACCACTCAATGAGAGGACATGCAATGTCATTGTGTTCTTGTAGTTTAGTTTCAAATTTCTTGTTGGTACTCAAGAAATGTACTTCCCCTATTGACTCCTGAGCATATACCAAATGTGATCTGAGATTTGCCTTTTGGATTTAAGTGACCTACAGAAAAATCTCACATGCTTTTTTTCTAAGTGTCTATGTTAAAGAGATCTCCCTGATAAGTGTGTGTGTGTGTGTGTGTGTATATGTACACATTCTTTTCTCTGTCATTTGGACATAGAATGGTTTGGAAGGTACCTCTCAGATCATTCCGTTTCTACTTCCCTGCTGCAGGCAGGGTTGCCAACCATTAAATCAAGCACTAGACCAGATTGCCAAGGGTCCTATTCAATCTGACCTCAAACACCTTCAGGAATGGAGCATCTGCAAACTCTCTGGTGTGCCCTTGCACATCACCACACTCTCAGTGAAAAATTTCTCCCAACATTTAATCTAATCTAAATCTTCCCTCTTCTAGCTTAAAACCTCATCCTATCACTATTTACCCATGTAAAACAGTTTATTTCCTTTCTGTTTATAAGCTCCCCTCAAGCGTTGGAAGGCCACAATGAGGTCTCTCCACAGCCTTTTCTCCCAGGTCCTTCAGCCTGTCTTCTTTGGAGAGGTGCTCCAGGAGTCTGATCATCTACCTGTGATGTCTTCTGACCCCTTCTGTTGCAGCCCAGGATACTGTTGGCTGTTGATGTGATCCACCTGGACTTCAGTAGGGCCTCTGACACTATCCCCCACTACATTCTTTGGAGAAGCTGGCTGCCCGTGTTTTGGATGGGCGTACACCTCTGCTGGGTGAAACACTGTCTGGATGGCCAGGCCCAAAGAATTGCAGTCAGTGGGGTTAAATTCAGTTGGCTGCTGGTCACGAGTGGTGTCCCCCAGGGCTCTGTACTGGGGCCACTTCTATTCAACATCTTTATCAATGATCTTGATGAGGTGATTGAGTGTACCCTCAGTAAGTTTGCAGATGATACCAAGTTGGGAGGAAGTGTCAATCTGCCTGAGGGGAGAAGGGCACTGCAGAGAGACCTGGATAGATTAGATTGATGGGCCAAGGCAAACTGCATGAGTTTCAATAGGGTCAAGTGTTGGATTCTGCATTTTGGTCGCAACAACCCCGGGCAACCCTACAGGCTTGGGGATGAGTGGCTGGAAAGATGCCTATGGAAAGGGACCTTGGTGTACTGATGCTCAGTTGGCTGAATGTCAGTCAGAAGTGTGCCCAGCTGGCCAAGAAGGCCAATGGCATCCTGGCTTGGATCAGGAATGGTGTGATGAGCAGGACTAGGGAAGTAATACTCGGCATTGGTGAGGCCTCACCTCGAGTACTGTGTTCAGTTTTGGGCACCTCAGTACAGAAACAACATTGAGCTGGAGCAGGTCCAAAGAAGGGCAATGAGGCTTGTGAAGGGCTTGGATAATAAACCCTATGAAGAGAGACTGAAGGAACTGGGGATGTTCAGTCTGGGGAAAAGGAAGCTGAGGGAAAAACTTATTGCTCTCTTCCAATATCTGAAGGGTGCTTACAGTGAGAGCGAGGTTGGTTTCTTCTCACAGGTGACAGAACGACGGGAAATGGCCTCAAGTTGTGTCAGGGTAAGTTTAGATTGGATATCAGGAAACACTTATTTACAGAAAGGATGTTAAGCACTGGAATAGGCTCCCCAGGGAGAGGCTGAGTCACCATCCCTGGATGTGTTTAAAAACCATTTGGATGTGGTGCTCAGGGACATGATTTAGTGGTGGGTTGCTAGTTAGGGCAGCATGTTTAAGTCATGGTTGGACTCAATCTTTAAGGTCTTTTCCAACCTGAGTGATTCTATGATTCTGGGCTGCGAGTGCGTGCTCCTTACTCATCTTAAATTTTCCATCTACTAGAACACCTAAGTTCCTCTCAGCAGGGCTGAAATGCACCATTTTTGTCCACCGTTTACTTGATCTTAGTAAAAATGTAGTCTGAGCTGATGGTATGCTTATACTTTGTATTTTGTTTAATTCCTTTAGAATTCTTCAACACAAGACTTTGAGTTTTTCTCCTGATTCAAGTAGTTTGTTGTGCTAGCATTTGTCTGCTTTGTCTAGCTAGACAATAGTTTTGCTGTCCATTGGATGAAATTCTGAAGTCTGTCCAAAAGGCTCAGTGGCTCTAGGAGTACTTGTCAGAACAGGCACTGATGTGGACAATTTAATAAATAGCCATTGGTTCAACTGTGCATCTTGGTAATACTACTTTAATAATTTGGATCACTTTGTCCTTCAAGTTAGTTGCACTGTTACCATTCTCAATTGGATAATGTAACAGGAAGTGTATCTAAACAATCTCATGTTTAAGGAGAGTTGCCTACAAGCTGCACTTACAAATTGGTGTTAACATTAACCTCTGCTTAGGCTTGAAATATGGTTTTCATTTGATTTTTTCCATAAATATGATTGTTTTTCACTAGGAGATAAAGTAGCTGTAAGATTAGACAAAGAGCACAAATATTGGAAGTATAGGCTTATTTCAAGATAACGACGTTGCAAGTAAGGTGTTTGTATCAGTGGACTTTGATTTTTGCTTTACATATCTTTTGCTATCCAAGCGTTCTGTATCGTCCTGCTAGGTCTGAGACAGAATTTTGTTTGGAGAGAGTAATGACAAGAAAAATCATAAGCTCTGGTCTGAAAGAGGAGATAGGACTATAAACATGCTGGCATAGGACCATAATGAAGAAAGCTGGCTTGGCACCTATTGTTCTGTACCAACCCTTTACTATAACAACTGTGTTCTAATGATCACAGATGTCATCAATTTTAATTCAAACAAGGAAGCTGGAAGCTTGAAAAATAACTAGTTCTGCTTCTATCTCAGTGCTTACTCAAACTGCTTACACTGGGAGTTAGAACAAATATTTTCAGTTCATCTATGTGTTATTCCAAATAGATTCTTGTGCTGGTGATACTCCTCTTTCAATACTTTTGAAGGGGGAAGGGGCAGAAGTGTACTATTTCTCAATTGTGAGAGAAATTGAGTCTTTAAAGAACCAAAGTTCTTCAAGTCACAAAGTTTTAGCTTGAATATAATTAAAAAATCCTTATGGTTTCGTGTATCTTTTACCAAGTCTCAGTGATAAGCTCAATTTCAAGTGTCTTATCTCTTTTTTCTTTTTTTTTTTTTTTCTTTAGTCCGTACTGTCATACTTCTATCAGTGTGTGAGATGCTATTGTTGGCAAGCCTTTAATGGATGCTCCTGGAATTTCACTGCAAGAGCCATGACTTCTGTTTTATCTGAAATCTCACTGGCTCTTGATGACAGACAAACTCTGTTTTTAGCAATGCTGAAGGTCAGGCAAATGACTGCTTTCCAAATAGAGTAACTGAAGATACCGGGACAGATTTATTCCTGGTATAATACTGCTAGTTCTATGAAGTTTCAGGGAAAATAGATTTGTAAAGAGCCTTGACAATTAAAGGATAATACCTCTGTTGTCATTCACTTGTGTGAAAAGGAGGTTGGAAAATCATTTCACATAAATTTTCTTTCTGTGAGTAATGCTACCTGCTCAAAGATATTTTTACCTGGTATAAACCAACCTAGCTTCATTAAGGAAACTGAGCAACATGGACTGTGCTTTTGTTTATTTATCGGAAAGTCTAGCTTGAAAGTTCTGAATATAAGAGCAGGGTTTGAGGTTTTCTGACTGCATATTTCTTAGGGTTAATCTAGGAAATGTGTAGGAAGTGCTAGGCTGCTTTCCTAGTGGCATTTAGGATAATTATTTTTCACACATTCAATTTCAGTTACAGTTTTGGCTGTCTCATGTCTATAGGCTGGCTATCAAGCAGACTGGTTAGATTTATTTTTTTTATTGCAAGCTATCCATGACCTTAATTCATATATAAGGCAATAATGACTTTGCAGTTGAGCCAGAAAAGTTCAGTAGAAAACGAAAACTTGACAGAGTTGTATCACTGCTCAACTGTTAGGAAGGGGATCACCAAAGCCTCCGTAGAATAACAACTTCAATGACTAACATTCTCAGAAGCTATAAAGAATTTGGCTGTGGGGTGACCTCTTTGCAGCATTTCAATACCTAAAGGGAGCCTACAAAGGGGAGGGGAATCAACTCTTTGAAAGGGTTGATAATTGCAGGATGAGGGAGGGGAAATCTAGGTTGGATGTCAGGGGAAAATTCTTTACAGAGAGAGTGGTGAGGTGCTGGAACAGCTGCCCAGAGAGGCTGTGGATGCCCTGTCCCTGGAGGTGTTCAAGGCCAGATTGGATGGGGCCCTGGGCAGCCTGGTCTGGTTATTCAATGGGGAGGTTGGTGGCCCTGCCTGTGGCAGAGGGGTTGGAGATTCACGATCCTTGAGGTCCTTTCCGACTCTGGGCATTCTGTGATTCTGTGATTTCTTATAGGAGAAACTTTGTTGCATAAATCACAGCCATACTGACAATTTGCAAATCCACGTGGAAAGTAGAGCTTGTGGATGCAGTAAGTGTGCAAGTGTCAGCACAGGTTAGCTACGTCTCATGAGGAAGTGCTTTTCATCTCCTACTTGAGTTAACTGATCAGTTGGAAGTATCTAAAGCCATGGTTAGAGATGGATCCTTTTGTTGGTAAAAGATGTCACTGTCTATGACATATTATATACTAGTGACTAGGGCTATTACTCATTACCAGTTTCCCATGACATTAGGAGTTGGGGAAAAAAACTAAGATTAATTTTTTAACAAAGAGGTCACTATAAAAAAAAAAGTGTGAAATAAGTGTAAATTTTATTACATTTTGTTTAATAGTTGCAAATATAATTTTTTTTGCAGTTGAGTGGCAGAACTATATCCCTTAAATCTTCAACAGTGTTTTGTTGCTTCAATAGTAATGCCTCTTATTTATTTCTATGAAAACTACAATACCTGCAATAACATCGTCTGATAGAGCAAATTCTTAGCCACAAAACATTATTTTTCAACATGGTCACCACCATTAGCTGTGCACTTTGTCTAGCATGGAGGCCAAAGAGCCTTCTTGCTGTACTCGTAAAATCTGTGTGGCTCTCTAGAACCTGGCTTATCTTTCACATCGCTGTTGCCACTGCTGAAACATGCTACCCACCACCTCGCTATGCTAATATCCACTATTTGGACTCTATAAATGTTCAGCAAGTTTCAGAGGGGGCCATTTTTCTGCATGGGGGTATTCAATTCCACTCCTTTGCTTCATGCACTTCCATGTCAGGCGCTGCCTCTCTGCTGCCATCTGTTGCATGGCAACAGCATGTAATGTAACATTAGTGGCAAGGTTCCACCTCTACTGCCCTACCACCAACATTTGCCTCTGACGTTGTGGGCCGGCTTAATAAAAGAGGAAGCATTACTTTTGGAGCAGTCCTCTAACTTCTTGGTGAAGTTAAGACCGAAGTAACAGTTCAGCAAGTTTTTCCATCAGAAGGGCAAAATATTTCCCTAGTAATAGATATCTTGATGGTCGTAAAGTACAAACAGCTGTTACAGTAATGAGGCAGGACTTCTTCCTGGTTAGCTTAGCTTTGACTAATGCTATACCCCTAAAGGCTCTGCTTTCCCAAATCATTCATGGCATATGCTTTTTAAATCCATAAAACAATCCTGCACTTGCTATATACTCTGTTCCAATGCCAAAGCAAATCTATGTTCTACTTGTGGCACCTGCTGTGGCACCTGTTTCAGCTACTTTAGGGTACTACTGAGCATACTAACATACTTAAAGCCCTGTCAACATAGCTCCCTTTGGAAAATATATAGCTCTACCCTTTAATAATTTATCACAACTCATTAAGAGAGAGTTAATGAGCATTCAGTACTTATAACAATTTGGATTAGTACCCTTCATGAAATAGGGGCATATATGTAAGTAAGAAGGGGCCTCATGTAGTTTTCAGGTACTTTCATCTTTAACAGATCTCAACAATTTCCCATCATGAATAAACTGAATGTTTAAAAACTTAATCAGTTAAAGTATTAACAAATGCTGTTACACTGAAAGCTGTCATCAGGTTTTGGATACTGCTGTATTTTGAAATACAGAAAATACTG
Organism: Lagopus leucura; assembly: GCF_019238085.1. Classification (NCBI taxonomy): domain Eukaryota; kingdom Metazoa; phylum Chordata; class Aves; order Galliformes; family Phasianidae; genus Lagopus; species Lagopus leucura. The sequence continues at coordinate 5,580,362 of NW_024962255.1, read as the reverse complement.
TCACATCAATCATTTTTCAGAAAGCTACAAAGTCACTTGTAGTGTTATAAAGCAGTTAATAGAGAAACTGGAAAGCTTGTGTTTGGACTCGGATGAAGTTCAGGCTAAGTAATGGAGAACTGGAGAATATAATACTTTTGCTGTGCTTATGCTCTATTTCTAATATGCTGGCAGTAAAAAACAAGAAAACTAAAATCCCCAGAGGTGGTCCTCTGGTCTTCCAAGAAGGCTGGGGTCACAGAAGGGATATGTTGAGTGGAATTCATTTCTGCGCAAAACTTGTTGACTCACTAACTTCCTCAACAGGTTGATTCACACCTCACTTGGGGAAGGTACTTGTAGTCATGCTGTTTCAAAAACTGTTTATCTAAGAACAGTTCTATTCTTTCCCTTGCTTTTTTTAGAAGGATTTAACCACTGAACATTTAGACTTGTGGTTTTCTATTTTTTTTTTTTATTATTTTTTGAGGACTGATTTTCATTGTACCTACTAATACAGGTATAAGACTTTCTAATTACACACTGACATAGCATAAGCAGCACACTGGATTCTTATCAGTCTTTACGTAAGATAGGCATGACTTTGTGTCATATCTGAGTTGCAATCAGCAGATGCTGAACTTGACAGCCCAGTGCTTTTTCTCTGGATTGTCATGTTGCACATTCTTACAGCATCATGTGTGGTTAAAAAAAAAAGTGACCCCCCCCCAAGAGTCATAACCAATACCCAATTGTCTGTAGAATGTAAGCACTCATTGCAAATGTCTTCACAGGGGCTGCAACAGATGCTAGAATTATGCATGAAATTGATGATTTCATGTGAGTTCTATTTGTGATGTTCTCACAAAGCAGTGGAGTTAGACAAGCAATGATAATGCCTGCAAGTAGGGAATGAAGACTGATGTTTTGAGACATGTTTTTTTTTTCCCCCCCTATGTTTTGATTTTTCCATTTTCCTTTGTATTTTATCAAGAACTTTTAATACTTGATTGGCTTCTTTGTAATTGTCTTCTGTATAATTTGCCTAAAGTAGTGCTTAATGCCATTTTTTTTTTTAACTTTCAAACATTTATTGTTTGTTGATTGTACTTTATTACCCTGAGGTACAGGGCCAGAGTGGTTTGGGTCCCACTACAGTAGCTAGGCGCTGTACATGTGTGGAAGAATGCAGTCAGTGTCTCACTTTAAAAGCAGAATTTCCTTAAATTTCTGGTGCATCTTTATTGGCAAGGATTGATAGATTAATAAAAGTTTGTGTTTATATCTTCTCTGTGCAGTAGATAGCTTCATTATCAACTATCACATATGCTTAATATTACTCAAAGCAGTCTTGGGAGTCTCTTCCATTTTTTCAAAAAAAAAATTTTCTGGTATGATTGCCAGAAGTGAGAGAAGGCTAAAGGTGGGTTAATATGAGTCTTTTTTCCAGTTATCACTCTAGATATCTCTAAAAGAACGGCATTTTCATAAAGCATTAATTGTTATTTTCTAGTTATAGATTAAGTGGCTCATGTTGCTTGTTCAAATTTTTATGAATTTTACTTGTACATATCCTGGACTTGGAATGACCTGAAAGACTCATTGGTGTTATCTGGAGTTGTGTAGGAGATGCAAAATGGATGCAGGAGGTAGAGGGCATTTCTTTTAGTCTTGGAAATGATACACATAGGTGAAGGGGACGGTAACTCAAGAGAATGCTTGTCATCAGCTCAGAGAACCAGGTTATTCTATGTGGTGCTATTTAAAAAATGCCTAGTAAATGTTTGGGTGGATCTTCAGACTTCATTAGGCTGTTACATGTAAGTTAGATGCATTATTCACTTATTTACGTAATTTTGCAGTCTCTTGAAGAGCTTTATAATTCTATAAATAGAAAACCTATCCTGGGATAGAGATTACTAAAACGCTTCCTTTCGGCACTTGTCTGCCACAGAAATTTCCTCAGCTGCCCAATAACCATCCGAGTAATCTTATTTTTCCATTTTTCTTCTGCTTCATATTTGAAGTAAAAGCCTCCTATTGTTAAATAGGTGCATATTCACTCTGAGAGATGTTTTCTGCTACCATTCAGCTGACATGTTCTTGATGTGGAACACCATTGCTGACTGCTAGTAAATAATTTGTCTGCAAACACAATTCGTGAGACTGAGCAATGTTAGTGTGATACTGTGAGAGAAGGAAGAATATTAAGAGCAAACAAAATTAAGAAGAAGACCAGGAAGGGTATGTGTCAGTCATTCATAAAGTAATCTCCTGATCTATGAGGCCTTAGAGAATCTTGGCCAAAAACAGTCTGAAAACATATTAAAACACAAATGCTTATAGATCTTGTACATGCATAGGTGGTGTATAGCTCTGCAAAACTTTACTTTGAATATAACTCTGCCTGGAGAAGAGCTGAGATCTGGATGGACCTGAGATTTGCGTGTTGAAATTAGGGAATACATCTATTTTTTTTGTCTTTTTTAGAGACATTCTTCAGACATACACTGCAATCCAAAACAACATGTCAGGTTTTTTTTTTGTTTTTTTTTTTTTTTTTTGCTGACAAATTGGGATAATGAAGCTCATATCCTGCAGTTTAGCTAGGTCTTCATTAGCGATCAAAACAGAGGGTTACATTTTTTTCATGTGTTCCTTTCATTCTTCATTGGTAACAGACAATTAGCAGAAGGACTCCCTATAAAAGCAACTGTTGTTATATATATATTTTCATCTACAGAAATTTACTGTTTAGTAATGCATTTTGTACTAGATGGAAGAAAACACAAACTGGTCATAGGCAGGCTACTTCAAACTTTCTTGGACTTTCTTGGGCAAATGAAAACTTTGCTGCTGCTTCCCCAAAACCAGTAGCATATAACATGCTGTACTGCAAAAGTTAGCGTCTAATGTGGCCAAGGAAAGCATTGCTTGCTCAAATTCTGAGCTTGAATGCATTCCTTCCATGTACGTAAATAGAGATGCCCTGTAAACATCTATTCCAGCTCAGAATATGCAAATAAATAATCTTAATTGGTGTATTTATCCTGGACCAGGAGAGGAAAACTCCCAATTTGGGCATGCTGAATTGTGAAACTTACTGTGACTAGGTATGTAGTATGTAGGTATGTCCCTACAAACTCTGATTCTAGCGCTACTGAGAAAAATGGCTGCAGTTTCCAAGAAAGGAATGGAGGAAAAAAGAAAAGTAGCTTTGATGTGAAAGTGAAGCAAAGCACCTGCAGAACAACTTTAATGTACAAGATGCACAGATTCATGATCCATAGCGAGCCTGAATCAATTATGCTCTGAATCAAGCACAAATGCACATCTTAAAGAATAGATGCATATTAATCCACATAAAGCTTAGCTAACTATACCTAGAAGAATAAATATGATTTTCATGTAACTTATGCATCTAAACTTTACTACTTAAGAACATTTATTGGATAGAAACCTAATCCATTTTCAAACATCTACCTTAAACTTCTATACCGCTGATCATACAACAAAACTTGTAGACATCTTTGTCACTTGCTACTAGTTTCCTTCCAAGTATGATTAATTACATGAAAGAGTAGAAATGTATAAAAGTTTAAGAGCTGAGAAGCATATATAGAGGGCATATTTCAAGGCCCTGCCTTGAGCATTCCATTAAAATGTAAGGCTTAATCCAGTCTTAACTTGTTGCTGCTTATATAGTTAAATGGTGGATACCACACCTAGATGAGATAAAATGGGAAAGAAGCACAATACCCAGAAAGAATGGGGTGAAACAATGATCCAGAATAGCTTATTTACAATAAGTTATTCTCTAGGCTCCTAAAAGATTGCTAGATGAATGCTGAGGAATAGCTACTATAATGATATTACTGCTGGCAAGGAGTGAAAATTTCTTAATTGTCACAGCAAAAAGTAAAAATCAAAGTTTCTGTTTTTCCTGTTGTGGAAGTAGTTACATTTAAAAAAAAAAAAATACTGTGAATGTGCTGCTGAAAGGGGTGGTGAAGTAAAAATGCTATACTATTTTTGAAAACCCTAGAGACTGGCAGTTTAAACAAAAAAAAATCCATCTGCAAATTAAAAACCCAGTCACTTATCCAAAGATAATTGAGTCTGCTTGAACTGTGCACTCTGCTGAATTAGGAATCATGAGATCATATTTTCCAACCTCTATCTGGGATGGAAATGTCCCTAGAATATCTTTCCTTGCAGTGTTTGGGAATTTTTGAGTCATATTTGAGCCCAGAACTTGGGCATAAAAATAGAGGACAGGATGAAGGTGAGTGGCACTGCTTGAATCTTCAAACGCAGATCAGTTCAGATGAAGAGCCATTCATCACAGGCAAGCTAGTATTAATTAGTTAAGGTCATTAATTTCTTAAAGGTCTTTCTAAATATTCCACTTCTTTCTCAGATTATGGCTTCTCAAATTTAAGACATTCTTGTTAAAACTTTGCACCCTTCTTTGGCGCTGCGTTTTCTTACTTTAGTTTCAATTGTGCTTTTTAGGGTGTATTGGCTTACAAACAATATTGATGTTAGTTTAAGGATGATTTTCTGAACCATTTTAGAATGTATTCTGTCTTCTATGCAGTGCTTTCTAAGATTTTTCTAAGAAAAATTTCTAGGAAATAGTGCAGGTAAGGAAGGGAGCTGGCAAAGAAGTACCTAGTGGAGGAGGAAGACCAGGTTAAACTTTGTGTAGCACATCTGGCTGATGTAATTTCTTTCAGGCCAGGATTGAAACAAGCTTCTGACCCCTATATTATATAGGAGCCACTCTTTCAGATCTTATTTGGCCCTGTGTTTCGTTATAAGCTTGATTGTGACTGGGGAGAAGAGAAAGCAAGTAGGTAATCTTTCATGGTCACTGAATCTACCATTGTTGCAATTCTGGTTAAACTGAAAGTGCTGTTTCTTTCTCAATAAATTATACTCTTACTAGTTTATTTTTATTTTGAATCCAAAATAGCCTTTAGCTATGGGCAGTGCTAGTACATTAATACATATTTGGCGTCTTTGCTTGATTGAGATGCTAGAGCAAAGCTTGAGTTACTACATTTTGTTGGGTAAAATAAACATCCTCAGTCTTTAGAACTTCTTCCTTCCTGAAATCTCCTTTATTTTCCAAGGACTCTGCTGGAACACCTGGCAGGATGTTGTTGGCCACTAAATGTGGCACAGTGTATGGCAAAAGAAATCTGCATTGTACTTCTGTGGGGGAAACTTACAAACAGTTCTTTATTTTCTTTTATTATTATTCACTTAAATTTTAAAGCTGCTTTCATTCTGGAGTTCTGAAACTTTTGATTTTGTTTCTCTCACAGAGATGAATGCCACAGGTGCAAAACACTTGAAGATAAGAATGCTGTTTGATAGGTAGCTGATTCTGATAGTGCTGGGCAATTCAGCTGGAAGAGACTCACACTGAACAGCCTCTAAAACCTTGAAGACAGAATAGTGACATTATACTGACTGTAGTTGATGCAAATTTAGTTCTGATTCAATGTCACTGTGTACATGTGCTACATTCCATCTTCCCTTGTGCCTTTCTTTGCTCTTATAGCATCTGCAGGCAAAGCTTGGAGTTGAATGCTACATGTTTTTCATTTAGGGACAGGACTGCTATTTGCTATGTCAAATTGGCTTCTAGTACTTAATTGATCAGAGGAGGAATTATTCCCCTGGCAGACAGAAACAAAATGAACTCAATAAATATACACTTTGAAAGAATAGTTAACTGTAAACCTGCATCAAAGCACCTTAAGTTACAAACACACAGGAGCAAAAGAGTTGCATACAGATTAAAAAATTATGCTGCAGCCTCAGGATGTGCTCAAAGTAAAACCTATTTTATTTTGAGCCATTTAATATCAGAATTGGCTGCAGGCCACTAAATGTCAAATGAATGCACATGGTATTGTCTCAGGTACCCTTTCAGTGAGGCCTTACTGCTTTTGAGCAGATCAAAACTCCTTCAAAATTATAAAGCATTGTGGTCTTGGTTATATACAGTGAAAGGCCTTAAGCAGAATGACCTTAAAAAGAAAATCTGAGCATAGTGGCCAATAGGAAAAGACAATGCTGATACTTGTAGGGATAGAAGAGACAAATTACTTCTATCAGGAGATCCAAATGCAGAGTATGGATTGAAATAAGATGAAAGCAGTGGAAAATCTGAAGGGTGTATTGATAAGTAAGATTTGTCTTCATAAGCATTTACCTTATAAAATTGCCCTAAAATGAATTCAAACTGAAAAATGAGGTAGGGAGAAAGAAGAATTTGGGGGAAAGAAATATTGGCACTTGTAGTCCTGTAAGCACTTAAAAGCTTAATGTAACTTGGCTGCAGGGAGTTGTCCTGTGGAAATCTCCAGGAAGGTGAAGCATCAATACCTCAGCTATTTTCTCAAATGTAATTTGCATTAAGGATATTAAACTCCGGTACCAAAGAAGAACTCAGTAGCACACTATCATGGCACAATGTATGATGATAAAAGTAAACTGGATGGTTGAAATAGATGTTTTTTGATGAATTGTAGGAGAATAGAGATTACTAAAGCTAATACTGTACAAGATTTAGAGAGCTGTGTAGTCTTCTGGCTTTGCCAACACATCCTTTAAAAAGCTCCATCCACATTTGATTATTATACGTAGACTTGGTATACGTAGACTGGTCATTCTTCTTACAGGCTCAGCTCCAAAACATTTCCATTTATTTATTTAAACAAAAGACAGGACATTTCAACCAGAAAAGGTGAAGCTGGGACAGAGGAGAAAAGGTTGGAATACCTTCTAACCAAGTTTTCACACTCAAAAATATTCCCTCCCCCCCACACTATGCTGTAGTATCCCCAAGGCTGAGGTAAACTGGGTGGCTCTAGTTCTAATAGCAGTTCTGCTGCTGCAGTACAGATTTGAGCATAGTGTTCTGAACTGTGTTTGACTGGTTGTCCCACAGAATCTTTGTGCTTCTGATACGGTGGCTCCTTATATTGAAGAGAGGTAGATTAAAGCTATTTTGGGTGTTCTCACATGTATTGTAACCTTCCCTCCTAACTAGAGATGAAACATTAGCATGAGAGGCCACTTCAGTGTGCCTCTGCAGCATGCCAGCTCAGCTTTGCTTAATATAAATAGAAACTCTTCAAGATGTCAATGGCACATTTTGCAGATCCCCTGAGCATTCATTTAAGGTGTGTTTTGTTCTCCTATTAAAAACAAATAATAAAAAAAACCTTACTTTTATTAAAAAGCCTAGTACTGTATTGGAAAGCAGTAAGAAATTTTATTTGGGAAGATGGTAGCTGCAAAAAGTAAATTTTCTCTAGGCTTGATTTGCAATACCATAGAATCCTTAGAGTAGGAAGGGACCTTTAAAGGTCATCTAGACTTGAGCAAAGCTTTTGACACTGTCTCCCACACTATTCTCTTGGAGAAGCTGGCAGCCTGTGGCTTGCAGAGATGCACTCCTTGCTGGGTAAAGAACTGGCTGGATGACTGAGCCAAAAGAGTGATGGTGAATGGAGTTAAATCCAGCTGGTGATTGGTCACAAGTGGTGTTACCCAGGCATTGGTATTGGGGTCTGTCTTGTTCAATATGTTTATTGATGATCTGGATGAAGGCATTGAGCGCACCCTCAATAAGTTTGCAGATGACATCAAGTTGGCAGGGAGTGTCAGTTTGCCTGGGGGTAGGAGCCAGCAGTGTGTTCAGGTGGCCGACAAGGCCAATGGCTTCCTGGCTTGTATGAGAAATAGTGTTGCCAGCAGGAACAGGGAAGTGATCCTCTACTCAGCCCTAGTGAGGCCACACCTTGAGTACTGTGTTCAGTTCTGGACCCATCACTACAAGAAAGACATTGAGTCCTTGGAGCTTGTTCAGAGAAGGGCAATGAAGCTGGTGGGGGGTTTGGAGTATTTATGGGGAGCAGCTGAGGGAGCCTACTCATTTAAGAAACAAAACATAGAATTCCTCAATTGACTTTTTCACAGTGTAGATGAGAGAGGAACTGATACATACAGTCTGGAGATAACTAGTTGGATCCATTTGGGTATTCATCACTTCGCTGTTAACTGCTCCACACTGGGATTTCAATGTTTCCTCATTCCAGTGGGTCATGCTTTTATATGTAGAATGAGGTGGTTCTCCTGCCAATCTCAGGCATTGTGAGCCTCAGTGCTTAAAAAGCCTGTGAAGGCTTGCTGGAAACATCTATATAAAACAGTGGTAAAATGAGGGAGACTTTAAATGCTGCTTTCTGCAGACTTTATTTTCTAGTGATTCTTAGTGTCTGCCCATTCCTTTTCTTCTTAAAAAAAAAAAAAAAAAAAAAAAAAGTGCTACAGTTACTCTGATAGCTTGTGTCCTATCTCTGAATTTCAGCTGAACTGTGGAACTGAACATTTCCTCATGCTATTTTCTTCTTTTGTCCGTATCCAGAGGTGAAGAGGGTGTTCATTTCCAGTGCTTTAGCATATTTATAGTGCTAGTGAGATATTTTCTTAAATGCAAAGGTGTAATGTGTTGATTTGAGGGCTGGGGTCAGGAAGAGGGCAGGCATAGCTGAAGTCCTAGGAAAAGAAGAGGCCCTGACTAATTCTGCAAGATGCTGTATTAGCACCTTCTCACTTGTGTAGGCCTCTGTATGTATTTTCGTCTGTCAGTAAATTAGGAATTCCTTGCGGTAGGGAAGCTATGTCCATCTATCTGTTTATACAAGCATTCTTGATAATATTTTAACACTCAGCCATTGAAATGCTGCCTGATCCCATCTCTCCCATTTTGGAGTGGAGCTGAGGAGCCTTGCAAGGAAGCACATCTTGTTCTCAAGGTGGTGCAGCAGCTGCACTTTGTATTCTACCTCCCAGAGCTCGTGCTAGGTGGTCCTTGCTCTGAACCCAGTGCAGACTTATTTTTTTGGGCACAGCTGTCACTGTTGTGCTATACATCTACCCAGTACACAGCTCTCCTTACAGTGTGATACCACTAGCCTGCCCACAGGTTTTAAGCTGGGCATATTGGAAGTCAGATGTCTATCTTGTTGGAAACTTCTGAGAGCTTGAGCAAGTGCTTCTGTGCTTTTCTGAGATGAGAAATATACTTTACTTTCCAACTTGCAGCCTGTTCTTGAGCTTGGGGTGCTAAAGAAATGTAATTAAAATTAGGTCTTACTGTCACTGGTATCCTGGTTTCTTTTTATTTTTTATTTTTTTATTTTTTTTTTTAAATTAGTTTACTTTTTTTCTAATCAACTGACATATTATAATTATACCTTAAGTCTGGGGCAAATAGTCTGTGACCCTTGCAACACCTGGCAGCTGAAAGCTGTGCCATAATCTAGAGCAAATGAGTTAAGACTTACAATTTTTTCTGAAATAGCTCTGTCTGGGTTTTACCTACTTACATTTTAAGACAAAAGCGTTAGTGGACAAAATGAAAACTGTATTTTAACTGGACAGTATTTATATATTCATTTATTAATTTTGTAATGCCCTATTAGAGGAAAAGCAGGGATGACAGTAAAGTAGAATTTATGGTGTGGGCAAATAGATCTGGATTTTTGCTCTAATCCTGAGGTTTAATTAACATCAATGCTTCATTTAAAAAATATTATAAAAGAACATTTTAAATAGAAAATAAGTCCTGAAGATTTCACAAAAACATTGATCTGTCTGCAACTACTCAATAAATAAATGGTTGATCAGAGCTGAATTTTCAGATTAAGAAAACATGCCAACAGATAAACACTTTGCATTCCATTCCTTTCTGTTGGATCTTTAAAAATGGGAACAAGATAGTCTTGAAAGTGCTTTGGCACTTTAGATCTGGCTCTCCTTTATCTCCGTGTGTGCTGGTATTTTGTCCCCAGCAACTCCTGAAGGTTCTCAGTGTCCTCTGTAACTGCCCGCTCTGGATTCACTTGAAAGCTTCCCAGAGTAGTCTGTTACCTTCTAGCTAAAATAGGTATAACTCTGTATTTGGATATGGATATTTCATACACATTAGACTCTTAGAGTTTAACATGAAAAGTTACAGGGAAACAAGTAATTTACATAGCATCTTTCATAGCCACTGGGAAGAATGGGGGAAGTAGTAATTATCTCCTGGTATGATTCTGAATGATATATTGAACTGGATCCATACTTGCAAGTCTTGCATAGATTATCATCTGCCTGTGAAACTGGAACAATCTGAATTTTAGAGGGTGACATCAATGCTGTGCTGGCTCCTGAAATGGGAGCCAGAACAGTAGAACTGTATGAATGAATCCAGCACAGTTGGTTACTACTGTTAAAATTAGTTGAAGATGTGGTTACGAATTCCCTTCCTTTCATTTTAAAATAAAGGAACCCTGGTTTATAAGCCATGATCGTGATATTCATCACGTTTTTTCTGTAACTCTTCTGTAGCTCTGAGCCTCAGGCAGGCTGTTGCAATGCCTATAGTTAAAATTCAAATTTGCCCAGGAATTTTTGTTTTATAGGCTTTCCTGATCAACACATCATTTTGGTAGTGTTTTCTTAAAACACGTTTGGCAGAAAATATCCCACTAGAGTAAGTGAAACTGGTATGATTATCTCTTCCCTCAAAATTTGTATCTAATTCTATGTCAGTTGTAGTTAACTTCTGTATGCTTATTTTATTTTATTTTTATAAAATATTTTATTTTATTTTTTGTACATCTAAATTTTGAACTGGAAGAAGTAAGAATCAGAAACTGAGAGAAGTCAATGTGTTTCACCCTGGAAAATGGACGTAGGAATGTTGCACATAGGAATTTCACCTTGCAGTCAGACATGGTTTATGCTTACTATACTGAAGGAACAAGAGTCAACAACTGCAGGTGTGGTTTCCTTGGTATTACCCTTGGTGTGGTGGTGATTTTTTCAGTGAGGAAATTAATGAAGTGGGTATCTTAAAAGCATTAGCAAAGATCTGTAGCTTATATCTGTACCTCATAAATACTGAGTGCAGAGAAGAAAGGAAAAATCTGATGTGCTCATTGCAAACTGGCTGAAGGTATCTGAAGGCTCTTCTCTAGTTGGAGTTCAATAATGGAGTGAAATTTCGTAGATGGCTTTTGGATGGTAAGTGTTGAGTCAAGGCCTGAATCACTGTGAGCACCTGGGGAAAGGACCCGGTCAGCCCTGGGAGCACAGGTGAAGGCAATGCAGCTGTGGGACTGGAAGGGGTGGAGCCTGGCTGCATCTCTCTTAGACTTCATTTAAGGGCTGACTGCCACTGAGGAAGGATCTCTGGTTGCAGATCTCCCTTGTGGAGTTTCTCTTGTGAGCCTAGCTCTTTGGACATGGGTGAGCACTTTTCCTTTGTAACACCTTTCCATTGTGCTAGTCCCTCTGTCATTACACCTCTTAAGTCACCATTTCACTGTGTTGATTTTTCTGACTGCTATAACTGTAGTGTATTGATTGCACCCAGATGCACCTGAGAGGGCTATGTTAAATATGGGTGAGAATACTGCTTGCTTGAAGATGCTGCATTCCACTGGGCACCTGGAGTTAACACAGTGTGATTATGTAGTGAGGAATCAGAAATTCTGAACTGTTGTTAAAGTAGTTGGATTTGCAGTTGGAGTATTCTAGTTACTTATTTCTAAAAGTGCTTGTCTTTTATTTTTGGATTGTTATGTGCAACAGGCTGATGGAGGTTATCTTGGATAAGTAGTGGTGTCTTGGTAATGGAGCTGTAGTTTTATGTGGGTTAAAGTTAACCAGAATACTTTCCTATAAAGCTCACTATAGGGAAACAAAACATGTCCAAGGTCCTTCACACATATTCCTTTTCTGTCTGATTAGTGTAATGAGTTAGTTTGGGAAAAATTACTATTAGGAGGAAAAATACAGTGAAGTCGTGCAATGGTTATTGGCTTCTTAGTTTTCCAGTTCTGAGTAATGTCTCTATACAGCACACCAAAGTGAATTATGATAATTATCCCCTTAAAACACAAATAATGACAAGTAGGTAATACTCTTGACCTTTGCAGAAATGTAAGTTAAGTGTATTTGTTTAATTTCCATAAGTTTTGTTGTTCTACCTGTACACGAATGAATACGACAATAGCAATAACTGAGGAAAATTGTGTTACAATTCTGGACAGTTCTGTAGAAGTAATGTATGCACAGAATGACTTAAGAAGTTTTTTCTTTTCCTTTCCCCGTACAGATCACTCCTGGCAGCAAGGCAGCACAGTCACAGATGAATCAAGGGGACCTTGTGGTAGCCATTGATGGAGTCAATACTGACAGCATGACTCACTTAGAGGCTCAGAACAAGATCAAGTCAGCGAGTTACAACCTGAGCCTCACTCTTCAGAAGTATGTTGACATCAGTTAAAATTTTTGTGTTCCCAAGGATGTCCTATGAAACCCATGACTGAGGGCTATGGGTTTCTTCTTTACCTGTTAGTTTTATTTGAAGTGTCCAATGTATAGATATGAGGTGAACAGCTAAAATCTGTGGTGATTTTGTAGCAAGTAGCATGGATTTTTATAGATATCACAATGGCTTGTATGACATATGAATCTGTGTTGTATTTAGCCCACTGAATACAGGCGTAATTCCTTGTTCATTCAGGCTCCTGATAAAAGTCCAACAGTGATGTTTCTTTAGTCCTATGCGAACACACACACTTTTGGTTAATATATGAATGACTGTTTCAGAAACAACTATCGTAAGTATTCTGATCCCATGGATTGAATCTGTCATTCCCAGAGTGAGAATTTTTATTAATGGTTTGGCACCTCTAAGTTCACACTGAGTTACCTGAGTGACCCCTCTGCATTTGATAGGGTAAAAAGGTGTAGCTTCAGTGCAGGAAAGAAAAACATTTGAACGCGAGAAGGGGAGACTTTCTCACAGAAATGTGATAGAAGTCAGTTAAAAGTGGTCATTTGAAGTTACTGAAACCTTAAAGTATTTTAAAAAAAGATAGGGCATTATCCTGGATGCTTGCAGTTGAATCCTCATTCTGTGACCTTCTCCAGCATTTTTGGTCTAATTTAATGAAAAGTAGTGATAAAGAGATTCATATGGCATCTTTTGAAAAATGCTCTAAATCGTTTTGAGTTACTTACAGGTTGAAGAAGATAATTTCTGATAATTTATTGCAGACCTTCTGTTTGCTTTCCTATTGGGTTCTTGTGTTTCACATTTAGATAAGATCTCTCAGCAAAAACAATTTCACAAAATATTGCATTGGTGAGAGAAACACCAGTTAACACAAAATATTGGGTCAGTCACTCATGATGGAGTGGACAAAAAAAATCTACTTTCTGTGCAGATTGTTGAGATGGGAACACTCAATTATCTGATACGTATTAAAGTCTGAAAACATGGAATACTTTAAAATTTAAAGGATATATGTGTGTTAGTAATTGGCTGTAGTGATAGGAAAACTGAAGCCGTAAATTTCAGTGATCTTAGACATCAATGTCTAGTAGTCACATGGCTCTAAAAAAATCTTTACAAGATCCTAGAATTCCTTACTGGAGGACCTGTGGCTTGATTTTTGTTGTTACAGCTCTGGAATCAAAGTGAACTTGTTTGTTTAGTCTGTAATGCCAAGGGAAAAACAATGGAACATGAAATCTAGACATAAGTATTCTAAGACCAAAAGCTTTATATTTATCTAACTGCTATGGGCTCTCAAGAGCAATGGCCTTTCCTCTTATTGATCCTGACCATGAAGGTTTCATGAGTGTTTTTTATAACCTGACAGTTCAGATAGTGTTTGCTGCTACTCACTTTTATGTTCATACTTAAATTCCCCTTGGAGTTTCTTTTTCAGGGTGAAGAACTGGTGGTTTTTGTTTGGTTATCGAGCAAAATGTACATAGTGACAGCACTTGTGCAGGATATCAAATTGCAAGACATCAAATGTAGTAGAAGGGAAGCATTAAGAATGCTCATTAGTCCTGTCCTACTCTAAACAAAGAGTCTTCACTTCTCTGGCTATACAAACTTAGTTTTTCTTCAAGCACCATCAATTTGCCCTTCTCAATGTACACTAACATAGCTCTTCAGTGAGTGTTTTGTGTGGAGTGCTGGCCTGCGTTTGTCATGCAAGTATCTCATTATGGGTTAAGGAAGCCATAGTTGTCAAGTGTTTTCTGATCTTTTCTGATCACACCCTTTCCTAAACTCGCTGTTAAATTTGCCTCTTATCACCTTATCTAGGCTATGATTTCACTGAACCTTCACAAAACTTTGTCAATGTCACGGAATTCCTTGGATAGAGAACTTGACAGCTGTGCCAGAGGTTTGATCAGGCAGTCAGAATTCAGCTTTCCAGTGGCATACTGCTTTTTCCAAATGCTCATTGTCAATTTCTGGCTGCTTAGATCTCCAGAACCTGCTATGTACTTCCCATGCTGCTGGACAATGCTGTGGAAGGCTGTGATCATACTCTTTAATGAACTACTGTGGAAAAAGAAACTGCTTCTAATCTTTTTGTGCCTTACTGGAGATTAGTTCTCAGTCATTTTACAGTATCTGTTTCTGATCGGTCACTTGAGCTGCACAGCTGCCCTCAGGCATTTTAGTCCCAGGCCAGTTAAAGTTCATCTTCAACTGGCTGGCTGTCCCACAGGAACTGGGCCATCTGCTTATTGTTCTGCTGCATTCAGTTCACAGGTAAAAAAAATGAAATGCATGCAAAATTTATTTTTAATTGATACAAATAGGTTTCTTTTTAAAATTCAAATACAGTTCATGAGTACAGTATTATTTGTTAACACATTTCACTGGAGCATCCACAGTATTCATTTGATCTTAACTCGAGGAATCTGATCAGCCTCCTTGGAAAGGATTCACCAAATGTACTGACTAAGTTTTGGAAAATGCTGTAATATGAGCATGCCTCATTCTGCTGGCATAGGCATTCCTGTGATGCTCCAAGATGCCTGCTTTGGTGTCACTATGAGTTCCTGCAGAGGAGCAGGGAAGGTGCAGGCCTGATATGCATTGACACAATGTCCCCCCCTTTCAGGGCAAGCCAGTGTTGGAATACAGTTTGCATTCAGGCAGACACAATTGACTGCTTTTTGCTGGCAAATCAAAAGCTAAATAATACTTTTTAGTAGTGAAATGGGAAGAATCAGTTGTAAAGCTAGGAGAGATTTATGGTAAATATTTAATAGCTTTCCTTTTCTTGTGCAGCACCAAAAGATGGCTGATCCTGCAGTATTTATTTCAGATCTACCATAAATAAAGTATGTGGTAACAGCAAACTGCAAGCCAAGGAAATTGAAAAGTCATTGTAAACTGCTTTCTTTTGTCTGAAGCTGTGAATAGTAAATAATTCTGTACATGTTGTAGGGCTGATGGGCATATTTTTAAATCAGAACCAGATTTAGGCTGGGTTTATGCTTGAACAAGAATTAGAAGAGGGTAAATATTACAGTTTAAGAGTAAACTTTCTATAGGCAATTCTCCCAAAAGCACAGACTAAAATATTGAGTAGTTGGGGTATTACTGGAAACATTGCCAAAAAGCATTGTAGGAAGAGATTAGTAAAAACAGACAGAAAATGAAAGCATGGCTTTGAAACTTTTTCTCCTTTTAATTAGATGATTTTATTACATTCATTAGACTAATAATGCTTTCATTCAGGGACTGCTTATGTATAGAGGGAGAATCTGTTCTCATGCGAATATGACTTCTTTCCTTTTTTTGAAAGGAAAGCTAATGCTAGTGTTGACTTGCTAGTGCTTGTGTTCTGCCTTGTGAATGCCTATCCTGAAATCCATTCTTGGGGTAGCTAACTTCTTCCTGGCCATTACTGCTTTTCTACTGTAGTCTTTATGGAAACTGAATTCCTGGTGTCAAATGACTGTTCCTTGGATGAGACTGCAGCAATACTTTCACAGCTCAGCAGTACCGCTTAGGACTCAATAGCTAGGATAGCAGCACTTAAAAGTTTGGGAAGCAAAAACCCTATCAAGACTTGAGTCAGATTTCTGAATTACTACATACAAAAGCAAGTCCATTGCTACTGTGTCAGTCTAGACTAAGGATACAAATGCCTGCCTCCTACCCACAACCTTCAGAGTTCAAGAAGGTGTGTGACTTGCATTTTGACTTGCATTTGATACAATTTCACTAGAAGTGTTAGTTTTAGCATATTTTCAAGTATAAATATGTTCACGTTGCCTTAGAAATATGGCCTGAAATTTTATGGCAAGAAAGAAGTGTATCAGAGTAAAAAACAAAACAAAAAAAAAACAACAAAAAAACACACACACACAAAAAACCAAAGCACTGTCCTCTAGTCTCTTCCCTTCTTGAATTTTGCAGAAATTGTTTAAAAAAGCTAATGTGATTCTCAGAGAATTTACATATTGAGTCAGTAGTTTCTGAATTTCATATCAGAAAAAAAAATACAAAGTTGATGCCATGTTGGTTATAAAATGCCATACTCACTGCAGTAATTCTGGTCTAGATTGCACTGAGGTCTCAGATCTTACACCATGTGGACAGTACATTTTGGAGACCTCAAGTTAAAATAGGCTAGAATACTCCAGTGGGAAGGGACCTTCAAAGGTCATTGAGTCTAGATGCCTGACCAGTTCAAGAGCTAACCAAAATTTAGCTGTGTTTTAAGGACATTATCGAAATGGCTCTTGAATGCTAACAAGCACAGGGTTTCAGCCACCTTATTAGGAAACCTGTTCCAGTGTCTGACCACCCCCACAGTGGATATGTTCTTGCCAATGTCCAGTCTGACTCCACTGGCATAGGAGAGATCTGTTTCTGTGTGTCCATCATTGGTTAATGGAAAGAAGTGATAGGCACCTTCGTGTCTTAAACTGAGACAGGGGAGGTTTAGGTTAGATATTAGGACAAAGTTTTTCACCCAGAGGGTGGTCAGGCACTGGAACGAGTTTCCCAAGGAGGCTGTGGATGCCCCAACCCTGGAGGCATTCAAGGCCAGGCTGGATGTGGCTCTGGGCAGCCTGGTCTGCTGGTTGGCAACCCTGCACATAGCAGGGGGTTGAAACCAGATGGTTATTGTCATCCTTTTCAACCTAGGCCATTCTATGATTTCTTATCTTCAGGGAGCTGTGGAGGACAATGAAGTTGTCTTAACCTCTTTTTATCTTGAGAAGACAATCCAGGTGTCCTCAGCCTTTCCTCAAAGGATGGTTCCTCAGTTGAGTCAGTTGGTTACTGCGTGTACCCGCATTCAGGAAAGGAATTCTAAATTCTACTTTTGGCAAGATAAGAATAGTGTAGTAGTCAGATTCTTACATTCCTTACTTAGTCACAGTATGCATAAATTCAAAATTTTAATCACAATGATAGGGAAAAGAGGAAAGCATCATGTGAATGTGGTGTGACACTAATTCTTATTTTGCTTAGAAATTCAACCCTGGAACTTTTATCCTCAGTATCCAAGGTTTCTTCCCCAAACTTCTGATGAGACCACGTGCTCAGTGCATTAAAGAAAAAGTTGGCTTAAAAAAGTTAACATGTATTTTTATGAGTTCTGAAGTGGAGATGAATCTCATTGAATACCCCAGTTGTGCCTATGTGCAGACATGAGAGGATGGTAGCATTTGTCTCCGAATGTTAGGCTGGTATCTGGACAAGACTATGAGTTACCATCTTGGAGTAGTTAACATTTAATGCTTTTGAAAGTGATGATTTGCTTTTTCCATGGAAAATAAAATACAAATATCAGTCATTGCAATGAATATAGATATATTCCCTACATGAGCAGGATGAGTGGACTGCTATTTACGCTCAGTGCATAAAGTGTCCTTGTTAGTTTTAGAGCCTGGAAACTGTAGCACCAAGGCTTTAAAGTGCAGTCAGGTTTTGATTGTAAGAAGATTTTGCTCAGGGATTCGAACTATTCTCAGACTGCACGTACTTCTTCCCTACCTTGAAACACCAGCTTTCAGTGAAGTTAAAATCATCCTCTTATTTGTAAGATAAAAATGCAATGGATGAGCTAATTTCATCCACCTCTGTATGAATTCCTATATGTCTTATGTTGTATTTAGCATGAAATAGTTATGATGGATATCACTGGCACATCTTATCCAAATCAACAGGCTTGCACAACTCAATGTACGTGACAGCTATAATCTTTGAAACAAGTATTTACTGGTTGCATTCTGCAATCAGCAAGTTGGTATATTACCCAAAATGTTAAGCTCACAAGAAGGTCACAATATATCAGGGCTGAGACCTTTTCTTGTTGATTAATGTTGATTGGCTTAAGTATGGATGTGGCAAAATGTAAATTACGTGCTTCAAGCTAATACATTACTTGTAAGAAGTGGAATTGAGGAGTCACAATCACAAAATGGCCAGGGTTGGAAGGGATCTCAAGGATCATGAATCTCCAACCTCCTTGCCACAGGCAGGGTCACCAACCTCCACGTTTAATACTTGACCAGGCTGCCCAGAGTCCCATCCAACCTGGCCAACAGGGCATCCACAGCCTCTCTGGGCAGCCTGTTCCAGCACCTCACCATTCTCTCTGTAAAGAACTTCCCCCGACATCTAACCTAAATCTCCCCTCCCTCAAATTAAAACCATTTCCCCTTGTCCTGCAGTTATCAACCCTTTCAAAGAGTTGATTCCCCTCCTGTTTGTAGGCTCCCTTTAGGTACTGAAAGGCTGCAATGAGGTCACCCCGCAGCCTTCTTTTCTCCAGGCTGAACAAGCCCAGCTCCCTCAGTCTGTCTTCGCAGGGGAGGTGCTCCAGTCCCCTGATCATCTTTGTGGCTCTCCTCTGGACCCTCTCCAGCAGCTCCCTGTCTTTCTTGCACTGGCGCCTCCAGACCTGGACACAGTACTCCAGATGAGGCCTCAGAAGAGCAAAGTAAAGAGTCATTCAATTGGGTGAAATATGAATGTTTTACTGGGTCAATCCTGTAATACATTATTTGTGTATGTGAAGTTACCAGTCTCCTTTGGATCTTTTTTGTGATATTTCATGCACATCAGCCACTATGAAAGTTACCAGGTCTTTTTTTTTTTTCCCATATTTTAATAATTGATATCCCTGTTAAGATCAGGGACACACCAAGGTGTGTTCTGCTTGGCTTTTAGGCTCTTCAGAGGTTGGCCATCTCTTTGTTTCCTCTTTCTGACTGCTGTCTACTGCAGCATGGCAGTACTGGGCACTGGCAGGTGGTGGAGTAGTTTCTGCATTGTCATAAAGACAACTTCAAGCAGTACTTGAATAATTCAGAAGGAAGCAAATTTTTTTGACGAGGCCTGGCAAACTTTCTTAAGTAAGCAGTCTTAAAATGAGAATTAAGTTTCAGGTCAAAATCTGTCAGATACAGCTTCTGGCAGATTTGACATCTATCAGATGAGGAAAAAAATGGTTGCTTAGTTTTCTTACAGCTAATCAACAGTGTAGGAAGAAAACTGTTTATCTCAAAAGTTCCAAAAAGCGTTCAATAATTAGAGAAAGCATCTGCTCATTATATTGCTGTCTCAACAGTGCATTTGGATCACTCATAGCCTTTCATATATTTACTCTCATGAGGGAAATTGTCTTTCTGCAGAGAAGCAAAGTAGAATGTCCAGTGACTTTCTGTAGGCCATCCTGTGTAGTAGCAGATAAAACTGAATTTTAATTCCAAAGATAGTGGCCCTGTCACAGGATCATCCTTTTTCTGCAGCATAATTGGCAGGTTAGCTACTGAAGCAAGTAATGGAATTATTATTGAGCATGAAATTGTAAGTTAGTTGTCTTGGTGAAGAAGGCACTCTAAGCATGTAGCAGCATTTAAAACAAACAAACAAACAAAAAAATCAACAAAGCAAAGAGAAAAATGAACCATGTAGTGACTGTGGTGTGTATAGATGCATATCTTATTTGTATTTCTGTAGAGCCTTTGTGAATGTCTGTTTAGCCTAGTAAGCAAGGTGTAAAAATATAGGTATCAGCACACTGGAGAGTAGAATGTACATCTCTTCAGGTATCTCTGAGTACTGCTTATAAACATCGCACTTGCTTTTTGCAATAACTGAAGATATTCACATCTTTCAGAAGCACTGGAACTTTGCTTAGATAAGTTACTGATTATTGTGGTGAGACAATGGCAGTGAGTGTTTGGCTCTGTGTAACCCACTTCAGTTCACATCCTCTAAGCAGTAAGAAAAAGGGAAGAAAAGGCACTGATGGAAAGCTCACTGATGTATTCTGGTTTGCAAACAGTGAATAGCTAAATGAATTGAACTACAGTTAATATCCTATTATCCATGACCCCTAATTGTTCTTTCTGCCATATACGTCAATTAGAAATGCTCTGAAAGCCATGCAGTATGCTATAATGTCCACATTCTGAGTTAAAGAAATTACAGGAAAAACAGATAACTAATTTTGCATCATTGACAGCTTCAGGAAATTCTAATCATTTGTGATCATGATGCTCAAAGTATCAAGAGCATTAGATTTGCTATTAGCAAATGTCGAGTGGCAAAGGGAAGAATAGACTTCATCTGTGTAATATCAACATATTTGGATTTGGACAGCACAGACAGCTACTGTGAGAAGTACCTTCAACAGAAGGCAGCTGTTGAGCTTTGTATTCTTCTTTTGTGAATCTCTTTCCTTCCTTTTTAAAAAAGGGATGGATTCACCATACCTTTGAGTCTTGGCTGCATACTTCTGGGTGATTCTCTACAGCAGCTCCCAGTGTTGATCTGAAATCTGCAGCTGAATGATGTTCACCCTTAACAAAGCTGTTGGAAAGTGAAGAGTTGTGGGACTGCCCTGGAGTCTGATGGTACTTGAATGGAGGTGATCTAAGAGTCCGATACATTATCTGCGTGGTAGGGGAAAGTTAAACAGGAGAAAAGGCTATGTTTCACGTTAGATGCTCTTCAGTAAAAAATACGTAGGTAAATATTTTTTAATGTCCGAGTCCTCAGCATTTTTTAATTATTATGCGTACTGGGGTGAGTGAGAAAGTGACATTTTTAGTCCAAGTTAATGCATACGTATAAGCGCTGGATAAAGACAGTGCATTTTCCTGCTCCTTGTAATAACAGCTCTTCAGTATTAGATTCTTTCACAACCTAAATGTTTTGTTCTTCTCTTCTTACACTAACAAATTATTTCATTATTTGCTTCTTAACCTTAATTACATTTATTTTTAGCATCTGGCAGTAATTAGAAATAATAAATACAATCATGAATAATAAATAACTACTGAATTGTCAGAGATTTAAAGTGAGATTATATATGATTAAGCTCTGAACCCTCCCTGATTATTGTGATTCTATTTCAGTGTCTCCCTTGTGATTCTCTAACACTCTTCTCTACAGCTGAGCAATCTGAATTCTGCCCTCAGTTGCTGCTGGGGTGGAGGAATCTCAGAGCTGTTACTGAGTCAACTGGGAGGCAATGGAAGCATTAGTTCCAGGAGGGAACAGCTCAAGGGCAGAATACAAGGGAATTCAGGTGAAGAGTTTTTGTCTCACAAGAGAAAGGAGAAGAGTAAAAAAGATGTGTAGGTGTCATCCAGTGGGACAAAGGGGAGCTGAAGAGAAAACAGGAGAGTAGAATTTGTTTGCTGCTTCAGAATCTATAGATATGTACTCATTTTCAAAACTCACAGCCTCACAAGTACTTTTTCCTCACTTTTCCTTTCCTTCTTTAATCTAAACTCACCAAGATTTCTCTGCTTTTTCCTTTTCTGTCCTGTAGTATTTACATCTATCCTTTGCTTAAATCCCTTCTAAAGGAAATAGATATTACATACTTGTAAACGTTCTCTTCCACAGATTTTTTGGATAGCTGCTTACTTAGAGAGGACATTTACGAGTATTTTTGTTCATATAATGCTATGGGTATGAACAACAGGCCTGAAAACTATAACTGCCAGTTCTGCAGTCCATCTGAGTGTAGTGCAATGCAGGGAAATAATTAACAAGTCAGTAATGCATCCAAATGCTAATATTTGCGTTACTGTTGACATAGAGCAAAACTGCTGATGGAAGTATTTATCAATTTCAATGCAGGTACAGATGCTATCTTGATAAGGTGAAACTAGGCTTCATCCTAGCCTCAAAGTGATCACAATGATGTATGAAGTATTGTGGGTTTTGTATTTGTGATTCTTATAAAGGATGCTGAGCCTGTTTGCTAATGTACAGGAAGAGCTTAGTGAGCTTAAACTGCGGGATCACAAGACTCAGGGTTTTCCCCGCAAGACTTAGAATCAGTAGGTAGCTTCTGTGCATGATATTTCATTCAGTGTTTGTCTGAAGATGGACATATTGAAGTGATGACCATGAAGAATATCTAGTCTAGCTATTTTACTTCTGTTTTCCCAAAATTAATATTACTGCATTTAATTGATATGTATCCAAAATCCAGTGTGACCCACTCTATTAAATTAGGAGATATGTAAAGTAGGTAAAATGATTTCAAAATATTTTGTAGTTGATTTGTTTTATTACCTTTCTATAGACCCCCCCCCCTTCTTCAAGTTTTGAGACAGTAAGACACATTTTGAGCACCTTAATCAGTGTATATAATGGTCACATATATAATGAAGTAACAACAAGAGCTTGATGTAAAAATGATTTTAGCCGTCCTGAGAATCCAAGAAGTGAAGGTGGACACTGACTGCCAAAGTTATAAACTACAAAAAAATGCCATGTACATGAAAAAGAGCTATCAGCTGTTAGATCATATCTGCTGTCTCCAAGTATGGTGATATGCTCCCGAGAGTAGGGATAAGCTGTAATTGCATTACAGAATTCGAACTCTATGGAAGCTCTTCCTTAAGCAGGCAGCTTCTCTTAGTGCAGCTGAGTCCTAATGAACATTTGTTGTGAGCGCAAAGATAATAGAATTGAAGTCAAGAGCTCTTTGATTAAAGATATATTTAGGTAGATGGGAACAAGTAGAAATTTTGACAGTTATATCAACAGTACTAACAAAATTGAACTGCTTCTCAAAACTAGATCCCTACTGCTTTTAAACTTCAGTAAGGCAGAGAATCTGTATATGGAGACAGGGGAGGTGTATTTCCCAGAACAGGAGATATTAGGGAAGAATTAAAAAGATGCTGGAATTACGTATTTGGGCTTTTTTAAGGCTGAGAAACAAGCCTTTCATTTCCACTTTTAACTTTAAAACTAGAAAACAAAATGTGGACAAGTTGAAAACAAATCAATTGCTTTGACTTAGGAAAAAAATTTCCTGGAATATTTCAACATCAAATCTATAACTATCACAAAATCATTTGTAGAATTTGGACTTCCATATTCTTTGCAACTCTACAAACTAAGTGTACTCCATGGGTTTTTGGAAGAAAATAATTTTGCAGTCAATGAATTAAAATGTAAGCTGAGACAGACACGTACAGCAGCACCTTAGTGACTTGAAAAGCAAAAAATCTAAGTTAGTAGTGGTGCCGCAGGATATGGTTAGAAAAGAAGGGAGAAAAAAATATCCTGAACTTGCAGGATATTTTCCCTGAGGAATGATAGCTCTTATGTAAATAATCACTTTAGAAGTACATACATTTTTCATTCCACAAATTGACTTCACCTCTTTTGCCCTTTTCTCTGATGCAAACCTGTGCCAAATTTAGCAAGCTTTATCATTCTGTTGTTAAATATCACAGTTACAAACATCAAGAGTTATGTAGGAACGCTTCTTGTTCTAAAGTAATATCTTAAAATCTTCAAGTTGGTGCGGAATAATAATCTTTGTTGGATAACACTGTAAATGGCAGAGGTAGTTTATGAGCAACGTTTGAAAGAAATAAAGCTCCTTAGCATCTTCTGTGGTGAAGTAATGACTGGGAAAAATAGAGATAAAATAAGCAGCAGAATTGTAGGGGACTGCAGGCCTGGATGCAGTACTCTAGATGGGGTCTGGCGAGAGCAGAGGTGGACGATCACCTCCCTCACCTTGCTGGCCACCCTTCTTGATGCAGCCCAGGATAATGCAATACAAATATTTTCTAGTTAAGCATTAAACTTGCTGTATGCAGCTGTTTGTTCTGCATGTAAAAGCAACAAAAAGCATTTACATTGCTGAGCAACTTTGGCACTAGAATTCATGATCAATGGATAGAGCAGAAGGTACACTCAGTGCCCATGCTGCCTGGCTCTGGGTTTGACTATGTCTACGACCCCCCAATAACTTCACAGAAATACCTGGGTACTAGCAGAAGGAGGATCAGAATCTCCCCTAAATCTTTACTTATTTATAAATTTTTTCAGTCATTTTTTTTTGCAACTCTGTGTTCTGGGCTGGAGCTTACTTTATTTTCTTTTGTGATGAGTGTGCACATCTTAAATGGCTTATTTTTTCTCTTAGCTGAAATGGTTGGTGGAAGCACTTCTGAAAAAAGATGGGTTAATAATGCATCACTGAGGAAAGTTTTTTCTAGGCAGTTAGCAATCAACTTTTGTTCTTGGAACTTGAAGCCTTTCTTGGATTGATATTATATTACAATATATGCAATCTGTAAATATCAGTTATTAGTGCCTTTTACGATTTTCTAGCCTCCTGCTTCAGGAATTATACAATCATAGAGTGGCTTGGGTTGATAGGAACCTGAGAAAACATCTAGTTCCAGCCCCCGTGTTGTGGGCAGGTTAAAAGAGTCACATAATTTCTGTTCTCCATTAAGAAATCTTCCAGTTCCTGTGAAGAAAATTCATTTTATATGTGGCAACTAAAGCTAAATACACAGCTCAGTGTGATGCTATGTTTTTAACACATGGATTCCCACTATGACTGGCCCCAGCTTTTGTCTTTCTCAGTTTTCTCTCTCCAGTAGCTGCCCTTGTTAGGTATGTCATTGGAAAGAGCAACACAGCCCTCAGTAAGGAAATAAAGAGCCTAAAGTGGAATATCTTCCCCTATCAGTCTTTTATTAAGTTGTGCTATGAAAAATGAGAACCTGTATGGCTACATATTTTTACTGGACCAAAAGCATCTTCTGTGTTTTTGTTATAGGGATAACTATTTAATCCATCCTGATGGCCTATTATTCTTGTAGTCTCAATGTTGTCTTCTAGCATTAAATTTTACTTCAGGTTAATCAACTACTCTAGGAAACAAATTTTGCCTTCTACCATTTGTATATATGTTGTCTTTTCAATTTTACTTTATGTCCAGCATAGCTTTATTTTTCCTTTTCCTACTGTTCACTGTTTTCCTAACTTGTACAATGTCTTCTATTCATTTATTTTCTAAAGCAAATGTTTCCAGACATCTTAGTTAATTCTGCTTCAGTAACACTTTTGTGTGATTTTAAGTACTTTTATTTCATTTTTGTTATATTACAAAATATAATTTTTATGGATGAGGTTTTGAAATATAACTCTAATCTGTGGGTTGGCAATAGCACAGCAATAGCAGAACTGTGATTCCTTTGATTACATGTACTTTCTTCAGTTCATTTTCCCATGATCCTATGTTTTCTGGGAAGATTTCAGAAGGGCATTCAGTGAAGTTCTCAAAACCTTCACAGTACATCTTCACTTTCTGAGCATTCTGAAGTACTTAGTTAACATTTTAAATCTGCTAAATTGATTTTGTTATATTCCAATTAAGGGGTGCATTGTGTGTTTTGCAAATATTTTGGTATGGTTTACTTCAGTTTTTAAAATCCTCATGTATTTGTCAAACACAGATGGAAGGTGGTGAGTATTTGGAGTGAAGTGATCTACTGTTGAGACTATAAATTCATAATCTTTTGAGGAGTTGATCTTGACATGCCTCAGTATCAAAGCATTGTCATTGCATTTTAAGACACTTTAAGTCCCATTTTCTAGAATGCTGTCCAAACATGAGTTTATCTCCTGTTACAGCTAGCTGGCATCTGTAAAAATCCAGTCACAAGGTACTAGAAAATGGGTGATGCAAAGTGGAAGGCTTTTCACTGTTCAGAGAAAATAAATCAGGCATTATTTTTCACATCTAAGACTTTTGCAAGTGAGAACATGGAAAAAGCTTTATGATGACTAGAAAATGTACTAGCTTTGCCTAATTTTCACTACTGATGAAGTAGCATTTTTGCAAGAAATGTAAAATTTTATCTAGGAAAAAAGAGTTCTGATTGCAGAATCTTTTTTTTTTAATCCTCAGATCGAAACGTCCAGTGCCAGTTTCAACCACACCACCCAAAATTGACTCACCCAGAGCTGTAATTCCCCACCAGAAGGTATGTGACATAGTTATATTCAGCCAAAGTTAACATTTTTATCTACCACAGTGAAGGTAAATACCTACTACTGAAAATATATTTTGTCCATCCTAAATAAATATTGAATGAACGCATAGGAAGCAAAACTGATTATAATGTACCTGATGACCTATATTTTGCTAGTTTCTGATTAACAGAACCAAGGCATCTAGCTGTCCTATGATCTCATTCTGAGTAAAGAATCTGTTGTCTTCCTGACTTTTTTCATGTAAGAAAGTGGCTACCAAATGCTGAAAATAGACACTTGTTTTTGTTTGTTCTTGGGGAAAAACCCTTTAGACTGTGCCTCAGTGTAACTGAATCCAGGCTACAACTGGAAATGCACTGATTTGAAACACAGACATACCAGAGAATTGAAGATTTGCATCATATCGCATTCTTGTTGCATTGTTCAACAAACATCAAAATAAAACGATGAGTCGATTTAGTGAATAACAGCAAATGGCAGAGGAAATGGATGGCTTGGCTTCTGTTCTTAAATGTAGTTAGTTTCCATAATTTAAATGTTTGTATTTGAACAACCATTCAGTGACTCTCTGACAAGACATCAGATATATTTTGGAGAAACTGAGGAGTTAGGGTGCCTGACAGATGGTATACATCCTAAGGCTAAAGCACTGAGGAGGATGTTTGTATTGGTGATGCGTTTAATTAGATAAATGGAGGGGAGGTAAAATCTCTCTTACTGAAATTTTATTCATTCTGCATCAGTTTCATCCCAACCTTGTAACATAAGAAAGAAACATTCATGATCAAAAGGCATGGGGAACTAGGTGATCTCCTCCTACTTTAATAGTTCAAATTTCTGGTGATAATTTGTAAAACATTGTTTAAAATAAACACCATACTTTCCAAATTCAAAACTTAGGAAGTTGGCATCATCCATGTAACTACCATAGGCACATAGAAGCTAGCAAGAAGCTAGAAAACACAACCAGGAAGAATAATTTGAGTCAATTTTATTTTGCTAAATTTGACATGAACTTGAAGAGCTGTTTATTAGTTGAGTCAGAAAAAATGTTACTTCATTCTGGATCTTGTAATCTTTTTGGTGAGGGAAGAAATCAATAATTGATCTTGCTCAGAGTTATTTCTCCTTATATCATGATTTTACAAGTGTTATCTAGGAGAAAGTTATTGGAAGACATGCCAAACAGTACTTAGAAATTCCTGGGGAAAAAAAGGGTGGATCATTCTTTCAATTAGATTGGTGTTCCAGTGCACCAGCAAAATACAGGGCAGGAAGGGGAATCAAGTCCTTATTTTCCTTTAAGAACTACACAGAGTGCTGTTAGTTTTCAAGGCAACAAGTACACGATCTCTCTTCAGAGCTATTCCCCAATGCAAGACTGGTGGCTCTCTTTTGAGACCTTCACTAACACCTACACAGGTATGACAAGTTTGACTACTCTCACTGCAGGCCTATAAAAGCCTGTATAAAAATGCATCTATTTGTACGGTTCTGTTTTAGGCATGATCCTTCCATAGCAGCTGTCAATTTGAAAATTATTGCCATAGGCATTCAAAGCTGCTTACTACACAAAACTGTTTTCCATACCCAACTACCCTATAGAAGAATTAACTCTACACACTGTAGGTTTTTAAAAACACCTGTGACACAGAAGTCATAAAATGCACCTCACGTTTCCTATTTTGATCTGCCTAAGTGATATAATACCACAGGATCTGATTCTTTTTCAAGAGCATGTTGTCTTACACTTGAGCATCCTGTGTATCCTGGCTTAGGAAAAGCTTATAGCAGCTACTGAAGGTAGGATTGTGAATGGGGTACAAGAAGTAGTTGCAGCTGGAAAAGAGAATTTGTAGCACCTTTATTTGGAGAAGGTGACATCTACGTGAAGGCATGGTGGGGAACTGGTTTTCTGACAGTATTCAAACAGGCCAGAGATCCTGCCTAAAAAAAAAACTAGTGGAACAGGTAGCAGTGGAGTGCTGGAGTGGGGGGCCATTAGCAGGTTAGGAGTGACAGTTTTGTTTTGGAGCATGGAAGTTGCTGACCAGATATAAAAACAAGCCTACTGAAAGCCAGCAGTATGTCTTCCTGGCCTAAAACTTTTATCTGAGTAATAGAAAAATAGTTGAAGTGGACAACAGTGAGTTTAGTTGTTATAAAGTAATAACGGTAGTGTTGAGTGCAGAAAGTGGAATTCTTCTCTGAGGATGGTTTGGAATGTAATGAAGGCATTGACCCTTTGGAAAATAGGTTTCAAAATCCAGAATAAAATTTTAGTGGCACAAACAGCAGTGTGAGGATGTCACAATAAGATATGTTACACAGTAAGTACACTTTAAAATCAATGTTTCGTTGTTTATCCCTATATTATTCCTGTTAACACTGTCACTGTAGAAATGAAGAGTTCTTTGACACATATGCAAGAAGCTGCCACCTCCACATCACTGCTTGACAATGTTTAGACTTTGATGGTTCACTTGAAAAGAGTTAAGTTGCCTTACCAAGATAGCAAAAAATGACGTTACGAAACAAATCATGACAGTGCTGACCTCAAACATCAAGGGAAGTTTTTCTTACCTCTTTCTGGTGAAGGTTAAGCCACGGCAATGTTAGCTAAAAAAAAATCTGCATGTGCAAGCTCAGTGTCTTATTATAAACCATACATTCTTGTGTATGTTATTCTGATCAGAATGTAGCTTCCACTAATTTTGAAGCATGTGTTTCTTCTTTGTTATGGTCATCACTTTCTGCACTAAAGAGAAATAAAGGTGCATTTTTTAAAAAAAGATGTAAGGAAGGACAATAGGATTTTTCCTATCTATCCCAAGTAATACATTCTCTAATTACCTTTTTGAGCTGATTGATGTTACAGATGGTACAAGTTCTGCAACTATAAGTATGGCTTCAGCTGAGCTGCAAGATATTACTGAAAATAAGAGTTAAACTGATTTGCAGTTCCAGTATTTTCTTCTCTAACATTAGTCTTAAACTTGAAACAGTTTTGATTTGTGATGTTTTAATCAGATATGTCACCACAGATGTAGCATAGGTGGAGGAGGAGGAGATAACTATGGCTAAGAGCATTCAAACAGAGAGAAGAGTAGGTATGAATCCAAGGACTTGAGATGAAGCCATTACCAGTCAGTGAGCTGCTGCCAGCTTTTCAAGCGTGCATAATAGAGGCGAGGATTCAGCTCAGTGCAGTTCAAAGTAGTTGACCCGAGCCTTTAAGGCTAAGCACTGATTTAACATTTTTCCCTTTGTGTAAAGGTATTAAGAAAGCCTCTTTAATTGTTATAATATAACTACCTTCCTGAACACACACATTACAGAATCCCATTGAGGATCTCATAATGTTAAGGACTTGTTTCCTGACAAATTTAGGTACCCATGTGGCTAAGAGAAAATAGATGAAGGGAGGATAGGTCTCTTTAGCAAGCTGTACTATGGAAAAGAAGGCTGAGCCAAAAGCTATTTGTTGAGTGTCTTTGAGCAGACTCATTTAATGCCATTGTGCCTCTATTTTCTTTTATATAAAAAGCTTAAAGTAACACCTTTTTCTTGGGCATGCTGGGAGGTCAAATTCATTACTGTAGTGGAAGAGATGTAAAACCATTCTCCCAGAAGTGCTAAAAGCCAGAGTCATTTATAATAAAGGCTGTATGGACTATAAGAAAGAGACAAAAGGTACTTGAGCTTTCAAAAAAAGGGGACCTGAGAAACTGGTGAAGTATTTTTCTATATAAATGTTTCTCGCTTCTCCAATATATAAAAGCAGAATTTGCTCTTCACAGAAATATCTATAAGAAAAAGAACTAATAATATTGCAGAATAGAAACTGAACTGATTTGTTGCTTCCTTGAATTCCCAAATGTTTGAGATTCCTCTGCATTTGTCAGTTTTAAGCTCATTCACTGCCATTACGCTGGGAAATTAAAACCCAGTTTTCCCTCGCAGTAGGAGATTTCTGCAAGCCCACTGCTCAGTGCCAGAGCCTCCTCTTCTGGTCGGCTGAAGAGTAGCAACACACTGGCATAGTTGTAAACGTCATCTTGCCCTTCCAGCCGCAGTGATGACAAGGCAGATTGGGATGAGAGACAGTTGGGAAACAAGGGGGTGCTTGTTACTGTTGGCTGTGTTTCCTGAGAAGTAATGCTGCTACTCAGCATTAGAAATCTGAACTTCATATTTCAAAAACTGTTTTCCTGTATTGATCTGCTGTCGTGACTGACCTGAAAGAAAAAAATAGAGAAGGAACAGTATTTTATTCTAAGATATAGTCCCAGGAACAATCCCAGGATGAGGGATCACAACAGCAAAGAGATAGTAAGGTGATTA
Source organism: Lagopus leucura (assembly GCF_019238085.1). Lineage (NCBI taxonomy): Eukaryota > Metazoa > Chordata > Aves > Galliformes > Phasianidae > Lagopus > Lagopus leucura. The sequence continues at coordinate 5,549,836 of NW_024962255.1, read as the reverse complement.
TTGGGCAGAATATGGAAAAGAAATTGTATCACTGCTCTTTTATCCACTTCGTGTTTCATCCCTTTCTCCCCAGATAAGGGGAAACACCCTACACTTGAACTAACACGAGTATTAACTTAAAGTGGAGAATGCTAACCTGGCACTGCTGGGTTACTATGAACTCTAGTAATGAGTTGCTAGTGTGCTACTCTTCCAGCTAGAAATTGCTTGTGGAATGAAAGCAAAGGTTCGTTTATGTCGTAAAGCTTGGTAAAATCATCAGCCATTGTTTCTTAGGGCTTCCCTGTAATTTTCCTTTCACTTACTGTTAGTGTTCAGTAACACTAAAATAATGAAAATGAGTTCTGATTAATGAAATATCTGGATTTTAGTTCACTAGCAGTTCTATAATATGGATGCTGTATAGTCAGATCTATTTGCATGTCCTTTTATTCCAAGGTTTAGAAAGGAAGTTCACAGTAAACATAGATAGAAGCCAATGATTTTTCAATGTAACAAACTAATATAGCTCCTTCAGATACTTTTTCTAGTCAATCACCTCTGTACTGTTTTATTATTTGTCCCCTTTCAGCTAGCACGTAACGTTCGTTTGCACAAGTGGTGACTTAGCTTGAGAACACAGCTTTGTGTGTTTGCTGCTTTTAAAAAACATTTTGAGAGACAATAAGTGCTTTCTATTTATTCAGTAATACTTGGAAACATGCAGTAGGCCACTTAAGACTGGTGGGTTGCTGTTTTCAGCGTCGCAGTATGATGATTGGAGCATGTAATTCCATTTTATTTATTAACTTTAAAAGGAATAGCACTTCACATTTATTTCTACAGCCCCAGGCAGCTATTAATGCCAGCTAAAATCTCTTCATGTTTATTAACGAACAAGTTCTAAGTTCATTTTATTGGACTGCAATATTTGGTTCAAAACATTCTAAATGTATTAATCTTATAATTCTCTCCCACATATTTAGCTTTGTTGGATGGGTTAGTTCTTCTACAATTAGTTATAACTGATCAGTTCATATTATCTTGATTTTCCAAATATACTCAACCTCCCTAAATCTTAAATATGCAATATAGAAAAATCTAAGAGGATAAAGTAAAATATATATCTTTCTAGTGAACCTCAGTATCGAAGTAAAGAAGTTTAATGATAACCTATACCAGCAAACATAGAGAATCAGAGGCTAAATTTTTTGCAGGTGTATGGCTCATGTAAGGCTATGGGGAAGTGCATGTAGTATGTTAAATATGGCAAACACAGCAGTGCCAGTCCAAAGCAGGCAAAATGTCCCTGTAGGTTACTACCTGCTCTTGTACTAGCTTTCACTGAGAGCAGCTTGTGAGCTCTGTCCTTTCTTCAGAGTTGTGTCCCCTTCTTGTTCCTGTCCCCCAAGGTGGACTGCAGCCTCCAGCTGGCTGGATCTCTGAACTGTGAGTGTGTGGGTACCTGGGCACCTGTTACAGCTGCAGGTACAGAGAGAAACATGGGAGTGATCCTACTCTAGAAAAACATGCAGAACCCAATTTAGACTGGAGCCAGGATTCTAAGCCTCTCAGATAAAATTCAGGTGGTAATTATGGGCTCTAGAGAAACCTGTAAGTTGCGAAGCACTAAAATATTTTGTTGGGCATCTCAGCTATAGAATATCTTATCCAAATTACATAATTACAGACACAAAAAATATAATAAAGTAGCTACTTTTGAAACATTTTAATTCCTTATTTTAAAAGATGCACAGAGTGAGTTGAACTCAGGATTCTAGGTTCAAAAAGCAAGCATGGGAAAAATGTTATTAGTATTAGTATTAGAATTTTGCTTGTCACTGAGCCTTTAAGATTTTAACTTCTGTGTTTTCCCTTCATTGCCAGAAGGGCTGTCAAAAATTTTTTATTGTAAAAATTGTTTTACTTACTCTTCTCGTCAACCACAGCTTTGACAAGAGCATTAGATATTTCAGAGTACGCCATTAAATGTTGAGAACTGTTTAAAGTCACAGAAGTGAATGCCTCTGAAAACCTTTTTTTCCTCAAACATGGAACACTTCTGCATCATACCCTAGATCGGGTAATTTTTATAATTGATCATGCTAACATTTTCTTCATGTTGCATGAGGAAACCTTCCCAAAGCTACAAATGCAAAACATTTTCAAAGATGCTGCGTGTAGGGAGCATGAACTGCTGAACAGACGAGTTAAAACATGAAGATGGTGCTTTGCTTAAATGAAAAAAGGAAACTTCAGAGTTAGGTATTGTCAAGACAAAGAGCTGACAAGTAGACTGGTAAAAAGTGTTTTTTTTAATATACATATCCAAAGCACTAGTAGTTTTCTATTATTGTAATATTACATAAAAAGAATAAGAAAACAGAGAGCAAAGTCATAAAAGGCCCACCTGAAAGAGCAGTTTATATCACTCTTTGATAAAATTGTTCATACTATAAGCAGGCAGCCTTCCAAAAAACACAGAACTGCAGTCACTGCACCCTGCCTGTAGCTGGAACCAAAGGGTGGTTTAACCCTAAGTGTGCTCAGTGTGTCCTGTGAAGTGCTCAGTGCTTTCCAGTTCCAATGATTTAGATGGTGCTATACCAAAATAAGTTTGAACTGAAGGGCAGAAAAAGGAAAAGGATGTTTTAGCTAATGTGAGAACAGAAGTTTTACATGCACTTTCTAACTGATGTTCAGGTGGGTTTTTTGATAAGTATTACTTCTTCATGTTGCAGGAGAAGCATTATTTTTCTATTTTGATATTACCCTTTACTTCAGTTGCACTAAACTGCATTAATAGTAAATCATGTATTAAAATGAAGCATAGTACTGTCTTATACAAGTTTACTAGTTTCTGCTAGTACACTTCTAATTTGAGAATCAGCACAGACATTTGTGAGTGTAGTTATTGTTAGGAGAGTTTACTGTGACTTTGACTGCAGTCCTAGTTAGAAACACTATCTGGGATGTAGCCATAGGATCATAAAGCCATCAGCCATGTACTCATGCACACACTCATTCAAGTGGAAATTATACAGAAATTGTCAGAATATAGAGGCATTTTGTCTGTAGAACAGATATCTATTCTTGAATCCATTTGGTCTATTTGCTAACAATGATGCATGGCCTAATCAGCATGAACCAAAGCCTGTGAAAGCAATGCAAGGTGTGGGCTTCAATAACTTTAAGTGTACTCATGAAAAATAGAATTGTGTGGTTTAGAATAATTATGTTTTTGTAATAATAAGATTGACTTTTATGTTTGTATATCATTTCAGATAGTTCTGACCTTAGGATATTCTTTAAGTTTTCTTAATTATCTTAGAAACTAATAGACAGTGTTGTATTTGTATACAATCATTGCTATGAAGCTGACCAATAGCAAATGCTCTTCTAATAATAAGCTTTAATTTGTTGGTTTGAACTAAAAAAAGGATAAAAAGTGCTTGAGTATGTTTTACTTCCCTGATTTTGAAACAGTGAGCTTCTTTGTTGAAAATCTTCCCTGAAAGGTTGGATGTTTTGGCACTTAATCCGTTTGTTGCTAGTTTATCAATATGTTTAGAAAGCAGTGATTGCAGATGTATTATTTTTTGCATGTGTTCTATGATTGCTCTTTTCTTTTTTTTTCTTTTCTTGGCCTGCATGTTTGCTACTACAGGAACCTGCTTGGGAAATCAATGGCAACAGAGCAACCTTCAGTCCTCTAACTAACACGGCGACTGGGCCTATGGGTAGTGTTTTAGCAACCAATGGAACATTTTCAGGCTACTTCAACAAGGAAGAGATCAGCTTTTCAAATAGCTCTTCTTACTTAAAGACTACTGCAGTTAGATCTTCCATGTCCTCTCAGTCCGTGACTCCTGACGTTTCACCTGCAAAGAGTAATCTAGGTTCAAAACTAAGCCCTCTACTGACTGATGGCAATAGTCCTGTACGCCAGCTGAGCCCTGCAAGGCAATATAACAACCCTATTGGCCTTTACTCAGCAGAAACTCTAAGGGAAATGGCTGAGATGCATAAATTAAGTCTCAGACGGAGGGCTTCAGAAGGTGGACTTCCTATAGGGTAGGTAACGTGGTAAAATATTTCATGTTTCAATAAATTCATAGTAATATTCAAACAAGATTTTGTTGGAAAATGAATGTAATAGTACCTGCCCTGTTGTTCATTTGTGTTGTAGTCATGATTGAAGTTTGGAACGATTTTTAAACTGTTTAGTACCTCCAAAAACATATTCACAGTACCATTACAGAGTAAGGTCTTTGTTATCTGAATTGCAATATGAATTGGCAATAATCATCAGAGCATGAGAAGAACCACAGTGACAGTGGCATCTGTAATCTAGTCAGAGCTGTGGCATTTTCAGTTTTAAAATGATGTTTGTATTCTCCTAGAACAAAGTATCCCTACCAGCCATTACAGAAGCAGCTACAGTAGAGATTTGACCCTTTACTACTTTCCTAAGGAAGAACTGCTTTGACCAGCAAGCCAGACAAGCTAGTGCACTGCAATGTCCTGCTTTAATCCCTCCCTTGTATGTATTGGCTTCCTTACGTAAAATGAGTTAAAGTGCCATTTGTTGAATCCTCTGGTTTGAACATAATCTGTCTTACATCTGATTGTTGTGTTCTTAACTAGTATACTAAGAAGGCATGATCTGCAGATGCTCCCTACAAAGTTTGATGTCACACTGTCAAGGTTTTCAGTGTGTTAATGTATTCCAGAGAACTGCGTTACTCTTAGGTATGTGACGTAACTCAGACTGCAGCATGTGAGGAGAAAAGCAATGAGAAATGAGTTCTCCTTTTTCTGCCTTCACGAATTAATCTGCTACTATATTTATTTTGTTTATTCATGCCTATTTTAAAATGAAGTTTTATCTTGGGAATATGGGAAAATTCCCTTCTTCAATAGGAGCAAATTGTTTACGCGAGACAACAAAAATTTCAGGCAATCTATTCAAGATGTGATTATAAATGCACCTTTTCAACTACTTTATATGCAAATGCAGAAGAGTTTCACTTTTTGCTACAGTAAAATGTAAGGGTTTAAAGTTTTTGGAAAGGATATTTTATTCCTATGAAAGAGCATGTATAAATGCTTTAGGTGGTTTCTTCTGGTTCAGATAATTTATTGTAATTCTCTTGGGCATTCGTGATAATGATGTCTGGAGCAACTCCCATGTGAAGAAAGGCTGAGGGACCTGGATCTGTTCAGCCTGGAGAAGGCTGAAAGGAGATCTGATCAATGTTTATATGTAACTAAAGTGCAAGAGGCAATTGGATGAGGCTAAGCTCTTTTCAGTGATGTGTAGTAAAAGGACAAGGAGCAATGGCCACAAACTGGAACATAGGAAGTTCCATGCGAATAGGTGGATTAACTTCTTTACAGTGAAAGTGACAGAGCACTGCAACAGGTTGCTCAGAAAGGCTGTGGTCTCTCCTTGTTTGGGGATATTGAAGATCCATCTGGATGCCTACCTGTGCAATCTATTGTAGGGAACCTCCTTTAGCAGGGAGGTTGGACTTGGTCTCTAGAGTTCTCTTCCAACTCCTGCAATTCTGTAATTCAGTGATTCAGCATTTCCGCTCCTAATAACTTATCAGAAGAAATCCTACACTCTCTTTGCATGCTGGATAATTAAGAAGGGCAATTCATGCTTAAAAGAAAGCAGGATCATAGGCAAGGTCAGCCAAGTATGCCTCAAAATGCTTCTCATTTACAGTTTTCTTGAGGAAAGCTAATTGAAACACTGAGCAACTGGGGAAAGGACCAGCTCAGCCCAGGGAGCACAGGTGAAGGCAATTCAGCTGTGTGACAGGAAGGGATGGAGCCTGGCTGCACCTCTCTTAGACCCCTTTTAAGGGCTGACTGCCACTGGGGAAGGATCTCTGGTTGGAGATCCCTCCTTGGTGAAGTTTTCCCCTGTGAACCTGGAATCTTCTGATACAGAGCAATGTTCCTCCCTTCCTGTATAACACCTTTCTATCATGCCAGTCCTTCCATCATCACACCTCTGTTGTGACGCCTTTCCCTCGTACTGATCTATCCAATTGCTACAGCAATTCTGTCTTTGTTCTATGGTTTTTCCATGTTGTACACATAATCAAAATGTACAAGGGCTGCTCCAAAAGTAATGCCTCCTATTTTATTATGTGGGCCCACAGTATCAGAGGTGGATACTGATGGTATGGAAGTGGAGATTGAACCTTCCCATCAGTACTTCATTAATTTTTTTTCATGTGTGATAGATGGCAGCAGAGGGGCAGTCTGACAGAATGGCACTTGACATGGAAGTGTGTATGAACTTGAATGACAAGACAGTATATGAAAAAATCATATAAATGTTCTGTTTAAAAAAACAAAACCACATTAAAACTGCCTTTATCCCATCTTCTCAGGTAATTCTCTGAGGTTTAGAGCATTCTAAATCTGTTTACATGCAAATAAACTTATGAATACATTAAATATTTCCCAATCCCAGTGGAGTGTTAACCATAAAATGAGAGGCATCATTCTAATCGCTCTTAGTGAAGTGATAGTAAGGTGAAATACGTAACTACCTTGGGACTTTGTATCATTCATGTTTGTCTCCATTTTGTTATGTGAAAGAGCATGCAAGGAAGGCACTCTGAGCCCTGCAAAATCCATTCTAGACTTTGTTGCTTTGGATGAGATACTGTATAGAGGTCGTGAGATTCTGAAACTTCAAAACTGCATTCATGGGCATGCACTTATCAGTGGAGTAAAACCTATAAGAAAATGCAGGTTTGGGGGTAAATTTGAAGATGCATTTTGTTTCGATTGGTTGAAATACAAATTCAATTTGCTGTTTTCACCAAATCATTTAAGCTCAGTTGTGTGAATTGCTGTCAGAGGTTTCACCGCGAAAAATCCTGTCAGTAAGCTAAAACTAATTTTGAGATTTATTCTGAAGAAGTCAAGGAAACATAGAGCATTTGTTGCTCTGATGCACTTTTACATAAAGAGTTGAGAATCCTGAGCCAGGGTAAAAAAACACGGAGTTGGTTCATTAGAAGTGCAGAACTTTATGCTCCTGAAGGGGAACATTAGTAAATGTGAAGAATGAGTGACAACTTCTAACGCGTTCTTTTTCATTCCAGTGTAAGTTAGTTTTCACATTGTAGGTCAAGGGCTGTTGATACCTGTCCTGCACGTACTTGCCAGGTGGCTTGGGTTACTTGCTTCTTACTGCGTGACCCCCGTGAGCAGCAAGTTGGGTCCTTCATGTGTCCATATTTAGGATTAAGCTTAAATAGTGTGTGGCTCAGAACCAGAGAGGATTTTCTCATAGCATACCGAATATAAACAAACTCCTCTTTGAAGGAAACCGATAACACCTTCACACCTAAAAAAAAAAATCTTTGATATGTGGCTGTTGAGCTGTTCTTAGTATACACATGTAATGATTTTCATCTTTGCACATATTTTTGTTTTTGTAATATATCCTTTCATTAAAACCAATGGTAAGGATCCTGTAGTTCTGTCATTGTATGTGTAAAGCAAAGACTTGGATTAGAAGATTAAAGCATCCACCAGAATCCACTTCAGAAAATGATACTCTTACACCGTATTTCTTTGTAAATGAGTGCCCAGCTGTCGTCCTGTAGGTACCTAAAATGGACATAGGATCAGTGATATGCTTACAGGCTACAGCTTGTTCCTAATATAGCTCTGCTGGTTCCTGTAACAGATTGTTATATTTGGCTTTATGTAGGGTTTATAAAATCAGAAGAATATTCCTGAGTCTGAGAGGCTGAAGAACAGTAATTGCAGAAGGTGGTCTGTTATGTCCTTTCCGTGGAAATGCAGAAGTACAAATCCTTTACTGCAGTTCTGACTCACAAGAGGATTTTTTCAGTCATGAGAAATGCATCAGGGTGAACCAATTGCAAAATGCTTGTATGTTTAAAAAAAAAAATAAATAAATAAAAGGCAGCATATCAAAGATTCCCCAAAAGAAAAAGCCTAACATTCTGGCTTGAATGTCAATCTAAAATTGCTGTCCAGTGCTTTGTATCAGTCCCACATCTGCTCCGGATCCAGCACTGCAGTAGCAAGTTGGAAGGGGTAGTGCCCAGTAACTGTGTTGCATGAAGCTAAATAAGAAGAAATGATTACGAATTGATTCTGAACTCTTTGTTATTCATTTGCTCAAATTATGATGCATTTCTCCTCATCTGTGAATATCATCTAAGCTTTGAAGGAAGTAAAGGAAAATATACATGCAGCCCATGAAAGCCATTGTTGAAATCAACAGAAGTTATTAGCAATGACATAAAATATGACAGTCTGAGCATGCTCTCTTCATTGCTCCCAGCTTTGACTGCATAAGACTTATGTTTTCAGCTTGGTATTGTGTTTCTTTTGGAATTACCATTCAAGTCACAGTCTCTTCTTGCTTATGGAGTGAAGCAGAATACACCATGTGTTTTTTCAGGCTGTGTACATTGCACAGGAAATAAAGTATTCAGATAAGGATTGCAAAAAAAATACAGACCACAAGGACTGTCTTCGCAGTGAGAAAATTAGGAATATCTATGCTTAAATTAATTGGCTTACACCGTTGCCGGCATAATGTATGTGCAATAGAATTTCAGCCAATAGCTTGTTAAATAATAAGGCATATTCCTCAATTTTAGATTTAAAAAATTTTTTTAATATTCTCCAGCAAGTAAGACAAAAAAGTCAATCTTGCAATACTGATTTTGAGGATGACCTGACTAGAACAAATTTCACCCCTGAATATTTAGTACCTAAGGGATGAATATAATCTCTATAACACATTTACTATTTTTAGTTGAGAATATAATCTGCAAACACTTTTTTTTCCTACCATACACTTTGATAACAGCACATTCAGGGATGTACAGTAATAACATCATGCTCAAGGGTCAGCCAAAATGCCATAGTACCTACTAAATCCATGTAGATAAACTATAATCCCTGCATTTTTTCCTTTCTTAATCATGTTGGGGTTTTCAGGCATACATTTATTTTTGCTCTTATTTGCAGATGGTCTTAAAGCTTTAGTAAGCTGTAACTACCTTTTCCTTTTGCACTGTAAAAACTACTGATACTTTCTGTTTGGTTATGATGTTGTTTGTTCTCTTTCTCTTCTTTTAGGTTATAACCAACACCACTTCCAAGTTAGTATTATTCATATAGTGCTAAGTATTTGTGTTATGCTGTATGTGTGAAGATTTGCTTTCTGGGGTAGCATGATCCCTGATTTTCCTGCTGTGTCTTGCTTACAAGCATTTTTTTTAAAAGTCTTGTTGGCTTGGCAAGCATCATATGTTGCCATTGTTGTGCAGAGGTGCTCTGTTCTAAGCACATGATGTGTTTAGCATTTCTTGGTGGTGTTTTAATTCTGCAAATGGACTTAGCATCTGTGCTTAATTAGTTCCTGTAGATGCTTTCAGACTTGCTCATCTCTACAGTCATGATTGGATTCCTTCTAACTTTATGTAGTCTGTGACTTTAGGATTCATCAGAGTCTTTTTAGGGGCATTATTTGTGATGTGTTTTTGTCTAAGCATTAAGATAATTTCTTAAGCCACACTCCATTAGAATTCGAATTTAGGCTGACAATAGATATTAATACTGAAAAGAACTAAAAAGAAACTTACTCTAATTGAAAAAAAATCATCCCCAAATAAGTATACATGTTTGACTTGGAATTGTGATTGATTTGCTTTATTAGTGAAGTTTACAGATACTCAGCTCTGATCTTGTTTTCCAAGATGAGGGCAAAGAATTCTCCCTAAAGTCCTCTTCTGTCTCTGAGCTGAATGTTGTCAATAAATTGCTGAAGAGACTGGGCTAAATTCAGCTTAAAATAAGTAACTGTTTTAATTAAATGTCAAATTTAAACTGATAAGAGAAGGTTGCTACTAGAATATATAAAATTGAAATAATATTTAATACTTGAAATTTACACTGGACAGGCATTTTCTGTTGATTTCAGTGAGGTGTTGGAGAAATGTCATGTGACCGATGTAGCTCCTTTGGACAAATAAAGCTCTTGACACCTTACAGTGATAATTGTTCTGACTGCATTGGAAAGCAGAAGTCACGTTGTAAGGGTGTCACTGCCTTTCTTTGGTGTTTATTTTTACATATCTTTACGTGTCTTCTTTTATAGCGTCAGTTTTAATCTCCATCTTTTTGTTCACAGTCTTCTCAGATCCTGGCTTTAGGATCTCTATTAAGCCTTGTAGTGTGGGGAAATGAGAACAGTAAATTCAGGATCTTGGGGACCGATGTGTTTGTAATGAGTAGATGATTGCTGAGAATATCACAAAGCAAAGAGATACAGTTAGAGTAAGGCATGTGCATGCTGTAAAGTCAAGTATAACATGCTGGACATCTCTGCACATCACCTTTCGACAGATGATGTCATTAGAATAGTAATACAATGTTGGAGAACAGTTGATGAAGAGGTGTTTTAGATGTGAAAATGTATTTTTATGCGTTCAGGGAAAAGTGAAAATCATCTCTTAATTCAGCTTTCCATTTTCCTTCCTTATAACGTTGATGTGTGTCATTAAAGGCTACGGCTGTAGTACAGCATGTGCTTATTTATGTCTCTGTTCCTTGAGCATGTTGCTGTTTTTGTTCTGTAGAGTATTGCTGAATGACATGTAACTGCCTCTCTCCTACTGCCCATCTGCAGTCAGGGCATCCCACCACAGAGAAAGCTTAAAGCATAGTGGAGTCTCCTGGCTGGATTCAGTGATGGAGCATCATCTTTGTTAATCATTGGAAGACTGTCCGATGGTTGCCATCTTTATTTTCTTTTTTCCTCAATGCAGTGTTGGATGTTCAGATTTAGTGCTCAGACACACTCCATGGCTCACTCATGACCGACAGGAACAGTATTGTTCCACTACCAAAGCAGGTGTAGTTCAGTTACAGGAAAGAATTCAGCAGAAGACTTAATATAGTCAATATGATCTAATGGTTTTAGGTTGAAAATGAAACTTATTCTATTCAGATTGGATTACATTTCTCAGAATTACTGCACTACTGCTGCTGCTGTTTTGGGCAGGAGGGTTACATCCTTTCTTAGCTTTTGGCTCAGTTCAAAATGAAATCTTTGTGAAATAGCTGCATTTCCCAAAGGATGGATTTCTCAGTTTTGCTTAGTCCTGGTGAGCATTCAGAAGCTGCACTGCTGTCATCCTCCTGCTGTTGGCAGGGTAGGATCAGCAGGCTGGATATTAATCTGATATTCCACAGGTTAAGGAAGGGCAGTTACTTCAGTGACTAACAGCTGAGGTTTTGATTTTTTTGTTAAAAATCCAGACAGTGCTCAGTCCAAACTGTAGGATGGTAACAGTATTCAGCTAGGCAGTACAAGGAAACTAGGTGCAATTTAGCTGAAGTACAACATTAAACCAACTCTTCCTTTTGCTATGGGAACTCCAATTATATTACTGATAGTTCAGTTTCTCAAGTTAAGTCTTCCCTCATAAACGAAGCCACTGGAAGAAGATGGCTGTATTTCCTCCAAATATGACCACAATGTTGATTGCACGATGAGATAATTAGATTTGAGACTGAACATTTATCATGTTATTGCAACACGTGGGCCTTCTGTAGAGCCTGAGAAGGGCTTTCAGCATGAAAAGGCACGAGTACTAAATTTCACTGTGATTAATTATGCTCAGTGATCTTCTAAATAATAGAGAAGCTGACATTTCTTCACCTCATTGTACTTTCCTAGTGCTGTGTATGACCTTCGTGGGGAGTTCGCTGATGTGAATACATCCATGGACATGCATACATACGTGTGCCTTTGCTTATGTGCATGAATACGATTACATATGCATGTAAGAGAACAATTTTAATGTATGTAAATATGAGAAAAACATAGGGATTTTTTATGAAGACAACTCTTCACCTTTTTTATCTGTCCAATAGCCAACACAAAGATGTCACTCATGAGTGCAGCCAGCTTTTAACTGTTACTCTTATTCTCTGAACTGAAGCTTTTGTGGTGAGATGCCATGAATACACATATACACTCCTGTGTTAGTTTTTCTCTCACTTAACTATCACACCTTTCTCCTTTCTTCCCCTCCCTTCCTGTTGAACCTCACTCTTGCACAATCCAGTACGGATTTCACGGAGCGTTTCAACCCCAGTGTCCTGAAGGACTCTGCCCTGTCTACACACAAACCCATTGAGGTGAAAGGCCTAGGCGGCAAGGCTACTATAATTCACGCCCAGTATAACACCCCAATCAGCATGTATTCCCAAGATGCCATCATGGATGCAATTGCAGGCCAGGCACAAGCCCAAGGTGGAGAATTTGCTGGGTAAGATTATTTCCTTGTGTGGAATGCTCTTTCTCTGCATGGAACATCTAATAGTCCCCATGTGCATGATGAGAGTTCTTCCTTGACTCTTCTTTTTTCTGGAGTATCTTTTCTGTGAAAAATACAAATCGATTCTAGGTACTGCTTGAAAGTGGGTTGTTTTTGTTTTTGTTTTTTTTGGTGTTTTTGTTTTTTTTTTCAGTTTAAAGGATGGATAACTAGCGTCTTAGTGTCTTAGTTTCAGTTGGGATGGAATTGAGCAAATGCAACTTTTTTTGGTATCTCGAATACCACAGGAAAAGATTTAGTGGTCTGTATGTGAAGATAGATGGCTTTTCACTTATCTTGACTATGCTTTGTAACAAACATTGAATTGAGAAAGGAAGGGGGGAGGGTTTCTATTAATAGTTAAAGAAGCCAAGTATTTACTTAGTGCTGACTTTGGTTTTATCCTTTATAATGGAAAATTGTATAGTACTATTCCCTTATCTAGTATATATACTGTATATATGCCTTATGCATATACTTTGTTATCCTTAGGACTATAGTAAAATTCATTGATTTTCAATAATTTTGTTTTTTCCAGTGCATGTTTCTGCTAATCTTGTCTGATAAACTTATCCACATTTGTGACTTAACTGAAATTATATGTGGCATAAGTGTAGCCCTGTTTCTTACTAGGTATGTTTGACCTAAAATAGAGCCTACCTTCTTATCACATGAATCTAAAATATAGGTAGAGAAACAAACATTAACATTGCTTCTTTCAAATTTGTTAGCTGTAAGCTTATTCATAATGCAGGCATTTTATAGATTTGCCTACACTCCCTTTACTGGCTATTTTCTCACTGAGAGATTTTTTTTTTCCCCACCAATATTATTCTGTTGTGTTCATAACTCCATAATATGCATCCCAAACAATTTGTTGGCTTGATCACAGCTCAGACATCCAAAGATGTAACTAAATTTAACAATTTAACAAAGTGCAATGAAAGAAGTTCTTTATATCTGTGGTTTCAATAAGGGTGTAGATTATAAGAACACTTTCTACCAGATGGTGTGGCATTGTATAATGGAAATTGTAATGCTTAAGAACTCCATTCCTAAGCTCAGCATTCACTTGACTCCAGAGGAAAATTCTGCTTCTATTCTTATATGTGGTCAGTTGCAGGAAACTTTCTAAGCCTACTGTGCTGTGTGTTACAGCCTGATTTATAAACTATTTTTTAAAAACTTCTAGCGCTTTAGTAACTAAACAAATTTCTCCATGTTATTTCTCAGTTATCCTACTATGATCACAACCTTTTAAATCTAGATAGAAAGATACAATCCTTGCTGATATTACTGCAACTCTTCAGGTTGCTAATAGATCAACTTGGAGGTAGAAGTTTGCTTCATGTGGAAATTATATTAGTATAGTATGAGAAGTTTGTCAAATAAAAGTAGACTAAATTATGTACTGATCCATTTGGTCCCAATTCTCTGCCTATCACAGTAACATGTGTTACTTTTCTCTGGGCTTCTAACTTTATATTACAGATAAGTTCTGAAGCCATGAGGTGGTATGTAATACAGCTGTGTATGTAATACAGTACTATGACTGGAGATCCAAAAGGCTTCTGTTCTGCACAGTAACTGCAAATACTGTTTACTTCTGGTATCAGTGAAAGTAGTATTAGGACAGGGATCCATCCTCCAGTTTAACCATTTGAAATCTGTGATCTTTTCTATCAGTAAGACCGGTATCAGGACTATGCTGTTTAGAAAATAACACAAATACTGGGTTGCCCTGGAGAACTTAAAGGAAAGCTTACAAATTACTTACACTACAATTATTCAGAACTCAAACTAAAACGTGAGGATAGCAATGTTCAAGTGCTCTGACTTCATATTTCATTGTATGTTGCTTTGTTACAATTAATTTTGATATACCAAGAACTAAGAGTTGATTGCAATAAAACCATGTGGTCAGGTATTTCAAGTACATTTCAGTAAAACCTCTTTTAGGTTCCATTATGCAGTTTCAGCCAAATTCACAATTCATGTAAGCAGATATAAATCCAACAGCTTTATCAGGATTAAGATCTTACAGTTCCGGTAGCAGAATCAATAATGTGACTGTATAAACTAAATGAAGTCTAGCATCTCTTTACAAAAGCTAGTTTGGCTGTATAATTCTCTGATCTGCAGGAACTGTTTCCTTTTACATCTCAAAGCATTGGTCAATAGCCAGAATTAGTCTAATATCCTGTGTTACAATATTTTGTTGTATGCTTATGTTAAGGGTAGAGCTATATAGTACTTCCAAAGTTTTTATTTATCGTCTTTCTACTTGCTTGCACTAAAACTGAGTCATGATTCAGTAAGTGATTCACAGGGTAAACCATATTTTATAATGAACTGCAAGATAAAATCACGTTTGGACATATCCAAAGAGATTTGACAGTCTTTTAAGCTTCTTTTAATGCTAATAACATCTGATCTGTATGGTAATGTGCAAAAAGAGATAACTTTCTATTGAATACTACTATAATATCTTAGGGTATTGTATTAAGAAAACTCAAAAGCTCTAATCCATTTTGACAGGCTTTTTTTTTTCAGTAATGCCATTCTGAGGTAACGTTTTAAGGATGCATGATATTTCTGCACATGTGTACCCAGATGGAAAAATTAAATTACGAAGAGGTATAAGAACTACTTATTAACATTGTTATGTATGTAGCTCAACTATCTGTGTGAGTCAAACGCCACATCTAGATTTAGGAAATGCTCATAATTATTGATGCCCTGTGTTTTGCACTTCCATGCTGAGTGGCTTAGATGTCCAAGATACCCATTTGCAATATAATTACAATTAAAAAAAAAAGAAAAAAGCCTGCTGCAGTTGGAAGAGTTGGAACTATTCCAATGTATTGCATTAATCTAGTTCAATTTATAGGAGCATATTTCACTCTTCTAGGGAGGTTAATTCACCAACCTCCATTTCCTGCCATAATCATCTACCACAAAGACATAAATATGTCATATTAATGCCATGTACTGCTACTATGAAATCTGTGGTCTAGTTTTTAGAAAAAATAGCATATCCATACATATACTTTTTAACTGTCTCTTTGCATCTTGGCTGTAATGTAAATATAAAGCAAGTGAGAGCATGTAAAGAACAGAATTTGAATAATCTGTGAGTTGCATACCACAACTGCCACAGGAGTACGTGGTTAAAATCAACAGTACTGCGTATATCCAGTTTGCAACAGACTGCAGTTCTAAAATTTGCTATCAGGTCTAGCAGGGTTGTTTTTTTCTTTTTTGAACTTCAGCACTGGAATACAAGTCTGAGGCATAAAGTAACTGTTGGCCAATTAAAGTAATCATCTAGCCTTTCCTCCCCCTAGGTATTTCCCTGCCCCCAGCAGAGGTTTTGGAATGGGATGATCTTCAAAGATCCCTTCCAAACCCCAGACATTCTGTGATTCTATTTGATAAGGCAAAAGATACTGCATGCTTAGCCAGTACGAAGAGGAATGCCTGAAGTGCAGCTGGGAACTTGAAAACTAGGTCACCTTTGGGGGAAGTTTCTTTTTTTCAGATCTTGAACTGAAGATTTATTTTTAGGGTCTTTTTCTCCAAAGCTCTGCTCCACCATGTAGTAATGAACTTGTGCCCAACTGAGTCCTCAAGGAAGTGAAAAGTCTGCATATGCTGGGGGTGTGAGAAATATAAATACTCTTAAAAAAATAAAAAATAATAAAAAAAATCCGAAGGTGTTGGGATATGAAACAGCCACATATCACACATGCTGTGAGTCTACAGCATATATAAGCGTGTGTCATGTTTCTGAAACACTTGCAGTCTTACTTGAAAAACACATCCATGCTATCACTAGTTGTGGATCCACTAAAAAAGTTTGTTATGCAATGCTGAAGCAGAGATGTGTCACCTGGAAAGTACTGACATTTAAGGTATTGCCAAATATACATATATATATATATATATATATATATATATATATATATATATATATTTAGTGTATGCTGTATGAGAGATGCTGTGATAGTAATGCCTTCCATTATATTAAGTTGGCCCTTGATATCAGAGGCAGATGTTGGTGGTATGGAATAGAGATTGAACCTTCCCACCAATGCTCCATTGAAGTTTGTTGCCACGTGACAGATGGCAGCAGAGGGGCAGTCTGACAGGTTGGAGTCTGACACGGCATGGAAGTATGTATGAAGCAGAAGAGTGGAACTGAATTCCTCTATGTGGAAAAATGGCACCCATTGATATTCGTTGATGGTTGCTGAATGTTTATGGAGATGAAACACTGGATGTTAGCATAGTAAAGCAGTGGCTGGCACATTTCAGCTCTGGTGACAGTGAAATGAAAGACCAGCCATGTTCTAGACAGCCATGCACACCTGTTGTATTATGAAATGAAGACTGCTCCAATGAGCTCATCCACATGAATTTGTGGGTTTATAACCAAGAGTTTGTACAGAACTGAATATCAGCTTAACTGTATTGCAAACGATGGAGGCAACACAGGAGTTGGATGACTTTTGTACCAGATGGTTTCCACAAATGCTTATACTGAAACAAAAGGACGCTGCATGCTAGTTGGTCAGGAATTGAACCAATAGAAGGCTGGAGGTGACTATTTCCCAGATCACATCATTACCAGTGATGAGACAGGGAGTCATCGCTACAAGCTGAAGTCAAAATGGTAGTCCATGGAGTGGTGATGTGAATTCCCCATTGAAGAAAAAGTTGGTTACACAGCCCTTGCCAGTTAAGTGATGTGTGCTCTTTCAGAGCAGGAAAGGCACAATCTTTGTGAATTTCCTGGGGCCCAGGCAAGCCGTCAGCTCTGACTGCTATGTCACAACACTGACTAAGCTGAGGGCTCAGACTTAACACTCAGGCCAGAGAAGAAGACAACCTTTCTCTTGCAACGCACAAATGCCAAGTCCCATACCAGTTTGAAGACTGTGGAAGAAACTGCCAATCTAAGCTGGACTGTCCTACAATACTCCCTGTATAGTTTGGGTTTGGCACCTTCTGGCTTTCACTTGCTCAGTTCAGTGGAGATAGACTGTGTGAGCAACGTTTTTCTAGCAACAATGCAATTGTAGCAGCTGTGAAACAGTGGATCACCTCTGCTGGAGCAAGTCTTTATGCGCATGGCATGCAGGCTCTTGTTCATTACTGGCAAAAGTGCATACTTAATAGAGATGACTGTTGAAAAACAGCATTATATAGCTAAGAATTTGCTCTCTCAAATAGTGTTATTGTATTCTTTGTATCTGTTGTAGTTTCCATGGTAATAAATAGGAGGCATTACTTTAGGATCTACCTCTATATATAGGATATCAGATATGCTTTTGGCTTTTTCATCATTCCTCGTCTGCTTTCAAATAGCAAAACCAACTTCCCTGTTGATTTCCTCTGCAACATGCAACATTTTCAGATAATACTAAATTAGAGCCTGAGCCAGAGAAGCAACTTCTACAGCAGGTGACCATTCCCTAAACTTTATAGCACTGAGTTATGGCCCCTATCTCTTGAGTCATTTCTCAATTTTTGTGAAGTTGAATATCCTGCCTGCAAATCTCTGTATGGAATAGCACATTAAAGCAGTTAAAAATAATCACTTGCTTCAGAAAAAGACTCTGTGTTTACAAAAGTTGTGTACACATGGCTGTACACATCATTCCCTCACAGTGTCTTTCAAAAGTTCTGTCACTATTCAAACTGTGCTATGCAGAAATTAGTTACACAGGAGGAAAAAAAAACACAAAACAAGCACATTAACCTCAGGTGTGCTACAGAGATCTGTAGTTTTGGCTTTGGATGTGAAAAATTAGAAGTTTCCTCCTGGATATCACGGTGCAAGATGATAAGAGACATTGGAAAAGCCTGAGGTACATTTTACTGCTGAAGTTTTTAGATATAAAATACTTGAGTAAGTCTTGAGTACAAGTCATCTTTTTTCTACTAAAAGTAGGCAATGAATCTGGAGTTGCTGCAGCTTGAGTTTGAATTCAGACTTTTGTCTGAGAATAATGACCTCTGAAAAGGAAAAAAATAAATAATAGTAAAAAAGTTTATTACATTAATAATATAATGAAATGCATTCTCTGTTTTTATGTGCTACCTCAAAATACACTGGCCCAAAACTGTAATGAAACATAATGTAAAACAGTACCAACACAAAGCTGTTTTTATAAGAAATAATATTGGTCAGAATGCTTGGAGAAATAAGTCTCCTTTATCATCACAGTCTCCTTTATATCATCACAGAAGCTGATAGCTGCTTTGGCTGAGGAATCATGAACAGATAACTCCAAGCCATTTTCACAGTGCTTTTAATATAAGGGTTTGAATGATTGCACAGTTATAACGAGCAAAATCTTTCTTAATTCACCTATGTTAATCTATGTATTTGTCCTTTTGTTTTGAATTGCTGTTAGTTCGGATGAGAAGCTGTAAGACCAGAGAGAAGTTAAGATGAAAGCTGCCGCGTGTTGTTTCACAACATTTCACTTTCTGAATTGCAGTACCCTTCCTATTAAAGATCCTCACGTAGACAGTGCATCTCCGGTGTATCAGGCTGTTCTCAAAACTCAGAACAAGCCTGAAGATGAAACTGAAGACTGGAGCCGCCGTTCTGCCAACCTGCAGTCTAAGTCTTTTCGCATCCTTGCTCAGATGACTGGAACAGAGTTCAGTAAGTCAAATAACAAAGCATCTTCCTCATCCTGGCTTTAGATTTGTCTCTTTATTTTCTTATCCTAACGCTGGTGACTAATACTTGGTTCACATTCTTCTTGCAGTTGTTGTCACAAAGGGCTAAGATCAGACAGAGAAGCCTTGAATGTAAAATAAGGGAATTAGGAAATCCAAGTTTTGTGTCTCACCTTATACTTTATGAAGAAAATCTGTGATCTGC
Source organism: Lagopus leucura (assembly GCF_019238085.1). Lineage (NCBI taxonomy): Eukaryota > Metazoa > Chordata > Aves > Galliformes > Phasianidae > Lagopus > Lagopus leucura. Next base: position 5,530,552 of record NW_024962255.1, on the reverse strand, counting down.
CAAGGGTCTCACCAAAATAAGTATAAGACTGTACAGTAGAAGTTTATCTGGGACCGTATAATCCTTTCTTACAAATGTAATCTATGCACAGTGACCCTTCCAGCAGTTATTCATAGAAGTCTTCAATTCATTAGGGAAAGGATAAAGCACTTAAGTATCTTGTAACAGACTTCTATAGAAGTGAATTCCTGAAGTAAAAAACAAAAACAAAAAACCAGGGATCATTGTTTGTACTGTACCTATGTTCCTCTATCAGCCTTTAGTCTAAACCTAAATCTTTTGTGAACATTATACGAGTTTGAACTTCTTTGGTTATTGCCTACAGAAATACTTTTCTGACCATCTGGTGCTAAATTCAGATCTTGTTTCTGTTCTAGGTTAAGAACCTTTCCAACATCACAGAAATATTTAGTTTTTGCTCCTTGTATTAATCTACTGCTAACTCTGACGTGATTCCACAGAACAGCACAGAACACCAAGCCCTCTCTGTAGGGTCATTGCCTACAGCTATGAAATGCTGCTAGTAAAGGTTGTTGTAGTAATAGCCACTTTCCTAAGATCTTTCTGCCTAGCTCTAGGGAAACTGCTCCTCTTCTCACTGTAACAAAAGCCACTGCTGTAAAGTCAGCATCACTGTACCTTTAAACAGGCTTTTGACGCTTTTCTGAAGAACTTGTAATTTTATCACGAAGCTGATTATTTCTTTCTTCATTTCTGTTCTAATGGAAATGGTTTTTTCCTGCAGTGCAAGATCCAGATGAAGAAGCCCTGAGGAGATCAAGGTAAGAGACTCCTTGTGAAAAACATGGCTTCTGTCCCTAGTGATAACCAAATAATGTTTTAAAACAGCATTAATACTAGCATACAGAACTATTTTCTTTCCTTACACATTGTCTCTAACACAGTTACTTAAAAATAACTAAAATTAAAATGCTATCCGTGAGAGTAATTTGAATGAAAAGGGTTAACAAACTGGCATGCATTTAAGGCAGTACAAAAAAGTGTGTTCAAATCTGAAAGCTCCCTGCCCATGCAACTTTTATGTACTTTACTCTGTGTGTGAATGCAGCGAACTTCTAAGACCAAATCCTGTGTAACTGCTTGATTGTGTAACTGTATGAAAATATGTAATGTTGTGATAGCATTAAAATTTATGTGCAATTTATTTGGATGATCCTGACTGACATCTGATTCATCTGAAACGATACACTAAAGGAGCTTCTTTCTATTCGTATCCATAATCATTTGCTCACGTTTTGTTGGAAGTGCAAACAAAACTTGTATAATAAGGAAGCACAGGACTGCTTTTGCTGAGGTGAAATATATTTGTCTCCTTCTATGACCTAACAATAATGCTGATAAAATGAGTATGCTCAGAAATAAAACAAGGAATTAAAGGCCTGTGATCATCTTAGGTTTTCCTATACTGCCAGGGATCCACTTTTTGTTACATTATTGTGTACAGCTTAATAACTGAAGTTGAATTGGAGCATCCTGCACGTAAGCCTGATTTTCTATTTCCATACTTCAAACTCCTATTTCACATTAGCTACTCTACACCACTAGTTGGGTTTGTGATTTCTTTGATATTCAATCCACTTGCTCTATTTTGTCATCATCATCTTTTTACCAGCATGTTTCTTCTATGAATACTTTGAGCTTTCGATCACAGTCCAAGCTACAAAGTTGAGCTAGTGAGAAAGATGGCTGTCATTTTCCCTATGAAAATACAGTATGCAGAATTCCAGTTTTATGTCTGCCACAAGCCTTTTATTGCAGTTCACCGAAGTTCATGGGTGGGTGCCTGAACATCGGGCTTGGCATTACATTCCTGCTGGATTCATTTCTCCTATCAAATGTGCAAGCCTAACTCTTAGAAAACGTACCCTACGTTACATGTTTTGATGTAATAGCACACATGTGAATCCTTACTACGGGGGGATTTGAAATACTGTAGCGAACATAACAGTTCTCCTATACACACATCTGATAGTAATACATTTTATTAAAGAAGTGATCTTTCTGGATGTAGTTTCTGGCTTTGTAAAACACTAGATAGTGGAAGTTTAATGTGATATTAGGTAGATTGCAAAAGTTAGTACATCAACATGCATAGTGTAAATTACATTTTTTAGTGTAACTTAAAAGTACATGACTGTATTTACTACGCATTGCACATTTTCTGCAGTTTTAATGTATTAATGCTACTGTTATTTTTTTTTTTTTACCACAAGGACAGTAATGATTCTGAGTATATTTAAGCATATCTGGATTACCAAAAGAAGTTTAAGGACATTCTTTGTTAGTAGAGGCAGAAGGGAATATTGTAGTGGATAGTTAGTAGTACAGTGTGTGTAGTAATACATCACAAGCTCTGGTGCAAGAAGTGAAAAAGGGCCTCTTTCACAGCAAACTGATAGTACTTGCCTCATCTTGGTGCCCTGGTGCCTATTTCATACATTGTATGTACCCTACCCACAGATTTTGTAGCACAGGCACTGGTTGTGCATGCGTCCATCATATGTTTTCTTGGGTTGATTGGACCTCTCTCTGTTTCATCTTTTGATTTTGGAAAGGGTGGAAGAAGCTATGTCAGATGCACAGAATTAATACTTGAACTTCACTCTACCATCATAATAATGGTAGACACTGTACAGCCTGTACAACCAGGTTTTGCTCCATGCCCACGGTTAGGAGATCAGCTGGAAGGCTTCCTGGGCTCTCAAACGCAAAAGGCTGTCACAGAATTGTGGGGTGCGAAGCTTGTCAGGTTAAATGTTGCACTGATCTTGTTTTGGCTTTATGGAAAAAAAAAAATTAAATGTTTCAAAATGTAAACTGCCAGAATGAATGACTTTGGTCCTAGAGCATGTTGTGAGCAGTCACCCTCTGGTGCTTCCCGTTGTCTCTGTGTCAGTTCTTCAGTGTAGTCAGCAAGAGCTGCATGAGACAGCAGTAAGATTTCCTCCAAACACTTGGAAAAAGGAACACGTGGCTCACTTTTGGCAGGCTCATTTTACATAAAAATAGTCACTTTTGGATTGCTGCTTCTAACTTCTTAACATTTGCTTTGAGTGGTATCGGTAAGACTTAGAATCTTCAGGAGGCAGTATTTATTTTCTGTTAACATCATTGAATGCAGAGCATGACTTCCTTTTGCTCATGTTACTGCTACTTTGAAGGCGCACATACGATCATAACTTGCTGTGGAAACATTAATTTGCTGTTGTGATGATTGTTACAGAACAGTTTCCAGACAGATGATATCTGTTTCAAGATTGGCAGGTGTTTCTTAATGCCATTTCCTTGAATGGAGGGATATATTTTTAAAGCAGTGAGGGAATTAATGAAATTCAAGACCCACTGTAGCTAATGCACTTCAGTGTAACTGGAATAAATGCCACCATACACTTTTAGTGGTTCAGCAATAAATACTTTTATATTTTTAAGTAATTAAAAGATAGTTTAGGAAGTCATACATAAAGACTCCCTTAGGTTTAGAAAGAAAATTGAGAAATATCAGTGAATTTGTTGATATTTACACTGTTCAATGTCTTGTGCTATATTCAGCCTGAGGAGTAAAACCAGTTTGGTCTGTTCCTTTCTTTTTCACTGATTTCACTCTCAAGTTCTGCTACAATTAACGGAGTTAACTTTGAGTTTAAATAATAGGCAGAACAGGTAAAATAATCTGTTTGCAATTGATCAAATAAATTTGTAAATAACATACTTCTCCTTGACTACACTCTCATCCCACATCCTCCTCCATCCACTTTTTGTTTGCAAAATCTTAATTTAAGCTATAGAACATCTAGAAAAAATTAAGGTCTGAGAGGTGCTGAACATCGCTTACCACTTGCTCAAGAGCACCAGTCTGCAGTCAAAACTGGCAGGGGGAGGTCAGTTATTCACAGGACTGCACTTTTGAAAATCCCAGGTTATTTTGCTCTTCAACACAAACGATCAGAAATACCTGTACTTGCTTCTGTTGAGAAACCTATAGAAACTACTGCTGAATGCTGCATCTGATGGCCTTATAGGACAGCATGAGAAATAGATATAAATATGCTGGCCTATGTATTAGTTACGGAATGGAAAATATTTGCAATAATTTTGCTCCTGTACTGAATCAACTTTAAATGACTGCTTGGGTTGGGGAGGGGAGAGCCAGGCGAATCTGCTGGCAGGAAAACAATGGGATTGCACTGCATTTCTAGCAAAAGCAGACCTGTAATACCAAATTTAAGTCATAGAATATAAAGTTACTTCAAATTACTCCTCAGAAATGAACAAATGCAAAAATATTCATTCATGGTCTAAAAAGGATCGTCCAGCTTTCTTTGCACTGATTCAAAAGCCGGGGAAACAAATCCAAATAAATTGCCATTGCCCTAATTATAATAAGGCAGGGGAGTGGTAGCCATGTTCCCTAATCCCTTTCTTTCTCCCTCCTTTCTTTCTTCTCTTTGTCTCTCTCTGTATCTCTCTCTGTCTCTCTCTCTCTCTCTTTCTCTCTCTCTCTCGCTCTGTCTCTGTCTTTCTCTCTCTCTTTCTTCATGCCACAGGGAAAGGTTTGAAACGGAACGTAACAGCCCACGCTTTGCCAAATTGCGCAACTGGCATCACGGCCTGTCGGCGCAAATCCTTAATGTTAAAAGTTAAAAGCCCACATTCAGTGGGCAAAGATGTGAGAGAGAATTACAGGAAAGAAATAACTGCTATCCTGAGTTAAAGCCTAAGAGTGTAACACACGTACAGGAAAGATGATTGCTAGGTTGTTTTTATTTTTTCTGAGTGCCCGTCTTTGGTAGTTTTCTGTTGTTAGCCTGGAATTCACTCTGTCACCAAAAGCAAAAATAATCATACTGCCTTGTTCACGTTCTTTGGTATAAATTAGATTAGCTTTTGTCCTTTACGATATCAAATGCAACTTCAATATACAGATAGAAGGAAAAGATCATTGTGTTACTTTTTTGACTTTACTTACAGGAGAAAATGAAAGTTATTCACAGTGTTTCTTTAGGAGGAAGACTTAGGTTTTATTGACTTTTATTGCTGTAAAGATAATTAAATATGAGAACATAGGATGAAAAGGAAAGCTGACTGAGCCTGGCCAAGAGTTTGCTAAATGTACAACCTGCTTAGTTCACATAGTCAAACGATGCTGTTTGAAATAAGACTTAAGCGTTATCATTTTTTCTTCAGTATATAATGCTAGTAAAACTTATTTGATAAGACTACTTGCTATAATATTTGAAATCTAAATTTGTCATTAGATGAAAGATAGAATGTGGTTGTTCAGGACCTGCAAGGAATTGACTTTTTGCTAGAGGTGTTTAGGAGTAAGACGACATATATAGTACTGTTGGTGCACTGAAGTTTATAAAAGCAACTCCGAAGTTCAAAGGGACATGTTGCCCATTCTGTATTGCTCTTGCTTTGACCCACATTTTTTTTTCTGTATATAGCATCATGCTTTATCTCAAATAAATGGATTTAAAACTAAAATAATGATGTGCCTGTTTTACACAGTACTTCATTCCTTTTTAAGACAATAACTGCTTCAACTGATTGTTGAAAAAAGGTGCACTCTTCTTTCCACAGTAGAAAATTTGGTCAAAAAGCTTTTCCCTATTAGCTGTAGTTCTTACTGACCCTTAAACTATCTGAATTAGAATCAACCTGATAAAATAATTGAAATAATCTTTCTTTCTTGTGAAAGAGAACATGGCATAATTAATAAATGCTAGATGAGAAGACACTGATAATACCTTTACAGATTTCCTTTTTAATAATATACATTCTCTGACACATTAATGTATAAAGGCCCGTGAGACACTGCTGGTGAAATGGGATCTTTCTATTTGAACAGTACAACAGTGCTTCAGTTTTAAACTGTGCTCATCAAACTGAGGTACATCTATCCAAAAGGCACCCATGTGCTTCTGTTTTTTGGTTAAAGTACACCCAGAGAAGTATCACTTCTAGTTTATGCTCTGATCATTAAATGATAATAAAAAAAGTATTTCAATTACATCTACACCTATGGTTTCCATAGAAATGGTTGATATGATCCCTTAGCAATCTGCATTAGCAGACCTTAGCGTTGATTAAAACTGAAGTTTCTGCTAATAAAGCAACAAAAGGTTAATTCTGTTGCAGATTTGCTTATAGCCCAAATAACATTTTTTTTTTAAATTATTCTTTAAATGGCAGGCTAGCTTATTTTATCTGGTAGCAGTAATTCTGACCAAAGAAATTAACATGTGAATTTGAAATTCAATGAAAACATTGAAGCAATTTTTGAAGCTTTTGAACATCTGCAATTTATATTGGTGAGAACAAAACATGCTGAAACTCTCATTTTGTGGGCAGGAAAAGCTGCTATTCTTGAAGGATTTTGCATAAATTGACCAAATATGAGGGTTTAAAAAATAAATTAAAAAAAAAAAAAAATTGAAAAAAAGGAAAAAAAAAAGTTTGACTTGTATTTTAGAGTACAAGGACAGCAGTCCATTTTAAAATGTACTTCACTTTTTAAAATGTAAGTACTGTAGCAATTCAGTAAACATTCCATTTAATGTATAGTGTTCATTCATATTTTCCTTATGGGAATGCAAACAAATTCCAATCCTATCTCAATAGCACCTGTGGACAATCAGCATAAACTGATACCAGCACAAAAGAAGAGTAACATTTTTACTTCTCCTGTGTGTTGCTAATATCAGACATCAATTCAGAATGGGTAAATCTTATTTATGTGTAGATGATTTTAGGAGAATTTAAACTGTAATTATGCAATTTACTTTTTTTTAAACAGATAATGAATGTACCTAAATAGAAAGTCTTCATTCTATTATTCAACCAAATTAAATGGTTTTCTGAATAAATACATGATAGTAGTTTCACTTAAATAGGAATTGGGTATCCTTAAATGGTTTATGAACATAATATGTGGATACTATTTCTTTCAAATAGTTCTAGTGCATGTACTGTAATGAAAATGTCTGTACTATATCTGAATATTTATATTTAATGTCATTTTCAAAGATACTTTTAAATAATCAGAAAAGCACAGTTTGGTTAGTAGTGAAATTAATGCAAATGTAGTTAAGGGACATCTTCCCCTTATTTCTGCTTCTGTGGATTTAACAATAGTGCACATAAGCCATGTAATCATAATGAGAGAGTTATAAACCATTTCCCTGGAGGACAGAAAATTAACTGACAGTACTCTATGAGCTTGTAGAATTTCAGTCCTTCATGTAACCATAGGAAAAACTAATAGAAAAAACTCTTCAATAGTTGGTAATTTTTTTAACTTTTAAAATGAGAAAAATCCTGTAGAATTTGCCGTCTTTAACCCCTAATGCAAGATTGTTTACTACAACATCTTTCTACTGATCCAATCCCTTAAAAAAAAATCTAATTTTTTAATTTAGTTTCTTGTTCATACTTAACCTGGCAACCCCTTAACTCTTACACCTCAAAAATCTGCTTTTATGTTGTCCTGGTGATCTCCAAGCCCCAGAAATTCATGCTGCAAATATTTCCTCGTGTAAATGTTAACAGGCTGTGTTTTTCCTTCCTGAGGAGGAGGCAGGTTTTTTCTGTAAGATGGAGAAGCTGGGCTGCATTTGTCATTCTGTTATCTCTCATTGCTGGAGACTATGACAGGCTTAGACCTGATGAGAATTCATGAATAGTTATGAGAGTCTGCTAGCTTTGTTTTGGCTGGAGGTCAAGTTTTCCTGTTTTTAATATGTCCAGGCTTATCTCATTCTAAGTTGCCCCTGATCAGTCAACCTCATCTTCCACTGTTTCTTGACCATTTGCAGAAGTCTGCTGTTTTCCGTAGGAAAACTAGTCTCAGTTAATGACAGTAAAGCTTAAACTGGGTTCCTGACTGAAGACTCAGTGAGACATGTAGTTCTTTAAAATGGCTTTGATGATAGGCAGGTATATCTGCTCTACGTTGAATATATTTTGAATCATGACTCTTACACCGAGTGGAGGACACTGAGATGGTGGTGAGTGTCTTCTACGCAATCTCCATGCTAAAAAGGATAGTAAAACGCAGGATGCAGATAGAGATATTAGTCCCCTGTCCTTCCCAGTGCTTCCAGTAAAGCCTTAGTGTTATAAGCATTTAACGAAGATACAGCAAAGCTGATGCCACTAGGAAATCAAAACCAAAAGGCCTTCCAGGTAAATCTGCTTGTCTGGTTATGACACAGGGAAATGCTCATTTTCTGCTGTGGTATAAGACCGTTTGTTATACACTAACCTTTTTCCTGAATATTGCTGCTTTGTCTCCTACACAAATGGTCTCTTCCTCACCTCTTAGAGTGCTTAGTTTGCAGCAGGACTACTGACTGCATGCAGGGCATGCTGATGGATGTGGCAAGAGTGTGTCTTTAGGAAAGCAGGCATGAGAAATTGACCTCACTTCCTTTTGTGCATGGAAATCAAGAGAAGAAAAGTTCTGTGGCTCCTTCTCTTGCCTCCTTCTTTTCACACCTGCCTGCATGGATAGGAGAGGGAATTTTTTGTTACGTAATAAACGTAAAGGTCACTTTCTCTTCATTGCTGTTTATTTGTCATTATGCACAACGGTGTGGAGTGTAAGGGACAGGAATTCTAGGGAGTGCTTTATCACTTTTGAAAAGCGTATCTCATGTATCACAGAATTGTCTATAACCTTCTTAGTTAAAAGGAATAAACAGGAAGGGGCGACCAATCTTTCACTTGTACTTTCAGGCTCCTGCAGGGAATAAGCTGACTGCTTCCATGGCTTCTTTAGAAAATACTGGGGCACTTGCACAAATTCTAATTTGCAAATGGAAAAAGCTAGAATCTTGGTATGGTAAATAATAGTAGTAGTTCTTGTGGTAGGTCTTGGTAAAACCAATTAATAGCTTTCATTAATCGGCCTTTTATTAGAGACCTTCTCCAATGTACATGAAAATGAATTGACTTAAGTTTGCTTTCAAGAACAGTGGCCTTATTCTCATTTCCAAAGCTATCTATCTGATACCACCAAGACAAGATGCAAGGTACTTTGATCCTCTTCCTTCATATGCCAAAATTTACAGAGGTTAGCATGGCTTCTTTCTGTACACTAAGCAGATTACCAAAAATCCTCCCAGAGTATAGCTTACTTTTCTATAACAGCACACAAAATAAAGAAGAGTTTGGTAGCTAGCTTTTTCACTTCAGCAACATTACTACAGTAAATAATATTAAGTAAATCTATTTATTCTTATCCCTGCTTACCTTTTAATGTCTGAAGAGCAACAAAGCAAAACATTGCAATAGCAAATAAACTCGATTGTTTCTATGGATTTGTGAGTGAATCCAGAAGGGTAAATTGATCGAATATGTCTTCCTTCCCCAAAACACTCCTTGAAGTTCAATGGGAAAAGTGAATTTAGATATCATAGATGGCTTTTTTTGAAGCCAGTTCTCTGTAGAACAAATTGCTCAAAGGTGGGAGCCGTAAGGTCTATCGTATCCAGTTGAATGCACTCATTTATAACTGAGGGAGTGAGATGGAATTTCATATGAAATTAATAAATTCAATGGAATAGTAATAAAGTAAGTAACACATAAGAATAATAGAAACTGTCGACGCTCATGATTCACTTTTGTGTTCACTTTTTGGCTGTAGTGAGCTGTGTTTTAATATCTCTTACTTATCATCTCAGTCTTTTGCATGTTCATGGCCAGCACTTGCTTCTTCACTGGCAGAAATGCACACTGCTTTCCTTCCTTCTGTGGAACTGTATGCATCCCATAAGTATATATATGCCTACACACGTCCTGCCACTGATGCTGATGGCTAACCAAAATACCAGTGCATGGCACAGCTTTCTCTTACTGTACTGTTTTCTTCTACTGCCTTCAGTCTAACAAGGAAAAAGCAGTTCTTGCATGTAACAGCTTTCTAAGAGGCATGTGTAACCTGGAAGCACCCAGCTGTGGTCTGTGGATCATCTGAGCGATTCACAGAGCCTTGTTGGAGAACTGGCTGATGGCTTAGCACTGGCTTCCTTTTTCTTTGTTTCTAAATTGCATTAATGTTAACAGAATTATATTAGGTACTAATAATTTCCTAATAGTTCATTTCCATGTAATCAATTGTTGACCCAGAATGTTATATAATTACCAATGAGAGGAAGGGAAATAAAGAAAACTCTTAAGGGAATCTGTGAAATAAAATGTAACCCATGTTCTGAAAAAATACCGACAACTGCTTTATCTCATACTTGGTTATTTGTCTTAAGAATCTAAGCAAAAAGGCACAGTAGTGTATCTGAGTGCACAAATAAAAAATTGGCTTGAAAACCTTCCAGCTGACAGTAAGGAGGTCTATGAGTTCTCTCAGCTTCTCTGAAGCAATGTGAAGTTTCAATAATGAAAACATGCTTCAGTGAAAGGGGAATCATTTCCCAGCTTAGGTATCCTTTGGTATCTGAACTTGTGCACTGTCCTTGTCTACAGTGGTCCTAAATACAATCTGAAAGGTTCCTATGTCGGGTTCCTGCTGGCAGATATTTGTGCTTTACCAGTAGAGTTCTTAAACAGTAGAGGGAAATGTTCAGATAGATCTGATTGCAGAATTAAGGCCAAGATAGGGAAAGTTATCTGCAGTTTTTTGTTTGTTTGTTTTGAGCTGGAATACATCCAAGCTCAAGATGTTCCATATACTCAGGATTTTACAGTCTTTGTTCTTACTAAAATGGTGCATTTACCAATAAGATAAATTGGAAAGCATACTTGCATGTCAAATGTCTCTATATAAATCTTGGACAAATCACCTCAATACACACAGCACAGTTGCTGCTTTATTTCAATTTCAATTGAAATAATTTTCAATAATTATTTGAATGCTTAATGCGATAACATATTACTAGATGCCACTAAAATCCATAGGAGGGATTTGCTTTGATTTAGTGAGCTGCTTTGACTGAGTTCTGTAGTACCTGTTGAGAATAAGTACCTGTATGTTTTTTTTAATGAATATCTGACAGTGCTTTTCCTATTCTATGGCACTGTGTGTGCAAACCAAAGCACTTTCTGGGAGAAATGGATGTTGCTGTTCTGAAAAGCAGACATATAGGCAGGTTAAACTGCAGTTGTTTTGGCGTGGGCTGCTCACATTCTTAACTAAGGTGGCTGAAAAAGAGAGACTAGCTATTCTTCTATCCCAAGCTAAAGTTTGAACTAAACCAGCATGATAGTTATCTTCTATCCTTTCCAGTTAACTGCCTATGATTTTTCTGTGTGTGTCCTGTGGTGTCTCTGTGTAGGTAATAGTTTGTTGCAGTTACAAAAACACAGCACTGGGGATTAAAAAAAAAAGATAAGCCATCTCAATGGTTTTATATTCACGTGTTAATGGAAAAATTCTCAGCTCCAAACACAAAGGTAAAAATTGCCTTACCGAATCAGAACTGGATCAGCAGTTACCGTGGCTCAGTAAAGAGTGTCCAACAGCATCAGGATTTCTTGCTGTCAAGAAAAAAATGTTTGGAAGGCAATTATTAAATAGCCTTCATTTAATTTTATTCCCAGGCACCCTAAAAGAAATTTCTGAAAAAATATTTTGTGACTTCAACTTCTCGAAAGGAAATTTTATTTCTAAGAGAATGTGTTTATGTAAATGTAAGCACGTAGTAGGATAAAATCTATTAGTCTAGTTAGGAAAGGTCCTGCAAATTCACAATAAAATGCTAGAAAAAGAATTTTTTAATTTAAGAGAGAGAGACCCTAATAATCTGTAATTCTTAATAAATACTTCCTCTTTTAAAAAGAGGCCAATATATTTTTCAGGTGTCTGCTTTGATAGAAAGCTACTGGGTGATCTATACAAGAAAATACCAATAGTCTGCATACTAACATTTATAACAAATCACTCCATAATCTCTTGCTAAAGAGAATGAGTTGATGTTTACAGTGCTCAGTTAGGGATTCAAATGCTGATTCATTTCAATTCTCTGCCCTGCCATGGACCTTCTATTTGGTCATTAGTAATTCTATTAAGAGTTAGTTCCTTGTGTGTAAAATGTAGAAAAAAAAAAAATTCTGCAGGAGAATGCTGAGAATATATGTGTTGTATTCTCAGTACTGCTTCAGTATTGAAACACAGAAAGGAGTTGAAGGACCTTGTGGTCTCTTAGGATGCCAACGTTTCCTCATAACATCAGATCTTCATTATAGATTGATTCTCTGTCTAAAACATTTTGATGGCACAGAGAGGAGCTGTTCAAGAGCAAGTCTAGATTCTTTAAGGAAAGGTAGGTAGAAAGTGCACAAGCTTAGTATCTCAATACTTGTTATATATAAATGATTGGGAATTTTTCTCATTTTATTTTATATTTGGAAATCAAATGACTAAGTTTCTTCTGCTTAGCACATAATTTCTCATTCAGCGGAAGCTCTTTTAGGGTCTTTGATCTTTTAGGGTCCAGTAGAACACACAAGTTTGGCTTGCAAATGAATTTTACATTTTGTTTCTCAAACTCTTGCTAGTGTGAGAGAGAATATGACTCTATCTTAATCATTCAATTAACTCAGTCTTTATGACCATATCACATAGCACATTTTTTATGAGAAGGTAACATTTAATATTTTCTGCTGTATAACAAACTATATAATTGGGACAGACAGTATGTTCCATACTTAAGTCTTGTTTGAGAGATATGTCCAGTGTTCAACAAAACCTTGTGGGAATTGCAGTGTTTTGTCAAATAGTCATTGACTGAGGTCCCTCTATCAAAAGCTATTTTGCTGGGACAAAAGGGAGTGCAGAGAAATCATTAATACTAAATCTCACCCAGTTAGCTCAAAACTAATATCCACTAATGTTGGATACAAACTGCCCATAATATTCTGAGCTGATTTTGTATGTGTTGAGAGAGTATGAACTTTACCAAGCTTGTCCCAGTGATGTAGTTGATTCAAAAGTAAATTTAATTCTGTATTGAGTTTGCAAAAAACATTTTGACTGTAACATCGGCGGGGTATTCAATATTTTGATCTTCAAAATGCAATTATCACCAGTAAGGCACAGCTGATCTTGTGCCTTTCTCACTATTAACCAAGCAGGAATTATTCCTGTTGACTGAGAAGAGAAATAGTTCCTGAAAGCAACACTGAGAAAGTACTGTGTGCCTTTGAGCTCATCTTTCCCTTTACTTTGCCTTTTTCTTTGCTTTACTCTGTGGAAGTATGTTTACTACACTTATCTATCTCCGTAACCTTCTCAACTCCCCTTGCCACGTTACTCAGCATTGTTAGACTTGTAAACTCAGTGAGAAAGCTTTTGTAAAATCCTTATCTCAAGCTCAAGTGATGTTCTGCATTTCTCAGCGTAGCCATAGCTAGCAAAGCAGAAAAACAGATTAATAGATCAGATTAACAGTTTTACCAGAGGCCTAATACTGCTTCTGCTCAACCCCCAGCTGCCTGCCTTTTGGCTTTATAATTTTTCATGAGTATTTCGTAACACTGACATTAGACAATGCTTTATTTTATCTTCAGGCTGCAACTGTAATTATTTATTATCAGACTTGCATGATGATGACTCTCAGTATACTAACGCTTTCCCACCCTAGCCACTCTCTACCCATTTCTAATCCGTCCTCCCCCACTTTGTTTCAGCCTGGTTTTACTATACAGGATGTTCCAGTGAAATCTCAGCTTTGTTACCATAAGGCAGTGTTTGGTTTCTCATTGCTTTAGAGTGGTGAGCAATTCATCTTACTGGGGTATTTTCTTTCAAGTCAGGTTCTTCCATTCAGACAGTAACGACATTCTTAGTCAGACAGACACATCTGAGTCTCGTTTCAAACCTGTTGTGTTTGAAAGTCTGGCTTCAATTCATTTATTTTGAGGGTTACATTTTAGTTGGGCATTTTAAAAATTGGGAGGTTAGAGAATATCTGTGCTGAAGTCTTTGCTGATAGACAAGCATTTATAAATTTATTTGGGTTAAACCACGAGAAGGGTGCACATGTGTGTATGCATGTGTACACACAGAAACACAGAAATATACAAAATACTTCTAATGAAAAATATTGAGTAGTTTTCAAAATATAATGTAAGACAACGATCAGAGCACACCAAATCAAGATAAATTAATATCTGTGTTTCTTATTTGGAAGGACTTTTCAGGAAGGAGATTCTCTTGGGTGAATGGGGACATTTGCTGTGTATTTTGTAATTTTATATCTCAGTTGTGGGAAATATTCTAATTTGGCACATTTTAACATTAAACACGCTTAGATTCCAGCCGATTTTCTTGTCAGAGGCTGATTATATTGACAGTATAGTCTTTAATAATAGATTATCCAGAGTTGGAAAGAGCCCGCAAGGACCATCAAATCCAACTCCTGGCTCCATAGAGGACCACCCAAAATTCAAGCCATATGTCTGAGAGTGTTGTCCTAAAAAGTAATAATCATCACCATATTGCTAAATCTTGAGACTTATCTCAGATATTTAACTCACCTAGATCTCAAACATAGGAGTCTAAAGATTAAGGGTTACAGTCTTTACAATTCTTCCACAAATATAGAGTTGCTTGCACTCAAATAAATCAGTTATTTCTATGAGTGTGTTGATAGGATTTACAGACTATCACTGAAAATTGAGGCTGAATTGTTCCTTACTTCTCTGAAGAGATGAAACTTCTTGTTTAAATAAAATTTATAACTCAGAAAACTAGTAATTATTTGGTAGGACAGAATTTTTAAGTGATGCCAGGCATATGCAATCCATATGTTTTTTGTTAACCATTTATTTTTTAATAATTTTTAAAGTATTAGATCTTCAAGGACTGCCCCAATCTGATTATTTTTACCACTGAGATTTGGCATAAGACTATATTTCATTGGAATTCCACTGGAATTTTCTTTTAAAAAGGAAGTAACTAAGTAAAAATTATTCTTGAAATTGTATACATACAGACCGTGCCAGATTTGCATGAGAAATTAGACTTGCAAAACTGGTAATTTTGCTTTGTTTTTCTTTAATATTGAATGAGAGACATTGCTCATGGGGAAACCTGAAAATTTGGTGAGTTTCATTTAAGAGCTGAAGATGTTTCTTGTAGCTATGGTTTATGAGCAACCACTCTATGATGCTTTTGGCAACCAAACATTTTTCCTAAACCTATGTTCCTTTGCCCTGTGTGTTTTTTGGTTGTATTTTGATTGTCTTCTTTTTCTTTTTTTTTTTTTCTTTTTTTTTTGCCACAAATAACAATTGCATTTCCTTTATTCATATGGTATTCCCTCCTTTCACAGAGACAAAGAAAATGCTGCAGCAGCATCACAAAACAGGTAATTGTTGCTCTGTGTTTTCTCCTTTACCCCTTTTCAGTTGGCCTCCTTCCCCCTATTACTCTTACCTCAAAAACAGGCAATAAATGTTGCCTTCTCAATAAATAGGTTTCAACTAAGCAGATTTGCTAGGCATTTCTTTCTGATGTAGAATTCAGAAAGGTCTGTGAGATGGTAGCAGACATAGTAGTGAAGGGGATTTAATTGCTTGGAACTTTTGTATAAACATTTCTGTATCGATTCTTGTGTATGTTGTGTGATCCTTGATGGGATATGAGGTTTTGTAATTTCTTTCATTTCAAAAGTGATTTTTTCCCAAAGAATCTCAGCACGCTTTGTAGTTATGTGTAGAAATGTACCTATGAAGGTACAAACAAGAGCTGAAGCACAGGTACTTCTTAAATGAATCTAAAATCTTTTGTTTAATGGAGCAAAGAAATGTTGCTTGTTAGTTCATGCCTTGAAACAAATTTTACCTCATTTCTTTCCAATTTTATTCACCCCTCCATGAACAAATACTTTTTATATTTGTTCTGAAGACTTCTCACAGTTCAACAAAAGTTGCATAGAATTGAAATCCAAGTGCAAGCATCATCCTGACTAATGATATAAGCAATGGTAACTGGCACTTGGACACGCAAGGAAAATAAGAATTATGTCAAAAAGGAAAAAAAAAAAAATTTAAACCTTGATTCCTGCATAGCAAGTGTATATAAGGTAAATAAAAAATTCAATAACACATCTAGTGTTTGAGTAGTTGTTTGATTTGTGTAAAACCATCTACAGAACTATGCAGCTGCTCCACTGAAATCTCTTCTTTTGGATTTTACTAGGAACTATATCTGATTTATGACTGCTGTTAGTGTCACACTGCATTGCCTTAATCTTGCATGGTTTGTCAAACCATTGCTTTTATCCACCTCCATCTGTTATTGTTGCAGCTTTGCCATGTGTCTTATTATGATATTCCTAGCAATATGGTTTCCAGATTTAACACAAGGTACTTGTAAAATTCTTGCATCCTTTCCCTGGCTTATGCAGTAATGAGCCATCAAAATTTGTTGTGATTTCAAATGCAATACCATGATGATCTCCTACAGTGAGAATTTAGGAATACTTGAAGAACATGCTGGATATTTACAAATATAAATCTTCTTACAGGAAAAAGAAGAGACAGAAAAATGAGGCCTTAATTACTAAACCAGACTTGACTTTTCAGCTACCTTGTTACACTCCTGCCCCTGTTCCTGCCAAAGGCTTTGCCCACTGCACAGAAACAATAACTGCTGTTTTAAGGGGATAGATGTTCGTATTCTAGAATGCTGCTTTATTTGATGTGGATATGAAATGGTAATACCTCTGAAAACCATAAAACTTAAACAATTATTTTTATTTTAAAAACACCAGCATCTTCTGTAACTGGAATTCTCTCTCTTCCTCAAAAACCTATTACCTCGGGAATCTGTGACCTGATAACAAATATCTCCTTTACAACTTGCTTGTAATCTTTGTTACCCAGGGCTACAGCTACTACATATGTGCCAAAGTGTGTGACCTCCAGTATTTTGCAGCCTCCTCAGTCATGCACCGTGGGTGCCAACACTGGCAGTGCTAAGCCAATGGCCTCCAAGGGCTCTGTGAGGCCTGGAGTGAGTACAAGTCAGAGGGAAGCCAGTTGTGTCACTACTGGCCATAAAGTCTCTCTTTCTTCATCCAGTAATCGAAGGTACACAGTGATGTGTAACTGCGCAACTGACCTGGTTTGGAGCTTTGGAATGGTTTGGTAATAACAATCTCTAACTCTTCCAGACTGAAATGGTTATGGCCTAAAAGGCAGCTGTCTAAGTTCTACAAATTACAGCAACTTCTAATTCCTGTGGGTTTTACTTGTAAGGATTTCATCTATAACATAGAGACAAGTCA
The DNA here is from genome assembly GCF_019238085.1 of Lagopus leucura. Classification (NCBI taxonomy): domain Eukaryota; kingdom Metazoa; phylum Chordata; class Aves; order Galliformes; family Phasianidae; genus Lagopus; species Lagopus leucura. Next base: position 5,513,282 of record NW_024962255.1, on the reverse strand, counting down.
TTAAGCACCTTCTGTGGAAAAGCAGCAGCTGATGTTACGCACTGTATTTCTCAAACATTGTCAAATTCAAATGCAAAACTCTTCCAAGCTATGTCTTTCTCTAAATACCTCCTCTGGCACCTTTTTTTTCTATGAATGCAGCAGTAAAATAGAGAATTTTTTCTATACCTTTTGATTTGTCCCTTCTATTTTCAATTTTATACAAGAGCTCTGTTGGATGACTTGAAACAGACAGGGCTTCATGTTATATAAAGGAAACTAAAAGCAGCTTTACTAATCTACTCAACTGTTCTCTGGACAGAAAGTCACAAGTTAGGACTCTACTGGGATTACGGTATTTTAAATCTTAGAGTGCATTTGTTGCCACATTTTCTCAGTATGGTTGTTAACCATAATTATCCTTTTAACCTCTACTGATTTGTATTACTTTCGTAAGTGAAAATCAGTTGAGAATATGTATTGACTTTCATCTACCTAACTGACATCATGGATTTTATGTTTATTGGTTACAACAAAAATGGAAATGTTTGAGAACATCCATTTCCTGTGATTTTCCTCTAAATACACAATACTGTGAAGATTAAAAGTATATGTAATACCTTTAAAGAAAAAATTAACCTGTAACCTGGTTTGTAAAACACCATTCACGTTTACCTGCTCACAAAATTCTTCTACAGTGGAATTAAAAAATAAATAAATAAATAAAATTGGAATTCTGAAAAGAAGGCAGTCTTGGGGGGAAAGAGAATTATTTTATTTGAATGTCTAAGTAAAATTATTTAAAATTTATATTGGATCAATTAATAACAGTTCAAGTTAATGTGAACTGTTTCTGTAAAACTGAGTATACAGAATTATTGTCATCTGCCCATCTTGTGTATAATAAGATCATTGTGATATTTTTTTAAGGCTTTTCCCTATTTCATTTACATCTATTCTACTTCCTTTTTCTGTTAAACTCTTAATGTATTCTGCCCTGCAGGAATGTGATCGAGCCTCTAACACTTTAATCACTCTGAAAAGCTATTACAGCATGTAAGATAAAAAAATTTTGTTTCTTTTAAATTTTATATCAGTATGTTTGCATTTAATTCATATGTGTTTGTCCAGTTCAAATTCGTCTTCTCCACACAGGTCCATATGGACATATATTCTCTTTTCTTTCTCTTTTCTTTCTCTTTTCTTTCTCTTTGTCTCTCTTTCTCTCTCTTGTTTTTTAAACATATATCACAGATTGTCTTTTGGTGTACATTTTGAAGATCCTTTCCACACTTAACTAACCTCACTATTTTCTTCTACTCAAGGTATGCGGTCTCAGAGATTCTTTTGCAATCTGTAACCATTTTCCTTTCAGTGGTAATGGAAAGACAGAATAGGCAAAATCATATATTGTTGTTAGAACATGGATTACATTCCATTATAAAATAGATATGTGGTATTGTATAGTTTCTATCTTTTCATGTTTGCTAAGTCAAAGTAAGTATTAAGTTTTGGTCAATGTCATGTGATGCTAAAACCCCAGTACTTGCTGTTGCTGAGGGGGAAGGAGGGAAATCCTGTGAATATTCCTCTGCATTTAAACTCAGTAATAGACTAGCCCATGATCCATAGCTGGGATGTACAATATGCAACTACACTGCTCTGCAGTGATGTATTACAGAAATGGAAGAATTTACAACAAAATGCAAATACATCAAGGTAGAAAAGTTCATCTTGAACTTAAATGCAGATTGTGATGAACAAACTTTTGCAAAACTGTTGCAAGACTTTTCACGTAATGGCCTGCAAGCCAGAATTTTCAACAAGATGAGTATTTTCAAAAGCTCCTTTGCTATTTATCTAATTGCAGGTGAAATTTGTAAGGAAGAAAACATTCTGTTTTTGTTGTGGTTTGCATTCAAGTTGGGTGTAACGAGCATGCTTCAATTTCAGCTAATCAGATTGTAAAATATTGAGTTAAAATAAGAGATACCATCATTTAGACTACCAAACCCAGAGGAGAAGGTACAAGAGGAGGGGACAGTCTCTTAAAGAGCAAGAGGTGTCAGGAATTCTGGACATTCATTCTAGCTGCCGAGGAGCGCACCATCTTAAATCAGAGCTCCTTTCTGAACGGAGCATAAGAAAACGTTAGGCAGAATGGCTGAAAGGCAGAAAATACGTGATGAAAAAACTACAGAAAAAAAGGTTGAGAGAAAGAATGTTTAGGGGCTGAAACCTAGCTGAAAAGCAGTCTTGGAACTGCGAGCTGCCTTTTGTTATTTGATTTTTAGCATGCTCAGAAAAGAATATTCTGGGCATTGTTTCTACGTTGTATGACAGAATCACTTACATGCTGTCACCTTCATAGGTGTCATGTAAGAACCTAACTCATAAGTTAGATGAGAAGGAGTAAAAATGCAGCCATTGTTTTTAATGATGTTCACCAATGTTTGTGGATAAGACAATTAGGTTAATAGTGTAGTCTGGTTTGTTGTTTCTGTTTTTGGTTTTTTTTTTTTGTTTGTTTGTTTGTTTTTTGAACACACTGAGATAACTGCTAGAGAAAATAACCTATAACACACAAATATGGCATCAAGAAAAATGACCCTAATGTCTGGCTATTAGATGGCCATATTATATCTGAAAATTGTGCCCCAAAATAGTATGATAATTTGAAAGCTCAAATTGCAATTGGTTATAATTTTTGGCATCTTATTTGTTCTGGTAGATAAAAGTTAGTTAAACCCACAGTAGAATTGGTCTAAAGACAAAATTATGCTTCCGTCCTTCCCTTTTTTCTCCCAGCTTCGTGCAGAACCACTCAAAAATCAGACCCTATGTCTGAGTGCATTTTGCAGTTGGTTTTTGACCTCCAGCAGCTCTGTGTCACGACTGCTGCCCTGGGGGGCTGTTCCAGTGCCTGACCACTCTCTCAGTAAAGAACCTTTTCCTGATATCTAACCTTATTCTCCCCTGTAAATAGTTGAAGACAATAAACTGAGCCTCCCAAAAGATTGTTTCAGTTTCTAACGGTGGATACTCTGTGCTGCCATGCAAGGTTGTCTGATAGATCAACTTCACCCAATTTGTCTACCTGTAACGTATGAGTTATACTTTCTAAAGCTGAGTGAAGGTTCAAGGACAAAATATGATAATGAGCACTGTGTGCTCAGATAGCAGGTAATGAAGGAAATGTTAGTAAAATGGCCACAGGACAGAAGAATAATTTTTTTTTTCTTTTAAATTTAGCTGTTTTTCAATTACAGATAAAATGAATGTTTATATTTATCTATGCCATGAGAGGACTCAGTGTGAGATAGTAGCATTTTATGCTGTATTTTCCCCTTGTATGTTGTGTACTGTTCTTATGTGTAAAGTGTTCTTATTGGTTGATGGCCAGCAGAACGTGAGCTGAATTTAGGGCAGAGATGAGGTAGGAGTCAACGGACACTTTATTAACATCTTTCCAGTACCCGTATCGCGTGAAATGATTAAACTTAGCACAAAACTGTGCTGATTATATTTTTAGGCTTTCAGAACTTGTAGGAAACCTGCTGCTACAGAACTATAATAATGTTCCTCAAACTGCATTTCTACATCTAATTAAGAGGTTTACTCCTTAATGTAAACTTCTGCTCCAGGAATGAATGCTGAGTGAAATTTATCGTAATTCGAAGAGCTTGTGGCAGGGTCAATACGACATCTAAGAACTCCACGCCACGTTTCCTGTTGCAGGTTTCAGTGGGAGCAGGACTTAAGTGCTGTATGAGACCTGGGGTAAACTTCAGTCATGCAGGGCTACACTACAGTCCTAACTGCTTGTGCAGAAAAGTCTAACAAATGCCTTTTCTTTTCTTTGCATTACTGTGCTTTTCTCTCAGTAACTCAGCACACTACTATGTTTGTAGCTTCAGGTGCAAACATAGTAGGCTTTTTGCTGTCCTTTTAGAAATGCAGCTTTTTAAGATGCTTTTTGTTTTATTTAATTTAACTCTAATTAGTAGCCCTGTTGAGCATGCTCCGGTGTCTACCAGCCCTGCCTCTGCCCCTGCACCACATGCTTCAGCACATCAGCCTGCTACTGCTGCTCAAAATACAGCCAGTATGATGACACCACGAGCAACCACTCCCACCTCAGTAGTGCAAGAGTCTTTCTCATCCTCCTTCCAAAGGTAATGCTTCGTTGCTTTGTCCTTTTGCAGATATACCCCTGTATGGCTCTGGAAATGCTGCATACACATTCTAAACTTAAGAATGTTGTATGTACAAGCTGTAGCCTATTTTGTATGCTTTTATATAATTCTGTGGGTTTTTTTCTTATTTCAAAGAATGTTCATGATTGTAAAGAATTTGCAAAATAAAACTGTCCTACAAATGACAAAAAAGGATGTTAAGTCTGGAATATAATTTATATTTCAAAAAAGCAACTCTACGGTCAAAACTGGAAATGTTTTTCTACCACTTCAAGTGAAACTAAAACTCATCACAGTACTTAGGAGTGGTTGAATGTGGCTTCTCTTAATAATATTTCTGTAGTGAGGCATGAAATGGAATTTTTTTTTTTAAAGTAGGTCACTCGTAATTGAGCCTACTGAGTTGTAGCAAATTTCAGCAAAACCACACATCTGATGATTGAGTGCTCTGTAAAGTTTTAAGTCATCTCTAACAGATTTATCTAGCTTTTTCCTCTAATGCAGCTAAGCTATAGAGCTAATGTGAGTTTCAAGGAGATGCCAATTCGTAACACTGGTAGAGTGCAGTAGGAGTTCCAGTCGTGTATCAGAAATGATCAAACTCAGCCTGTGCAGAAATAGGACTCACATTGCTGTCACATTATAGTGATTGTTGGGAAAATGAGAGTGAATTTTGTTTAGTGCACCTGGAATCATAGAATCTGCTTCTCTGTTGTTCTTTTTTTTATGTTTTTTGCTACATAATTATTCCTAAAAGATATGTATTCTAGAGTGCTTTAAAAACCCAGGGAAAAGCACATTTCCAATAATATAAACTACTTAAAATAATTGAGATCTAAGAGGTAATCTCTCATACCTTAGAATTCTGTAAATGGATTTGGAAGTGTTCTCTTGGTTCTATTTCTTTTTAAATTTGTGCTAGTTCACTTGAACTACTTATGCATGCCAACTACTTAATTTTTACCTCAATAATGTTTTTCCTAATTGCGACCTACAGGAATCCAATGTTTTTAGTCCAGTGCAAGAAAGCCAATCACCAGCTATCAAAGGAGGTTTGAATATAGGATATTACACTGTAATTCAGAACTATGCTGAAAGGCACTTTTACATGAAATAATGATATGATTTAAGCAATTTTATTCCCTATTTCAAACAGTAACACGAAGAAAATTGATATGTGAATATATGCCTCAAAACTAAATCCTCTATTCAACTAATCATGTTGGTAACGTGTTTTCTGAAGGAGGTTAATCTTCTGATAGTGCTTTTATATTAAAATCTTTTGCTTGAATTCAGATTGAAACATCTGAATTCAAAATACAGTCTTTCTTAGTTTTCAATAGACTTTTTTAAAAAAGATTTTTACATAATGTGTGCATTGTGACTTGTGTTCTCTGGGAATGTGCTTGGTTGTGCTATTCTGTAAGCCTGCAGATGTATGCTACAGAAAACCTGTCCCTGGTAACTACGCAGCAGCCCTCTTGTACCTGAACTCCGACAGAGCTTGATTCTGATGGCACTACTTTGTCCCTGTAAATTTTTTGTATATATGCTTTCATACTTTTACTGTGTCTTCTGCAGAGTGCTTGCAGCCCCCAGCTCTCTTTCACAACCTAAGCCTGTCCTTGGGTCCAAGAACATGTCAGTAGCAGCTTCCACTATTTCATCCGCTCTCTCATCTCAGTCTAGGTATATCTATAAAGATCTCTTCTGTTTCTTTGTACTCTATTTGTTTTTGTTCTGTATTATTCTCTCACATTTAAGGTTTTTGGCTTCTTAAGAGACTGCTTTTGTGAAAAATATTTAAAAGCATGATGTGTCTAATAGAATTGCTGCCTTGTTTGATGGTTCACATTAAAACCTAAGTTGTAGACTTATGATAGGCAACCAAGGAAATAATTTTGATCAAAGTTGCTTCAGTTGGTAAGCCTGTGCTGGTTTTGCCATCTTAAAATGAAAATAGGTGTCCAGTGAGGCCAGCTGAGAATGACAGATTTGTGGTTTTTTTTTCTTGGTGAAAACATGGATCATAGTTTAACCATCTGATACACTTTCAAAAGACCACAGCTCTTCATTTGTTATGCTCTTAGTTGTGGCTAATGAATGACCACAGCTAGGCAAGAGCATGCACATTTGAAGAGCACACGTTAAGAGATATAATAAGCGATACAGCGATCTTCAAGATTAATGTAAAAAACAGCAGTTAAGTGCTAAGCACAAATACAGACTTGAAAGCATTTTTATTTGCTTCACATCACTGAAACCAATGCAAAAATGAAACAGCTACGTAACAGAAGATCAGATGAATTCTGAGTTTTAGTAGGTAAGCATGGCTTTGTTTAGTTCCATTTCTCTAATTCCCATATGCATCTACTAAAACATAAGAAATCAAACTAACATGTTGATGTAAGTCCATTTATCGAAGTTACACTCTTCGTAACTTCATTTTCAATTGCTTTATGAAATTGGTGTCACCAAGAATGTACCAAGAACAGAAGGCAAGAATGGAATGGAAGACTTTGTAAGGGTTTTTACTACTAGTAACACATCTAGTTCTATGCACAAACTTGCAAAATTCTGAAGTGATGAATTACATATAGAATTTGTTATTTATGGTATCTATCATAGAACTGTAAGATTACCTCATTTTCCAATTGAGTGCGCAGTGCACTTCAGAAGTAATTCTTATACTCCTTTTCTGTGTTAGGCTCTTAAACATGACCACCAGTACTATTTTATCTGATGCATATTTTGCTAAACAAATCCCTTTCAGTCAGTTGGAGTGATCACCTATCGATATAAGAACAGGGTCCTATGTAGCTATAGCTGACAGGAGCCCCTAATAGTCAAAGCAAGACCCATACTTACTAAGCAACAATAACTGTGTGTATTTGGCTTTTTGTTATACTGATGTGAAAAAAACTAGTGATTTCTTCTGAGTGACAGAAGAGACTCACATTAGGTATCTCTCTGAGCTAAGGAACAAAATGTATCTATCAGTCAGAACATGACATCAATCTGAAGCCATGGTACTGCTCTGGCCAGCAAGAGGACATCTATTTGTATTTTATCAGTCTGTATCCTAGGAGCCATAAGACTCTTGATATGAGAGGTATATTTTTACCTATCTACGTAGGAGATTTCTTTGGTATTCTCTTAGCTACAGTGAAAATTATACAAAATAGCTAGTAATAGGTCTCATGCAAGAAGTAGTAGTATGATGGCATTAGTACTTTGTTTCTGTACTTTCATTAATACTAGCAGTAGTTTCACAAAATATTTGCAAATAGTGATCAATTTTGCAATAATCAGTGGCAATCATAATTCTAACAAGTAACAAGAATAAAAAGATCACTCAGAAATACTAGATTTTTTTTTTCATTTTAGATATCTTCTATGCATTAAATTGGCATGGATTGTTTTACGTTTTCCTCCTTTGAAAAGATATGGGCATCTTAGTTGAGTGCCAGCGGGCAGCAAATGTGCCCAGCACTGCCTAGGAATAAGGAACATGGACTAAGGGAAGTGATTACTCCCTTTGCTTTGCACTTGTTAGTCTGCAACTGGAATGTTATATCCAGTTTAGGTTCCCCAGTAAACAAAAATGTTGATAAGCTGGAACAAGTACAGTGGAAGGCCACTGAGATGTTGATGAAACAGCCGAAGGAACAAGCTTTGCTTAGCTTCTTCCTCCACATTCCTCTCTTCTCTAGGCTAATAAGAGTCTTCTTTTACCTATGAGGAAATGATTAACAGGATAGAACTGAGCTCTTTGTAGTGTTGCCCTGCAGGAGAACAGGAGACAAAGTGAAAAGGAAGGTTCTGACTGGTTAAGGAAAAAAAAACTTTAAGCCAACCTTCAAGTTGGGCAGGGCAGCAAATTGCTCAGATGGGCTGTGCCAACTCCGTTCTCTAAGATTTTTCAAGACCCCACTGGATAAAACCCTGATCAATATGGTCTGATCTAATGGCTCACCTTGCTTTGAGCAAAAGATTGAATGACAGACATCTGAGATACATTCCAGCCTGAAAGCCTCAGAACCTATAAAAAACAAGTGTCCACTTCAGAGAGTAATGCTTTCATCAGGCTGTTAAAAGCTACTGTTCATGGCTGGCAATTATTCTAAGTCAAGGATATTGGCATATACTTCAAGTTGTTATCAGCTGGCACGCGTTATTCTCTTAGGTAGTACCTCTCTCAGTAGTGCAGTAATATGACAAGCCTTAGGACATAAAAGCAAATCAGAAACTCATAGGAAAAAATTGGTTAAAAATTGGCTCCTAGCAATCAAGTGCAAAATGCAAATTCACATTTTGTTGGAGTGTTTTGTTACAGATGAAATAGCTTCTTTACCTCTTTGCATTTGTTTCATGTTTATTTATTTTAAAAACTGCCACATACTATTGCTGGCGTTCAGATATAAGGGCGTAGTTTCTAAATTCTTTTGTAATTCAAATTGTCAAACATCAGATAGTTTTGATTTAGAAATCAAGAAATGTATTAGCATGCCAAAATACAGTTCTAAAGGTCAAGTATCATCTACCATTGGAGCATAGCAGCAGTTCATATAACTTTAGTTCAAAATAAAATATGATCTTAGTTACAGCAGTATTCCATCCTGTAAAACATGTACAGGTAGAACAAGCCGGAGGTTGTCCCACTGCTGATTCAGTAGTTTCTTTTTTCCCCTTCCAGCTACATTAAAGAGACCTACCAAGAAAATACGGGATGATTTCTTGGTCAGTGTTCTTAGCCAACTTAAATCTGATTTTAAACCTTGACAGAACAGTTCTATATTGATTTTACTTTTCTGAATAAGGCTGCATGGATGCATAGCAACTGACATGGCTAAAATTTTCATAATCTTCCTGAAGAAGGACGTTAGAAGTCATTAACCTTTAACTGATTGTGTTTCTCTGCCCTTTTAAACTTGCAGAACTAATGTTACTTTTGCGCTTGAAATCGTATTTACAAACAATAAAGAAAGCATAGCAGAAGTTTTTAAAATAAGTGACAGAACTCTTTATGCAATTGGTTATTCCATTAGGAGGGTAAAAGCAGGGCAACCAGCAAGACAGCACTCTGGGAACATAGCAGCAGGAGAAGCAGAGTCAGGATTATGGTTCTACAAGAAAGGCATAGCTTCTATGATCCTAGGGTCTGAATCCAAGCACTGTCTGTGATAAAGAGAAAAAATTCTCCAGAAGCTAAGAAGATAGCTGATGCATGACAAGATCCTACTGTTATTTATGGCAAATGTAGGCTGTGTTCCTTCATGCTGTGATTGTTGCCACACAGCTCTGTACTGCTCTGCACTTAGGCAGGAGCTATGTTCATTCTGAACCCCCTTGTTTCTATCATATCCTATGATATTCTATCATATCATATCCTATGCTCTGCAGGGACTCAGTGCCTCTTGTATTTACACAAAGGAAGCATTTTTTTCTGAAATGACGTTGTTTCCCCAAGGAAAAAAAAAAAATCTGCCCATTCACCCAGGGCTCTGTTTAGTGTGTAACAGTAGAACAGTACTGCAATGGAAAAGTTGCTAATGATAGATTGATTCTGCTACCTCAACTATTTTTTCTTGTCCTTTCTGTGGGGTTATCTTTGTTTGATCCATAATTAGCCAGGAAACTTAGCTGATCTTTGAACTTTGGTTAATTCAAGTTTTCCTTGTATGTAAATTAAGCTTATGTTATTGACAAAAGAAAATTCATACCTAATTGTTGTGGCATTACAAATTGATGGTGAATGTCAAAGAAAACAGTCCAGTGGTTGAATTGTAATTCCACGACTAAAAAATGAACAGAAGGGGCTGAGAGTGAATTACAAAGCAATATACTCTGCTCATTTACTTGTAACCCTTATTCAGGTTTCACTATGATTCCCAGCTTTAATAAGATAAGCAAAATGTAACATAATACTGATCTTACATTATTAAAAGTATATACATGTTGTTTAGTTTATCACTTATTAAAAATATCTCCTATTCATAAGAAAAATCTCTGTAAGACAAGATGTCACTATTTTCTTGATACATTCTTTTCAAATACAACTTTTGTCTCATTTTAGTTTCAACCGGCATTCTTCCACCTCCATCAGCTACCAGTCGAAGAGGTATAAAAAATGTTTTGTGCAGCTACTATACCTTAAAAGCACTTAACAGCCCAGTCTATTGCTGCATCCAGTGAAGTATTAACATGAAAATCCTTACTTTCTTAAAACTAATAGTTTTCAGAGCCAGTATTTAATTCATTGCCTCTCACATGCCATTGGCTGCTACAGATAAATCCAGTAAGGGTGCTTTCACTGCTTTAGATATGCTGTTGCTTCTTCTTACATTACAGCATCTTCAGCACTTAGGACATCTTTTTTCATTCTTTCCTTCTTCCTTCCTTTCCATTTTTTTCTTTAATGATAACTCTATTTCCTTCAGCAGAAATTCTACCTGATAAATCTTTTAACTTCACTAAAACCTGTAATGATGTTTCATAACACTTCATTTCTCTTTGACAAGGCTCTTTATCTTCTTACTGCATTTAATATTCATCATACATTTGCAATAGATTTTAGTGATTGACTTCTAATTTTGTCATTAACTTGATACAACGAATAGAATTCTTTTCAGCATTTTCTTTTTGTCATTTTGTTTTAATTTCCCTACACGTACAAGGAATCTGGTAGCATGTTTTTATCACACTCTTAACTTCAAAAAACACTTGAATTTTTAATAACCATTTTTCTTCAAGGCAGTTCAGGTATCACTAATCTGGCTCAGAATTTCTTTGCGTTTTGTGTGTTAAGAAACATTGAAATGAATCTTGCCGTCAGTGAAACTGCTCATCTGGGAGCAGGCTTTCTTGTGTGTAAATTGTTTTCAGATTAAGTCTGTATGACACGCATAGTTTAAAAAATTTCTGTTCACATAGTAAATATTGATCACTGATCCTGTAAAGGTAAGTATTTCTTACTGCTTTTCTGTGTGGTTTACCTTGAATAATAGATTTTGAAACAATGAAAAATCTTTAGATGTTGCATATTCAGCTAAAGATGTTTTGCAAGTCCCTGAAGTATAACTCTTCCTGTCTGCGCTACAGTGGAAGCAATGATTCCCTCTCCAGTGACCCCAAGTAGAGTTTGTTCTTATGCATCATAGGTGCAGAGGTAGATGCTAGGAATGGAAAGTTGAAAGGTATACTGTGCTTTGGTGGTTGTGAAATCATGGTACAGTTCACAACAGAATCCAGCCCTAGCCCCTAGAGTGGGTGTAGAAATAACTAGCTACAGTCGTTATAGCAACAGCAATGTTTCTAGGACTAAGTAGACAAAATAAACCAGCCTGAGTCAGCAGTGCTCTGCAGGCTAGATCTTGTGTAAGTAATGTCAGAGTAGCAGAGTAGCTGGATTGCCAGGATAAGTTTATTTTGTTAAGAATTAAAAATCAAATCAAAAGTTTACATTTGTGAGAATGTAAACTACTGGAAGAAATTTGCTGGTTTTGTCATAGGTAAAAATTATAACATGCTCTCCAGATAGGATATACTTCCATTGTCAGAGAAAGAACGAGCCACAGTAGATCATGATCTTGCAAATCAGGACATCTTTTCTTATGCTTACAAACTGTCTCTTATAGACAAAGTCAACATAGAAGCAACTCCTAAAATCTCAGCACAAGTTGGTAGATACCTGTCTCATTGAGATAGTGAAACTGAAAGAGTAATACTATGTTTATGTTATTGAGGTGAGTTAAAATGATATTGAACACTGAACGTTTTTATTACTGCAGGCATCTCAGTATTTGTTACTTCCCTTCTCTGTACTTCTTTAATTCATTCCATCTTGCTTGCTTTGTTTGTCATGCTCTTTTAGGTGTCTGTGAAGCAAAGTTACTACAAACAGAATCGTCCTAAGCAACGGGCAAGTAGAAGAGGCATATACTTCAACATGTTACTATAATCAAACACAGAATAACCATCTAAGCCATAAAATGGAGAAAAAAAAAATCATTATTGATGCTTGGACCCCTGAGCAAAAGTTTTTATCTAGGAATGCTAAAATCACATAGTAGTATTTCATGTCATGTATTTTTCAGTTGCTGAATCCAAACATCAGAAAAAAATAGCATTGAATTTAGACTGAGATCATAATTTATGATATTTTTCTTTCCAAAGAACTTTCAAGCCTCTCTTAGAATGATAACGATTAGTGGTTCTCGCTGTATTCTCTCTCTAGCTCTCACAGTTCTTCTGGGGTACTTCGGAAGGAAGCATCCAAATCTCTTCCTTTTGTACTCAATAACTTCGGCTGTTTATGAAGTTGCTGATACCTTTGTTTTGTTTTTAGAAACACAAGCCAGTCATATACACCAGTGCCAGCTTCTGCAAGCTATGGTGAAAGTCCTGCTGCTTCTGCTGCTTCAAAACCAAGAGTTGTCACTACTGCTAGCATAAAGCCCTCTGTCTACCAGCCAGGTAAGGAGATTTCCAAGTACCGGAATGCACAGGCATTACTTTTAGAAAAATAATATGTTCATTTTGCTATAGGACATGTGTGTTATCAGGAAATTTATATGCACAGAACCAACTGAACTGACAATGTTGTTTCAGCTTAGGATCAAGGATGATGTTGTATTAGTGAAAATGTGGACCAAGTGGAGGAGAAAGAAGATAAGCAAGGGAGCAGTCTGTAAAAATGGTGTATAGCCTCATTTCTCAAAATCAGTGCATTTGCAAAAAGCCCAGTACACCTATTTAGGATCCTCAGGGCACTTCCTAGTTGATAGAATAGCTTAAGAAAGCACACCTTAGGATGGAAACAAAATAAATGAAGTAGGATATTTGCAAAATAGAGAAAACCACATAATGAATTTCTAAAATTCAGGCTTGTATTTGGATTAAAGAATGACTTAATGTACTTAGTAATACTAGGCTTCCATTTCCCACAGATCCAATTACTGAAGAAATATATTTGATTATTCATTTTGGTGGAAAATATACTCCTTGATGCTATTTAAATCCTGTTTGTATTAATGTGTTACAAATGGAGTCAACTTCTAAAACTAGTGATGACCAAAATGTGAACCTTCAAAATGAACAAATTAAATGAGTTAGCAATCTAATTCTAAATGCAATTCTGTTTCAAATTAAGTTTTCTGTTCTTAACAAGGTAACTAAAATGTTGATTTTTATTCTGACAGCCAAGTATGTATGAAAAGCTCAACAATTCTAACAGTCTTAAGCTCATTCTTTTCTGCAGTGCTTTATTTCTGGATCTACTGCAATGAAACTGATTGAGAAATTCTACTTAAATCAGTCTGTCTGCTTTATATCTGTCTTTGTATTTGAGATATGAAGGTGGAAAAAAAAGTCAGTTCGGAGCTTTAACAAACTGTACAGGGATCTCAGAGTCAATCAAGGTTTCACTTTCTCCTCATTTGATTTTGGTTAGGTGAGTCAGCATATACTGTGTTCTCAGTCAAATGGTATTTCCGTCTTGCAAAAGAAGGAAAGATGAGAACAGAGGATTTATTTCCATAATGCTGATTAGAGCAAGCTGTGGAAAGTGAAAGTATCTTCAAAATAAACTGATTAGTACAAAATACCATGCTCGTTTGAGGGCAGTGAAAACTCTAGTTTACACAGATCTGCAGCAGGCATAAACCAATACACATATCTGTTAGGGAAAAAGCTGGCTGTTTAATTCAGCTCAGGATAAGAGGCCCAACTTTTACTTTCTGTGATAGGCATCTTCTTTGCAATTCCTTATACTGCTGGTTTTGAGCCCCATTACTTTAAAAAGTGCAGTATGAAAAATATGTTCTGTGTCACTGTGTAGACAGCAAAATTATTTCCAATTGAAGCTTTGCCTGCCTGCATGTGGGAAATTCTTCTTTTGTAGTTAATGAAAGGATATAATGTATTCCAGAGGACATGAGAAAATTTGCAATTATACAAATGTAATACAACAGATGCAAATTGCATTGAAGTCCACAGAGAGAAAAACAGTAAGTCTCTCTGTTCTACTCAGGAGTTTAGACTGGAACAGAATAATACCATTGGAAGGTACCTACAAAGACCATCAGATCCAACCGCCTGACCATTTCAGAGATGAGCAAAAGTTAAAGATAATTACTGGTGCTCAACGCCTCTTGAAGTGTAACAAGCATAGAGCATCAACCCTATCAGTAGGAAGCCTGTTCCACTGTTCCACTACTCTCACAAGAAAGGAATTTTTCCTGATCTCCACTGTGACCCTCCTGTAGCACAGCACTGTGCTGTTCCTGCCTGTCCTGCCATCAGTTACCACAGAAGAGACCAGCACATCTTCCTGTGCTTCCCCTCCTCAGGAAGATGCAGAGAGATATTTGAGAATAAATAGAAGTTTTAAAATAAAGAATTATAAAATACCTCTCTAATTAAACCCCAGAGTGACTCAGGTGCATGAGGTTTAACAGAAAGTCATTTTATTGTAGGTTGTTGGTTTTTGTTTGGTACCTCTTTCAAGTATTCTTCATTTAGTGTTGTAGCACTTCAGTTGGAACGTGACCCCGGCCTTAAAGACAGATGCAGTTGTAAGCAAACAGAAACTTGCTGTTTGGAAGAAATGGAGGAAGGAACAGTTCCTGTCACCGATAGATCCTGTCACCAGGAAAGTAGTTAGAAAAGTTTCTCATCCAACTTTGCCAGTGCATATAAATTCTGCTCTGCAGTGTAAAATGCAACCTTAATCTGAAAAGATCAACTATTCTCGAAGGATAAAAGATGAGACCACAATATTCATCTTTTTCCTCCAAGTACAACCTCAGGCCTTAGCAGTAGCTGTACTCTCACTCTAACCAACAAGCTTTAGATTTCCGTTTCTGTAAATCCACTGCATGAAAAGGCTGAAATAATGAATATTGTAAAGGATTTGTAGTGGGGAATTTAGCAAAGGAATTCCTTTATGCTATCAGTCAGTGTTAACTGAATAGGAATAGGATGCCTTACTTCCTCTAAAATTCCACACTAGCAATTTTCAGATTAAAACATACAGCCCCATATGTGCAACATCCGGAAACAAAAATCAGCCACTTAAGAAGGTCTATGAAACTATTTTAATCTGGATCATATTGAAAAGTAATGGGGTTAAATCTTGTTTACACTGAAACTAATCTCACAGTGAAACTGCATTGTTGAGTATGTAGCTCAGATGTGAGTAAATCAGTAAGTCTATGCTTTAAAGGAAGGAGAAGAACTGCTAGGACTTTTCTGCTGCTAAAAATCTTTGTTTCTGTTGTTCCTACACGGAGATTTTTACCCACTTCTGTTTCACACATTACTTCAGGTGCTTTTAAGAGGCACATAGACTTATTTTCTAAACACGGTCCACTAGATGGCAGAAAATACTTGCATCTCTCTTTCCTGTACTTCCAGACTACAATAGTGCTTTCATTATTTCAAGCAACCCAAATGCCAGCATTATACTACAAAGTAACACAATACTTAAAAACAAGAAAGGAGATCTTCCCTTTTAAATCTGTAAGTCCAAAAAGGGACTACTCAGATATGCAAAATGGCTCAAATGTAAAGGCTTGATCCGTTCTTTTAGAAATCAGTAGAAAGATTCCCACAGATCTCAACAAACTTTTCACTAATGCCTTAACACATTCAAGACTAGAATAGCAGGTTATGTATATTCTTATTTCTTTTTAAATACTTCTGAATAAGGGTAGTGTCTTCTTATAGAGGACAGTTGCATTATCTGCTTTGTCTGTCTTTTATTATGCATTTGAACAGTATACGCAAATATTTGGGGCTTCAAGGACATGGCCGCTATGTGTAGAACTAGCCAAATCATTTGTGATTATGAACTGCATTTGTTACTGGAAAACTAATGATAAAATTTGCATTCCACTAACAAAACAAAACACAAAAAAAGAGAAATTGTTTTCACAGGTTAGTTTGTAAGGCTAAAGCTTTTGAGACTATATGAATCTATATATTACTACATGAATCTTTGAAAACATACCTTTTTTTTCTGGAGGAAGAATATCCATTGGCAGTAAACGAAGAGCTGATGAGAATTCCAAATTCCTCAGAAGCACGGAATTGGCTTGTTCTTACAGTTGTTAAGAAATCTCTTCTTCTCCTACCATTCTCTTCACATAACAGTAGTCCCATTGTTTCTCTCCTACTAGAAGAGAATCTGAAGGCTGAGAAACAAGGTGATAGAGGTTGAGCTACTGAATTATTTCAAGTATTCACTGCTGAACAGGTAAAGGTTAGCTGATACAACGTGCAGCAAACAGCACCTTTTATTTGCTGTATAAATTTTGAAAGATTTTGAAACATATAAACATGCAAGGTAAATTCATATGGCTGTACTTGCTAAGAAAAAAGAGCTGTTCATGTAAGTTCAGGGAATATAACTGTAAGATAGTAAGAAAGTAATTTCTTTTTAATAACAATTACTAAAATCTCATTGTTTATGAAACAGGTGTAACGCATTGCAATGATGGCATTTTAAACCTACAGTAATTCCAACCTGTTCCACAGTAATAAATCCAGCTTTTAAAATTAAATGATAATGGCTGAAATGTTAGTTAACTATGGAGAAATCAGAGCAGTTGTGAACACCTGGTATTTGTCATTTTGCAGTAATTCCCTTGGTATCTTCTTTCAGCAACCGAAAATGAAGGATTTAGTTGCCAGAAAGGGAGAAAAAGGAGAAATAGAAGAAGGTATAGAGAATAAAAAAGGCCCATCCCAAGTGTTAATCCTTCAAAGGAGTCTAGACTATTCTGAACCCAGATAAATCATATGCTGTCTACGTTGATCAGAATAAACAGGAAAAATAAAACAATGACATTATGAGATTAAGGGGAAAAAAAGCAGAAAACAAAGAGCTCCTAATTTACTAAAGACAATCATTAAGAAAAATATATCCTAAAAACATTAACTGTATTCATTGTTTTCTTTTGGATCCCTGGGTTTGAATATCTGACCATTTTGTTAGGTCCTTTGTGGTATGCGTTGCCTGACTTTGTATGAACAAGAACTGGCCGTGGGGGAGGGAGAATCCTTCCACAAAACTGAGTGAGCTAAAAGTCACCTTATTTAATTACAGAGTCTCATAGGTGGGAGCCTTTTGAACTCACCAATTAGAGATGAAATATTGCCTTCTAATTTTGCCTACCCTAATACCATAATACATAAATAGCAACAGCCCCGGGGTTTAAAGGGATTGGATACAAACTCTGTTCAGAAATCTTTAAACGATGTTTACCATTCCCAGGAGAAAAAAAGAAGCCTCAAGCTAAGGTGGGAGATTCAGTTTTATGAAGGAGAAAACTTGATGCTGAAGAACAAAAACGTTTGATCAAGAAGATGTGTTAGAAACTCTGAACCCAATAAAAAATAGAATCAGAGATGATTAAGCTGGCTGACCAGAGTAGGTTGATACATACGCGATTTACGCACCCACATTGAGGATAATAATCCATGTACGTTATTCTGTGTGGCAGTGTGAGCTAAGGGAGGAGCGGAGTGTTAAGTAAAATATAATCTTATCACCACTTTATTATCCTGAGATATTTGTCTTGTATTCTAAACCTCTCCTTTGCTTGAAATACCTTTCTACCTGAAAGCCCCATAAAGCCACAAATGGTATATTTGCTCATCATTTTTTTGGCACCATGATCTACTATGCAGAGTGTTTGCTTTGAGTACAGGAGACTTGGCTTCTGTTCCAAATCTGTGCTCTCTGGTTTGGGCAGAACACTTCAACTCTCCAAGCTTTTACTCCTTTTCACACATGCTGACAATCCCTCGCTTGTTTTCTTTGCAAAAGAAAAGCTGCTTTTAGTACTCCCGTACTTGGCAAAGTGAGGTAGTTCCTTAGGCAATAGCTGCAGTCCTGCACAGTGCCAGATCTGGCATTTTGAAAAGAGCAAGGCAGTGGGAAAACATCTCAGTATGAACAGGCTCTAGCTTCTGCTTATTTTTATGCGATAAAGCTCCACCCAAGATGAAAGCCTGATACATACAAACAGGCACAGTCTCTGCGCAGATGATTTTATGTGGTACTGCAAAGGTGGGAGAAAGGAAGTATAGCATTTCTATTTTATAGATGGGAACTGAGGCACAGAGATACTACAACTCGCTCAAAGTTTATACAGGAAGTCTGTGGCAGAGCCAAGAGCAGAACTTAAGATCAGTCACAACCGCAAGTCTGGCCTTCCTCTGAGTGCTGCTGGCTTTGTTTTGCTGGTCATGTGAGCTGAACTGGCTCCTTCAGTGTTGCTTACAGTGCTCTCTAGCTCTATGTTCTCTGTGTGAGTCTATTTTTTGTCAGAAACCTACGAATCTAACGTTCTACAAGTGGTAAACAGTACTGACGTCTGTGCACATTCATTACATTTTAATGAATTTAATGAAAATTCAAGCATAACTCCGTATTGAAACTGTGGGGAATTCTGTCTAAAACTTCATTACACAATCTGGCCTTTCTATTTATAACCTGCCTTAAAACAGATTACGTGGCAGCTTTTCAAATTATCACAGAACTGTCATATCCATTTCTACTGGAAAAATGAAGAGATATCTTTGAGAATGGTCTCCGCAAAGTCTTTACAAGCCAGCAGGCAATGTTTTCTGTAATGCATGTAGATTAAAAGCCAACGATTGTGCTGAAATCCTTGGCTTCAGTCCAGAATTAATGAATGATAATAGAGAGGCCATAATAAATTGTCCTCTGAAGCTTTGGTTATTGTTTTGCTATGGGAAGAAAAGACTTAAAAATCCTTCTTGGTTTCTTTTGGCATACTTTAAACAGCACCTGCACCAGTTCATTCCTACACCCCTGCCAACACGGAGCCAGCAAGCCGTCCTCCCTGGGTAACAGATGAGTCATTTTCCCAGAAGTTTGCACCTGGAAAAACCACCACCACTGTCACGAAGAACATCCTTCCGAGGGGGGCTCCAGTACCACCTCCTGCCTCTAAATCTGCATACCCGTCTCCAGTTTCAGCTTCTCCCCTGGCTCCTGCAATAGCCCGAGGAACAATTCAGAGGGCTGAGCGTTTTCCAGCCAGCAACCGAACTCCTCTCTGTGGGCACTGTAACAGCATAATTCGGTAAGGTCATGAGGTTTTGAAAAGGGATGAGGCAGAAAAGACGATATAACAGGGAGACTGTTCTTTATACATTAATATACAGTACCAGAGCCTAAGCCTCAGTTAAATTACTCAGCAGGGTTGTCTGTTATCTGCTTCATTAATTTAACATTTCCAGAGCTCATTTTGCTATGGTGCAGTTCACTTTTTATCACTGTGAAGTTATGCATGCTAGTTGTTTGTTTCATGGAGGCTGTGGCAAATTACTGTTTTTTTAAACAAGTTTTTAAACAAGGTCCCTAAAGTACCCCTTGAAGGAGGTATATACACCACTGCATTGCGATGTTGGGGGCCAGTAAGAGGATGGTAGACTAGGAACAAGACATCATTTTGGAACAGCAGCCAGATGTAATTGTTGCTTTTGTGTCTGGAGAGATAATGCCCACACTCTATTATCAGTGATTCATAGCATGCCTCTCCCTTCTTTCCCAGTTCATTCTGCTGGATTGGCGCCCAGTGTAACTCTCTGGACTGCTAACCAACTTGAAGTAATCCACTTTAATGACAGTCTCATCCACTAAAAGGAGCTAGTTTGGTGAAGTGGAACTACTGCTCGTCACCCTTTATATTTTCTGAAACAGAAAGACTCCAGTAATAAAAGAATTGAATTCCGATCGCTACATGTAATTTCAATCAAGAGTAAATCACCAAAACAAATTTGTGTCTTCCATATAACCAACAGCAGCTTGTCATCCGATATACTAACGTTTCTAGAACGTGCAGCACGTAGCAGTCTCTCAAAAGAAAATACGGCAGGATATTGGGTGTATGTGGGTAGGTTTGGAAACTGGCCTGCTTTCTCGTGATTTTAAATAGTGGATTTATCTTCTGATTTACAAACCTTGGTCTTTTCCTACTGTCTTTCCAGCTGGTCACAAAGATCACTTACAGCTATGCAGATATGAAAACCATAGATGATTTTTCTGACAGCTATTTGTAAATACAATGTATGTGTCCAAACAATTAAATACTTTAAACAGTTGGCAAACTGTTTTAGTAATAATCTTAAAAAAGACACTTTCTGGTCAGGTTTCTGGATATTATTTTAATATGCACCTTCATAATTTGAATAGAATGCTTGTTATACATGGATGCGGCATCTAGCAAAATGGGTTTGTAATCAGGGTCACTCAGTATCTTTGCAGTAAAAAATATCTTTGTTCACAGGGGTCCCTTCCTAGTAGCCATGGGTCGCTCTTGGCACCCAGAAGAATTCAACTGTGCTTACTGCAAGACATCCTTGGCTGATATGTGCTTTGTGGAAGAGCAGAATAGCGTATACTGCGAGCGCTGTTATGAGCAGTTCTTTGCACCGACCTGCTCCAGATGCCACACTAAGATCATGGGGGTAAGAAAGAGAACCGTTATTTCAACTATATGTGGCCCACTGAAATTAGAAATAATTTAAACTGTAAGCAGTGCTTGTAGTTATTTTATTATTTTCTCCCTTTTTGATAATACTTCCTTAGCCTGCATATAATTTTGGAATGAGAAACACATTATTTTATAATAATCACTAGGTAACCAAAATCTTGGCTATTCCTGTACTTTATCCAACTAGATAGAATAAGTAATCCAATTATCATCTCTCAGGTGTAAAACACAGTACGCTTTCTGGATAGTTCACTGCTATCCAACACACAGGATGTTTATCTTATCTACCTTTTCCTTGTCTTTGTGCAATGGAGACTTGAACTGGAATGTTTTAATGCTTGACTTAATCTAAAGTTCCATGGAGAAGACTGATCTTAGATGGGCTAAATGCTCATACTGCACTTCACTGTTAGCAAGCAGCACAGCTGCTGAGAGGAATGCTGATGATTTCTTATTGTTAAAAACAAACAAACAAAACAGGGTAAATAAAATGATCTGAATTGAAGAGAGACAAAAATAGATGCTAACTTTTTAAAATAGATGCTTAGATACAAGCAAATATGTTCTACACATACCATATGGTAATGAGGCTTGAATACAGTAAGATACTTCTAGCAGTTTATTTATGCATGCAATTACATACTATATGTATATATGCTATATATATGCCATGATTCTCTTACCGAGGAAGAAAGAAATACCACATCAGTTTTGACTGCTTAGCTGACATCTTTTGACATCTGTCTGAATGTTGGCACTGACTGAGAAGATGCTTTACTCTGCTATTGCTGATTAGGGGTGGCGGCATCAGATGCTTATGGTGGAGCTCTGGCTCTGCAGCAGTAGGAGTAATTTTATAGCAGAGTACTGACTTACCTAATTAATGTTGGCACAGATCAGTCCATCATTATGGATTTTCATCAGGAAAATAGCAAAGATGCCAGCTGCCTCTATTTATATTAATAAGATTTCTCTATCTGTTCTTTGCTTCTTAGCTCAGTGAGGTTCATAAATGGATCCAAGCCTATTTATCAGTGATAACTGTTTTGCAAACAGTAGCAGAAGTTAATGAAACTCAGTGGTGATTTTCTATACGCAAAGCATAAACTTGACTATTTAGATTTAAAGCTTGGAAATAGATTTCAGTCTCTTTTATTTTAGTCAACAGAAATAAGTGTTTCAAATAATCAGAACCTATGTATTTAATCAGAAACAATGTAAAATAGAATCTAGATTCTCAGCTGCTTTAATCACTATTTCAGTGAAGTTAACAAAGCTAAATTACTCTAGTTAAGCATCTGGCCCTTTGACAGTTTGACAGGGATACACTGTCAAACATTGACAAACAAGACTGACAAATTAGTAGGTACTTAACTATACATTAGAGACACTGCGGCAGCTTTTGGACTTGCAGAACTTACGTATGACAAGATAAGAATGCATAGAGATTGCTCCATACTGGATGGAAGAAAGAACATGGTAGAATCTGGCTATTCCTATTTCCTGTGCCATCCATTTCTTGGCATTGGATAAGATTTTATGTGGCTATACACACAACTAAAGTACTGCTAAGGGTTAAGGTAGCCTGCCAAAGGAAGGTCAGTTCCTTGGTCTTGTCCTGTAAACACTTGTTCATGAACACAGGTGACTATGTAGGAGAGGAAGAAACAATTGAGAATGGTGGGAGTTTAAAGACAGCTCAGTTGGTGCCAGAAACTTAGGTGCTTTACAGTGCTTGTGATTATACAAAGCATGGATCACAAGCATGTTTAAAAAATGCCACCTGTGCACTTTCAAGCTTCTCTTCTGTAAAGAACATGTGCAGAATTTGCTTTTTTGTGATGAACACATGGCCTAGGAACAGATGCACAGACTCATTTTGACTAATCATGTAAGTCATAATCCAGTAACTTTTTTAAAATCACGTTTGTAAAGAGTTCTGGTGAGAAGCTAGAAGAAATGAGTACATCATCGAAGTTGCTTTGAAAAACATCAGACTTAAATCATTTATCCCCTTTGTGCATTTCTTGGTCTCAGAGGTGAAATTGCTCTTCAAACGTTAAATAACAAATCATACACTTGCGTTGAAGAGTTCATAATGTCAAAAAAAAGAGAAAAAAAAATCGAGATGTATGCGCAGAATCTCCTCTGCAACAGCAACTGGGCATGTTGATACAAACAGCTGGCTGAACTATGCTGTTTCATTTTGGCAAATATGTTGCTCTAGAAATTTTGCAGTACTTGTACTTCTGTCTTTCCAGTGGAGTTTAGTTTTTGTTATACTTCTCTCTTTTGAGGAAAGGAACTGCCTGAAACAAAAGTGAAAAGTTTTGAGCATCTCTGCCTTGTATTTTTTCTCCAGTAGGTAGTTGCAGTGCTTGCTATTCTGCTGGAGATTTTTGTTTCTTTATTTTACAGGAAGTGATGCATGCCCTAAGACAGACTTGGCACACGAGTTGCTTTGTTTGTGCTGCTTGTAAGAAGCCATTTGGGAATAGTCTCTTTCACATGGAAGATGGAGAACCTTACTGTGAGAAAGGTACAGCAAGCTGGATGGTTCTGCTTAGCATTCATGTGCTTCATGTTGTACGGAAGCAACATAAAATAAAGCAGTTGCTGGACAAAATAAAACCAGCTACCCAACCAAGAATGTATTTTGCCTCCACTGTCCACATCTAAAAATGCTTTGTTCTTGGAATTTTTTCTACTTAATGACAGGTTGGCAGAGAGCTGGTCTTTTTGCCCCTATGTACCAGATTGCCTGACTTCATTTATCTCCCTAACCTATTATAACAGTTGGCTCTAATTTCTCTCCCTTCCCATTTGCTCCTGTCCCCGTAACTTCCCTGGTATCTTCTGCTCACTAAAAATCTTCCTGTTACTGTGGTGAGAAACTCTTCTTCTGACAGTGCTTCTATACATTATGCGTGGATTGCTGCCCAAATTCTCTCTGAGTTGTTTGATGCTTCTACCCCAACCTAAAACGGATCAATATATGAAAAGATAGCTCTGCTCAGATGTGCAACACATGGTAGTGCAGATTTTGTTTTCTGAGTGCTGCTTCTTGCCAACTAGCAAGGAAAAAGTCAGGATTTCCAAAAATACAGAAGAGGTAAATGTAGTGGCCTGACAAGGTCAGGACGCAGGCAAAGGTTAAACTGCTATTCCCTCTGTAAGCCCGTCCTTGTCCTGTGAATGTGCTTCTGGCTTAGTTTTCTTTGGAAATGCCTTCCTTATGGTTGCAAAAATCAGATTTTCCTGTCATTGTAACTCTTAGAAAATCCTACAGCATGATTGATTTGATATCCCTTAAAATTGCAGTTTTCACCACAGCCTCTAATCACTTTCATTAATTCCATATATAGCTTGAAGTTCTGCTTGCCTCTTTCAAGTTATCTGCAAGTTGGACTTGATATTCCAAACAGAGATGTATTATGCAGCAGTTAAGGGGTTTCTATAATATTCTTTATTAATGCAGAAGAACCACAGTATTTCAACATTAAATAAAACTACTCATGGAAACTTAAACAAATGCTTCTAAACATAACTTTGAATGTGATGAATTTTTTAGCGCGTATTCTGTGCTTGTGATGACAACTTGTAGTACAGTACAGCCACAGGGCATTGCACTGAATTTGTATTTAAATAATGGGGGGAAAAAATGCAGCTCGAAAATTCTGTTATGGGAGTGTTTCAATGAATATAGTAAGAAAATCTGAGCAAAAGTAATCAAAAAAATTTATCCTCTGGAAACTTTCTATTTCTTTTGGGTGTAATGTGATTATGCTAAGAGTTTGTTCTAAGTTTGCTTTTTATTATTTTAGATTACATTGCTTTGTTCAGCACAAAATGCCATGGCTGTGATTTTCCTGTTGAAGCTGGAGATAAATTCATTGAAGCCCTTGGACATACTTGGCATGATACCTGCTTCATTTGTGCTGTAGGTTCTATACCAAATACTATCTCATTTCTTCATGCTTTTATCATAAATTGTTAAGTAACACCAGAAGACCTGGAAGCAGAAACAACTAACATATGTCTTAGGATGCAGAGGGATTGAATTTCATTTCTTAGTTACAGATGGAGAGGGATGAGAGTCATTTCTCCTCTGTAAACTTTTATTAGAATTAATAAATTTAACTAGCACAAGCGAATGCTCTTCAATAAATCATACAGTTCTAGAGAGTCTGTATGTACACTTATACCTAGCACTATTTGCTATTAATTTAATATTTACCAGATAAATTAGGATTTAAAATAAATCAATACAATTGAAGAGTATAGGCATAATCTTAGTTACAAAGCAGTGCAGTTTGCATGTCCATTCAGAATTCTTATTGAAATTTGCAAAAAGGAATCTGTTTAGAGAGAATGAATAGTAATTAATGTAGAAGTTGGTCACACTCATCAGTTGTAGTGTGGCCATATTCCTACACTGCACACAAAGTAGTTAAATGTGCATGATGAGCAGTACTTTTCTTACGGCTCCAATACAGCTGTGCTGCTCCCCAACCTCTTATTCATGAGGTAACAGAACCTCTAATTAGCTAAAAAAAATAATATGTTGGCCACACCACAAGTGACAATTTCTAAGATTTGTTGAACTTTAATATTCAGGTTGAATAGCAGAAAGTATAGAAATATTTATAAATATATTAGGCTAAACTGGTTACTGATCCTTTAAGTGCATCTGGAAGTGAGTACCACAAAGGTGTTTTTCTATGCAAACTGAAATATCTTTGAAATTTGAACACAGAAAGCAATACTAAGGCAGCCATTCTCCTTCACAAACCAACAGCTGTTTGTAACTTATAAAAGACACTTTCTCTGTATACTTCCTGTTCTTGTTTTTGCTTTTTCACCTAGCTGCATCCTTATGTATTTATTTTATTAGCAACTCAATTTTGTGCAGAGGTGACATCCTTTTTGTTAATGTATTTCTCTAAGCTGTTTTTGTAGAAGCTAATTTCACCTTTTAGCAGTGAGCTAAAAGTCAAATGCAAGATCTTTTCTGATGTGCTTATCCTCGTATCCATTCACATGGTTTTTCCTTCCCCATGTAGTGGCACATCACTGATGTTACCTCTCGCTGGTCTTAAGCCTGCCATAAGTAGGGACAACATTTACTAGATTCTAATGCACTGACTTCCTTAAGAGGTTTAGCTAACTCTGACCTCACATGTTGTTGTGCTGCCCAGTGTGGATATCAGCACAATTCCAGGAGAAATAAAGCTAATCTAAATCTAGGCTACCTTGCCCTCAGCTATGCATTTTCACACACTTTGCTATGTCAATGCTGGCACTTACGAAGCCAGGCAGTGAACTTAATTCGTTGAAGAATAATCCACAATTTCAATGATACCAGCTGTCTGATTGAGTCATTCCTTGATCACAAAAACTCCCAAGTAATGAGAGGAATGAATATCTGGTGGTGCCACGGCAGGAGGTACACTTGGGACCATGCCGATATAAAATCATGCATTGCGAGGATCAGAATCTGGGTCTTGAAGTCTGAGCCACCTGTGTGTGTTTGAGTGTGCCACTAACCAAACCAAGACCTAAACTAACTCTCTCTCTCTCCCCCTGTCTCTCTCTAATTCTAGGTATGCCATGTGAATTTGGAAGGTCAACCATTCTACTCCAAGAAGGATAAGCCACTGTGCAAGAAGCATGCCCATGCCATCAATGTTTAAAAAGAGCTGGAAATCAGTAATGCTGGGGAAACTGATGACTAAATGAGCAATTATAAAGTTGATAACCATGGCTAGCATTTGTCTTGGTAGAAGCTATAAAGTTGATATTTCTAAAATTTCATTTTAACTCGTTTCTTAGGAGCAGAACATGCTTTTGCATGGTTCATATAAAATGAACAATCAAAACCAAATTAAATCCTCCATTTAAAAACAGATTATTAGTGCAGCAGTTTGGAGAAATACTGATTAAAACCTGTGATTTGAAATGTAATACATAAATACAGTTTAAAATGAACTACCCACAGCAGTTTTACTGCTTAGACCACACACTAGTGTTTAAGAATAACAGGAAAAGTCCTGTTATTGTAATTGTAATAACTCATCTCTTGTAATAGCTCATTTTCTTTCATAAAAAGAATGAGTAAGTGCTATACGGACAATAATCAGTAGAACCAAAGGGCACAGCTTTCAAAGGGAAATAAATAGGTTAGGGTTTCCTCTATGAAAAGTGTGTGCTATTCCTTTATGTTGTGGTGCTACCTCATAGCATCAAGTATTTTAGATTCTTTCCAAATAAGAAGTTTGCCTTGAATCCATACATAGCTCTGAAGCCTAAGAGACAATGAGTAGCTTAGTTTGAGAATGAAGTGGAAATGGAATTAACTCCTTCCACACCCAATAAGATTGAGGAAAGGTTGGGTCAACCTTGCTAGTGCACTTAGCTTATATGTGAGCAATAGATACCTCACTTTCAAATCTTAATGGAAAAGGCTAACTGGCTTTGTCCAGCCTGCTCTTAAATTGAATGGAATCAGGCTGGCTGGAAAGGAACTGTGGCTACTGATTCAAAAACAGTTTGCCTTTCTTCTTGTGGGAAAAAAAAAAAACAAACCTGAACATTACTTTGGTTTATAATGTCCACTGATATAAAGTGGGAGGTAGGAACCCATTTCTGGATCTTTAACACTGATTAACAGCGAAGACACATTTCTATCTAGTACAGCTGGATAGTAGGAGATAGCTTGAAAAAGTTGCCAAATCTACCCCACATACATAGAAAAAAGGCACCTTTACTTCTCCTGTGGAATGTAATCAATCAATGTTTTATCAATGTAAATGAATGTTGATAAAAATTCATTGGGCAGCATAACACCACAGACAGATGCTTTTTATTGTTTTCCTCAGTTTAAATATAACACATTCTACATTGTAGCATTTGCCATTGTAAGACAGTAGCTTTGACACTTCATCTTAGTCCTATTTTTAAATATTTTATAAAAAACTTCAAAGTTGCTCAAACATTTATAAAACTGTTCGTTTTGTTTGGTTGGTTTGATTTTTTTTGAAAGCAATACTTGTAGTACTAGCAGTGATTTTGAATTCCTAATTTTAAATATCTATTTGTATTGGAGGCAGCAGTTCTGTTGAATAGAAAATGGAGTTATAATGGAAAGCCTAATCAATATTCAAGTTTTATTAATTTGCTTAAATGAAAATTATGATTGTGTATTGATAGCTTGCAGTACTGACAGTTTTTAATTCGTATTTCTGAGAGTGAGAATGAGTTCTGTGGGCCACATTCTGGTGCTATCTGCACACTACTGTACCTTGTGTTTTGAGTAGCCGGGAATGACTTGGCATTGTCTGTCTTTTCCCTCCTATAGGTAATGCCAATTCTAAGAACATAGGTGTGTCTTTTTAGTGATGAAAAGCTATCCAAAGCTGTGGGGAGAAATGCGGAGCGGAGGAAATAAAAGAAAAGGGGGGTTAATATGTGAGTTAAATTAGCTGCAGGCAGTCCACATCTTGGAAGAAAATAACAATCATAACTGCCTGTGGCAGTTCAGACATGTATGACCTGTGTTTATTCAGCAGGTATCTTAGTTCTCACTGATCTTAGCAGGGATCTGATCTGAGTGCTTACAGGGTCAGATTTTGAATGCATTCATTATTCTATAACACTACTTCATTATATGCAAAGCTTTTTTTTTTTTTTTTTTCCTATAGGAAACAAATTTTCTGTTTTCAGTCAGTGCTGGGCTGATGTAAACGTGGTTCCATTAACTACAAAGCCCAGGTATTTGGCTCATAATGTTGTCCAGAGGAATAAACTATAATCATGGAAGTTAAATACATTTTTACTCATATTTGATTCATTAAATACCTTTTTATAAGAGTGAGACAATTCTATACTTCCTTTTAATTTTTGAATGCATTGAAGATGCTCCTTGGGCAGACTTCTGTGTTACCCACTGACTGGGACTAGTCTCTTACTGTCAACATCAAACTCTCAAAACAGGGAGTCTGACTCCTTGGCACAACACAGACTGCTAGAGCATGTAATACCACAGTAGAATGTCATGATCTAATCTATGTATTTATGTGTGTCCCTCTCCACCTTCTCTGTCCCTAAGAGCTCCCTCTTTGCTGGTACTATGAAGAATACAGCATTTTAGGAGATGGTCAGAGATGATTGGCTGCAGCTAACCAGGGGTGTACAGTCTGTGCAGAGAATGTGGTAGGCAGCCAGGCTGGAGCTGCTTCTTTCTTCTCCATATTCACAAGGGACCCCAAGATTGCCAGATGAAGTTGCACAGGACTTCCCATCAGAAGCTCAGGTGGACAAGTATGGGATGTGGAAAGACTTCCATTAGGGGTCTCGGTGTGAGCAGGGGAAGAGAGGTTTGGATCAAAGAGGGCAGAGCACCTGCAGCTGCCAGAATATGGGGGGCTTGAGGGCCTCTGGTATTGTGTAGAAGGGTGAAGCACTGGGGAGGCAGGGGAAGCTGGGGCTGGAGGAGGGAGAGGAGCTAGGTAAGGCCAGTTGCACTAAGTTGATATATTAGATACTTTCGTTGAGGCAGAGGGGGGAAGCAGAGAATAGCCAGTATGACTTGCTGTGGTCAAGGAAAAGGCTTGGCGCAGGAAATTGGGGTACAAAGAGCTGACAATAGTCCCAATATATAGTATGAATGTATACAGAATGAGTAAGCAAGGAAGATCCAGGATCCTACCTAGTAGAAGTCAACACTGCAAAAGGGTGAATGCAACATATGTTAGGTATAGCTGAGCTAGCTTGTGCAGTGGCAACTGTGAAAATGCAGCAGCAGAGATTTCAGTGGGAGCTGTACTAACTTGAAGGGGTCCTGAAAATTTCCTTGGACAGGTAATCTGCACTGTAACACATGCCCTGACTCCAGCTGGTGTCTGAGCAAGTGAGATTAAAACTAGTTTACATATCAGTTTATGAGGTACAGTGATATCTCTGAGTGAAAAACAGAGATACCCTGAGGATTATCATGTAATAAATTTCCTGTTTTGACTTGTGCTGCTTCATAATATGGTCCAAAAATAGGGAATCCACTTACCTGCCCTTACATAATTTTTGCACATATCTGAACCAGAAATTTGTGAATAGTAATGTAGAATTTTAACTTTCACAGGGATAGAATCCCACATAACGCTGATACTCTTCTGCTATATGTCACCTTTGTGATATGGAGGAAAGGATGCATACTTATATAATTCAGAACAGGGCCCTTCAACTATCACTGAACATAAATGCTATACAAAAATAGTGTTTGCAGGATGAATAATGTGCACTTGTTTATGTTTTCTGTCTTGTAACAGATGCCTGGGATAAGTCATAAGTTCCTCTAAATATTTATATTAATTAACATGGGACTTTACGTGACAAAACAAAGATCCTGTACCTCTGAATGACCAAATAAGAATACCGGTATTTTGTCTAATACGGTGTTCAGCATCTTTTCAGTCAGTGGCTTCAAAAATGACCTTAATGCTTTTTCTCTTTTTCCGCTCTTTTTGCATAAGAGAGTAAAGATTACCAAAGAAGGCCTTGCTTTTATTATCTGAAAAGAAAACCACTCATCTGACTTATTTTTTCTAAGTTAATTTGTAATGTACTGGATTCACATATTGCAATTTTAAACAAGGGAAAATATTTTACTTTGGTCCTTCAGTGGTCAGTACTTTGGGTGAAATGTTTTCTTAAAGACATACTTATGTTTAATAATGTGAACAGCCAGCACTGAACACACTCATTAGTGTCTAGTGCTGGGAATGCTAATGTTTATTTGTAATACTTGTCTCCAGGTAGCAGATATTGTTTAGTATTTACAAACATCAGAATTTGAAACTGAGTGATTTCTTGTCTGCAGTGATCATAGAAGCCTAGGTTTTATAATATAATTACATGTTGACTTGATAACACAAGTGCCCTTGCTTTTAGATACATATTTTTCTGAAGTTCTTAGTTAGTTCAGGTCAGAATGCAGCATGGTTTATGAGGTGTGAGTAATTGTACTTTGCATGGATTACCTGTGCCAACATGGATAAAACAGTCTAGTAATAAAATGAATGTACAAATACATTTAAAGCTTTACAGTTTGGACATATTTGTTAATATGGCACATGAACAGCTGACAGCATACACAAGCTTGTATTCTCTACTTCAAACCTGAAAATAAAATTAGAAGCATTGGTTTCAACCTTACTGTGTATCAGTCTTATTAGCTAAATTGTGCTATTTTAAACATTCATATGCTTAAAAGATGTAGTGTACTAACAGTACATGTTGTAACTTAACAAGACTTGTATACTCGGAGACCTTATCGTGTCAACAAATGCTGTTTATAGCAAGTTTACAAGGAATGGGTAAATTCTGTCTTGGGTTACACAGATGAATCTGAGAACGAAGTTAGATTGCGTGAGTTCTGGTGGATGTTTTTCCACTTCTTAGCAGAAATGACTTTAAATAGTATACAAAGTGTTTTAAATGTTCTCATTGAACTCTAGTGCCAAGTAAGTCCTTCCAAATGAAAGGGTATCTCATACACAGCGTGACTTATTAAAACAGCCATTTTGTGCATTCCTAATCCACGCCCCTCAGGCATGCAGTATTTTTAAAGATACAACTAATTACATGAGACATAATTAAGAATTTAGATAATAAATGGACAAACTTGGCTTTAGATGGCATTACAAAGTACAGTACCAGGAATTGCAAATTTGTGAACTTTGGTTTTATTTTACAGCCCTAATTTGTTTACAGTGTGCATAAGGAAAAACAATTCAGAAGAATGAACAGAATGTACGCAGATTGCTGTTAATTTTGAATTGCTCTTTTTCCAGATTGCCTGTGCTGACCTTTAAACTTTGCACTAGACAGTTGTACCATGATCCCTGGAGAGCTGAGCGGTACTGAGGGGAAGCACTAGAGGTATAACACTCTGCCAGTTAATAGGGTGCAAAAAGTGAACAGAGCAAAGTTCATTAGGGAAACACATGGTGCAAAACAGCTTGACAAGTGTTGTGTTAAGAGGTTCTTAATAGAAGAGAGATTATTATTTGCTCAGAAGAAAATAGTGATTTCAAGACCTAGGCATTGCTTTTTTCCCTAATTGTGAATCTTAAATTCTGCCAGTTTCTGTTGATTAAAAAAGAAAGGAATGTGTGAATAAGATTGCTGAAGCCATTATTGAATACACAAAGAAATGCTTTGTTCTCTCAGCCAAATTGCGGAGTTACGCATGAGATTCAGATCATATTCAAGCACAGATTTTGTGCTGCATGCATATAAAAAGTCATTAAAAATACAGTTTCTTCTTAGGAAGATTTTATCAAAATAGTAACAAATGTGTGTTGTATTAACAAGCACTGTCGGGCTAATTTACAAGACTTTTTTGTGTAAAAAGAATAACCTAATTTATTTTTTTTCATCAAAAATAACCTTTTGAACAAAACTTGTTTCTTCCTTTAAAAGTTTACACATTTTAGCTGTGAGGAAATAATAAATATGCATAAAATTGAATGTATAAAATATTTTACAGCAGAAGATTAATTATTACTTCAGAATTAAGATTACTTTCCTTAATGACAAAGATGTTAAGGAAATTTTGCTTCTGCTTAGTTTTACCATGTGCAGCATTAATGAAACAGACCTCAGGTCTTGGTGAGTTTGTGATTTTTTTACAGTTGAATAAAGTCCTTTCAATATCTGTGTAATGAATACATGTCGCTACCAGAAAGCTAAGGACCTTGCTGTTCTTCTGGAATGTTTTATTCTTACAGTGAGTTATAGCAGACGCTCTGGATTTTTAGGAAGCTTAATATTTATATTCATAATCTCAGAGGCTCTCATCTGAGAAGAAATAATTATTTACAGGATTTATTAATTTTAAGATATAATAATACATAGACTGCAATGATAACGTTGGGACCAAGGTTTAGCTTGGTTTAAAGAAACGTTAACCATGATGAATGCATGTATGGAACACATGCATGGATTTGAACAGGAAACTACTCAGAATTGAGCTCTGATTCCCTTGAACTGGATGCATTTTATATCCGTGGTACTTCAGTCTAAATTCTTGGAGTCATAGTCCATTTACAATAGAATCACAGAATCATAGAATCGCTCAGGTTGGAAAAGATCTTTAAGATCATCAAGTCCAACCACAACCTAACCACTCTACCCTAACTCTAACAACTCCCCACTAAATGATGGCCCTGAGCACCACATCCACCTCCCTGTTAAGCCTATTCCAGTGCTTAACAACCCGTTCTGTAAAGAAGTTTTTCCTGATATCCAACCTAAACCTCCCCTGGCACAACTTGAGGCCATTAAGGTAGCGTTAATAAGCACTGAACTGAGTGTACTCAGAGGCTTCGTTTCTGTTATCAGGTATTTGTGATTTACAGGAGAGCTTCTCCATATTTGTCATAATATGGAAGATGTGGGAACACAAAAAAGGGTGTATTTTCAAACATTTAGCTTCATACAAAAAAAACCCCAACACTTCAGACAACAAAAACTTTGTTTCTGCATTATAAACAAAGACCAAGCATATTCTTTCCCAATCACTGTTCTGTACTACCAAATGCCACTGGTAGGCCTGCATCTTCCATAACCTATTTTCTTTGTGGATATTTCTCCCTGTGCTGATTTGGAAGACATCATAAATTTGCCTATGCTTTCTGCATGTGGGGAAGCTGAACTGAGTTGCTGTTACACATGCTTACAAGCTGTGTAATATTGTGGGGTAGTAAGCAAAATGTACTTTGAAGCTAGTGTGGGTGTACTCAGCCTATTGCATCCTGGAAATAACAGATTTGCTGAGATTTCTTGTGAATGCACGATATACACAGTACTTGTTGAAAGTTTCTGTTCTACTGGATATATGTTAAGTAAGGTCTTTGCTGCACTACACAAACTTCTGGGCTAAAAGTCCTTGCAAGAAGTGTGGTAACCGTTGTCAGAGAGGTTCAGGTTTTAGCTATCACATCAAACGTTGCATACATGAATCTAAACTCTTCTGGAATACTGGCAGAGCACAGTTAGCCTTTGAGACTGTATTCCCAGCACCAGCTGCTGCAGCAAGAAAAGCAGAACAGAGCTGTAATTTATACAGATTATGATTTTCTGCCATCTGTACTATGTACACCAGTTTTTGGAATGGCAGCTTTTGTGACTTCCCTTTCTTATGTCACTCCACTGTGACCCCACTAGCCTGAATTCAAATTTGCAGAACTTATTAGTGCTCATGTTGAAGGACTCTGCTTGTCACTTACTCCCCATGTCACTTACTCAGCTTTTTGTTACACATCTTATGGATTTGAAAGAGTTTTCTGTTGTAATTACACTTATGCACACAACACAGAGATTAAGGTTAGGAGGAACATCCAGAAAGATTAAATTCTTCACAGCGAATACAAAGCACATTTCCCACCTTTTCTAGACTTACCTGGCTGTTGGCTGATGGAGACTTGAGACGGACGGATTTCCTAAACAGTCTCAGAAGCTGTTGTCTGTTCAGAAGGTCCTTCAAAGGAAAGGGTCATTGTTATTCAAAAGTGGATATCAAAGTCTGGGGGCAGTATACGCACTCGCAGTCCAGATTTGCACTATTTAGTCCAACTTCAAACAGATTTTTGTTCCTACGCACTTTTTGACATAAAAATGCAAAAAAAAAAAAAAAAAAAAAAAAAAAGAAAAAAAAAAAACCCATAACAAAATGCTGGGATGTTACTAATCCTCCCAGACTCTGGCTAAGACTCCTCATCCCCCTCCAGCTTAGGGAACTGTACTGGTGCAAAAAGATAAAAATTACATTGCTGTGTGCCAGCGTCAGAGAATCTAGCCACAAATACCTGAGGTAAGAAGCTTTTACTCAGCCTATAAGTGAAGTCTTCTGCTTTCCTCTGATCTAATGTCATTTAAAAAAAAAAAAAAAAAAAAAAAAAAAAAAATCCTTAAGCCAAATATTTATTTTAGACTTTGCATTATTAAGTTCAACTACTTAGAAGTGAGCAACTGTTATCAAAGACGGCATGTGAAAACAGTAAAATGAGATATAAATGTAGGAGTGTGAAAATGCGGAGAGAAAGTTCCATTAGCATTAGATTAACCACAAAATTTACCCTTCCTTTATTCATCACAGGAAAAGTCATTGTAACTTTATTAATGGTGAAAGGTTCAGTCATAGTTCTTCCTAAGGAAATAGGAGCAGTGTATCAGGATATCCTTCTTCCGCCCCGGAGTACCAATACTTTCAATTTTATATACAACGGAAGTAATTAATTGTAACACAAAGAAGCACAGCTGTGTTTCCTGATGGTCACACATGCAATAGCTGCTATTGTTCAGCATTTTGAATATGTGCACTGAGAACCGTTCAACTGCTTTGAATACTTTATACTTTGGGTAGCAGCTTTTGCATTTATAATAGCATTTTAATATGCTACTATCTTAGAGCTGATCCTGCATCCCTAATCAGGTAATTTTTGCTGATGTCAGTGGGAGTTGAAACTGAATTAGGTATAGCTGCCAAATCCAGAGATTTGCAGGCGAAGGCCATTTCTCTTTGGAAGCAGGGGAACTTATAGATTATTATAGATTAGATTATATAATATCAGGATTTGCTTCAGCTGCATGTGTTTTTTGAGCTTATTCAAGTTCCAGTACATATGCAAGTAACTTTAAGACAGAGGGAGAAAAGATTTCTTACTATGCCCTTCATTACACGTTTTCAAACATGTGGGTTAACTGCTGTGACTGAAATATGAGCATATCCTTTTTCTTTTCGATTCAGTAGACCTATGTTATATTGTTTGCGCTAGAGAATGAAAAAAGAGGTGAATGCTTTGCTGCATTTCTTATCTAACAGCAGTGCATTCATGGTTAAAGATATGATTACGCTGAGGAACAAAAATAGGATTTGATTAATTAAAATTATTCGGTTCATTTGTTTTGTATGAGATTCAGATCTATTTTGTTCTAACAACCTTGGAAGAACACTGCATCTTCCGTCTTGTAAATGTCCCTCTTTATAAATCTTGACAGTGCCCACCAGAGCTGCCAGCAACAAAGCTGCCTGAATCCACTTCTCTTGAGGATAAGGCTATTACACATATCGACGGATTTTTTTTCCTCTGTTTTATGAAGAGTTCTCTTTGTTTAACAGCAGACTGGAAAACATTTCCTATTTCAGCATTCAGTTTCTGTTGCTGAAAAGGACAGTCAGTTGTCAAGAAGAGAATTATTTGTTAAAAAGGTTGGAAGCGATGAAGCCTCCACATCAAGAGGAAGAAAAGTTAAGACAGTGTGGTTTGGGATCTAAGGACTACCCAAGCTTGTAAAAGGAATTAATAAATCTCACTTGTAATAAAAAGTGGAGGAACAGAAAAATATGTTAGTGTATTACAAATCTTCTAAGAGTGAAGCGGATAATTAAAACTTCCTTATAGATCATTGGGCAGAGCAGAATTAATTCATAGTTAATTCAAACTATCAATTTTAAAACAGCAGTAGAGTCTAACCCTAAATACTTAATCTTGTTAGAGCAAATGAAGACTTCATAGATTTTATTTGCATGCATCTAGGGAAATCATATTACTAAGTCTCCAGCAAACTGATGTGAACAAAGTGCCCAGGTGAAGCTCCTGCTGAGCCTACAAGTACTCTTTTTCTGTAAGACTTTTTATGTTCTTGCTACCCTACGTTGGCTTTAATATACATACATATATATTTGAAATATTTCTTGTATTTATAAGGAAAATTCTCTCAGAGTTTATTATGGTCTGGTGAAAACAGTGCTTTTTGTACATAGGAGTCTATTAGAAATAAGACTGTAAAAAGCTCAACAAGGCATAGAAAGAAAAAACAAACAAATGACAAAGAAAGAGCAAGCAGAAAACGCAATAGGAAATTTGATTCTTGATGGGCAAAATGTTTCCTAAAGCTCTTGTGAAGTCAGGCATAGTTCCGCCATTCCTACAGCCCTTGGCAAGACACAGTTGTGGTCCCCACTACATGTCTTATTTAGGAATCTGTTCAGCTCCTGCAGCAGCTGCCTGAGTCATATCACAGGTATAGATAGCCTTTGTATCCTCCTTCCTCTCTGTTCACTAGCACGAGGCTAAAGAAGCTGGACTGCAGAAATAATACCAGAATACAACAAGTGCTGCAGCTGCAGAAATGGTTTCCTGTTTCCTTCTGCCTGTGTTCTGCACATTGAGCTGCTGTTCTCTGGAGTCTCTCCATGGTGCTCTGCAGTCCTGCACTGCACTCAGTTCCACATCATGCTTTTTGAGCTGAAGGTTGGCTGAGGCTTGCAACACTGAAAAAATGAAAAATACCTTTGCCTTTTTACTATCAGTACTTCATTTGTAGATCTTTAAAAAAGAAAAGGAAAAAAAAAAACGGAAAAAAAAAACCTTCCCTCACAGATTTGATTCTACCCTAATTGAATTAACTAAGATTATGTTTAAAACACTTAATAAGATCGGTATCATTTCTAACTAACAGACAGTTCCAATGAATTTATAATCAAAAGAATGTGTTTTCAAGTACAGTAATTCTGAAGAAAAAAGACAAGAATTAATGTAAATAAAATGAAAGGAATGCGTCCCCAACTAAAGGGTAACATTTGTTTAACACGTAGTGTGAAATATTCACTTTGGTAACAGTAACAGTGAAGAGCTCATTGGCTTTCAAAAACATATTTGGATCACAGATTTTATATGTATGGATTTTTTCAGAGACTGAAGGGAAGAGGAATCACACAAAGATTAAGTCCTATCAGATGGATGACCTTCTACCTATGCATACCTCTCCTAAACATAAGTTTAAGATTCGCAGTTCCCCAGTGATTCCAAGAACTAGAAAGAAATTCCTGGACGGGAAATGACAAAAGAAAGCAGCTGCAAGACTACCCGATTCATGATTTAATATATTTTTTAATACAGCTCTCTTCATCACGACAGTCTTGAACTGCTCTTTCTGTATTTTATGCTAGGCTTCTACACCCCATCCTGGTCAAGTGGAGAATTAACGTATGTTTATTTTCAAATTCAGACTACAGTGTCTCTGAGTGTTGCTGTATTACCAGGATAAATACCTCATGTTACTAAAACCTGACATGTCCAAGCTTTTGCAGATTGCTAAATCCTGACCAGGTGAGATGTCTGTTACTGATAACTAGCTCACGGGAACACTGCCTCTTTCTGAGTGCCTATCACCTGAAGTGTTCATCTTTGATTTAAACAGGTATCTCTGCCTTTCCTGCAAGGTAAACAAGGCAAGTCAAAACAAAACAAAACGGGTTCGATTCTTTCTGAGGTTAGGCTTCCACAGTTACTTTCATTAAGGGAAATACAACTGGGTTCTTAAGGCAGCACATCAAGAAAATGCTTCCATCATACCGCATTATCTCACACGTTAGCATTGGTCAACAAACTGCTTCTCACATGCAGACTGCTATATGAATGTAAACAAGGAGTTTTAGTCTAATCATATAGTTTTCATACTTTTGTTGTTAACCCGTGTCTCAAAAAAAGTTTATACCTTATGAAATTGAAACCATACGGTGCATACTGTATGTTTAGAAAAATAAACATAAATACAGTATTTCCATGTGATGTTTCATCAGACAACCAGAACAATACTGTGATGCAAATACCTTTCGAGGTTGTTATGATTCATCATTTTAGATCAAGATTAAGCTGTCTTTTGCAGGTCTGATATTACTAAATTTTTTAAAATTTATTTTATTTTTATTTTATTATTTAAACTGAAATTACTAAAGTTTATTTTTACTGAATTTATTTTGTGATTAAGACTAGTATTTACACAGCCTGATGCTCCTTATTTATGCCATGAATAGGCACATTGGCAGGGTAGAGCAAACCAAATCCTCAGCAACACAATTTCTGATGTGACAGGACTATTGCCTGAGATATATTCAGTGCCCAACTCCTTAAAAAAATACCAGCTAAGAGAGCAGTTTCCGTGATTACTTACAAGAAATTCAATGAAAACAGTTGATCTATTTCATAAGTGAGCTCAAAAACAAATCAAGGCTAATAGCTTTTGCTGAATTCAGGCACGATGGATTTAAATCACTATCCAACATCTGAAAAATGCAGGACTGTATTACCACACAGATCATTACCAAGAGAGATGCTAGCTCTAACAGCTTTGGTTCTGCTTGGGAGCACACACATGCATGTTGCATTCTTCTTCCATATTGAGTGTCTATTCTGCTGCTACAATCTGATAGTAGACAGAGCGGAGGAACAGCAGACTCATATTTTCCTTTGAAATTATAAACATAAGCATACAAGTTCTGTATTGCTTGGCATGAGCACTGTGATTTTGTCTTTCTTGGCTGTCTTTGTCTTGGACACTGACATTTTTTTCTGGCTCATCGGAAAAAAATTTTCTACAAGTCTAGTAATGCAAGTCCTACATTTCTTAATGCCTTTCTCTGTAGTATCTGGCCACCTACACTTAGTAGGTGTGCCTTTAATTGCCTGCGTTTTTTGCAAAGCAGATAGGTTTGAATGTACTTCCTCTTTTGTTTCACTATATGGGATAGAATGCAAGCTAAGCAGTTGCCTAACAATGCACGTGTACAACACATGTGAACTACATTACTTAGCCAATGTGCTCATCTTACACACAAATGGGACAACATAAACTCTATATGACACTAGCAGACAAAAATGGAGCTGGACTGTGGAGAGGTCAGCACAACGAGCAAAGCAGGGTTTCTCACATCATACATGCATGTGGTTAAGTGAGATTGCTTCCCAATTGGTTACTCTCTAAAAACAGCTTATCTGGGCATGCAGATGGCCTAAGGGGTGTCTTGGTCAATAGCAAAGGGAAAGCGAGCAGGTTTGTGTGGTCATGATTGGCCCTGTGTACAGAGCTCTTGGTGCAGAGCTGTGTAATGGGACCACATCAACATTAGAGTTGCTGCCACTCTGCTGAGTGAAAGGTCCAGCTGCTCATCCCATGGCACAGTGCTACTAAAGCTCCTTCTGCACTGCTGTTGGGGAGACAGACAGACAAATTGTTACTTTGGTAATGTGTCCTAATGACGAGGAGCTTGGAAATGCAATGCAAATCATGGCCTTTAGCAATCTTATCAGTGAGAAGCTCGTTGCAGAAGTTATGATGTATTCCAATCTAACTAGCCAGCTTTGTTTATTTAAAAAGGAAATGGAAAAAAGCAAACGAACAATTCTGTTCGTTGCAACTCTCATCACTCATAAGGCACTGGGATGTCAAGCTTTTCAGAACTATTCTTCCACAGAGCTCAAGGACCGGTGTGAGGCCCTCACTTTTCCACAGGCAGCTTCCACCGTCACCCCTCACCTCACCTCCACAGCGCTCCCGGCCGCGCTGCCCCTTGCAGCTCCGCCGCGCCCTCGCGCCTCTCTGGCGCCTCCTACTGGAGCTGCGGCGCCTATTTCACTGGGAAAGCTCTTCTCGACGGCCCTTTCGCGGAGCCTCAGGTGGCGGCTTGCCGCGGCCCGTACTACCGCCCGTGACGGGAGCAACGGGGGAGGAGAAGCGGCCAACTTTTTCCCGCGGCACCCCGCCAGCGCGTCCACGGAATGGCGGTAGAAGCGGGAGGGCTCTGAGGGGCGGCCTCGCGCCTCTCAACGGCGGCCGTCGGCGCCGCCTCCGCCGAGCGCGCGTCCCCGCTCTCCCCCTCCCTTCGCCGTGCGCGCGGCCGGGCTCGGCGGGCGCCGCGATTGGAATCCGGCTCCGGCCCGCCCCGCCCGCTCCGCAGGGACGCGCCGGGCGTCGGGAGCGCCTGCCGGGGAGCGAGCCTGCGCCGAGCCGCCCCGCCCCGCCCTCCTCCTCCCGGCACTCGGCCGCCTTCGCTCCCGTCTCCCAGGAGCCGTCGGGGTCCCGGGCGCGGCCCGCGTAACGCGGCGGGAGCGGCTCCCTCCTGCTTCGTCTTCTCTCCCGCCGCAGAGGATGAGGAGCCCCCGCGAGCGGTGAGTGCGGGGTCGGGCCGGCCGGGCGGCGAGGAGCGCCGCGCTCCCGCGTTCTACCTTCTCTCAGCCCGCGGGGCTCCGAGCGCCGGGCCCTCGTCCCGCTCTCCT
This sequence comes from Lagopus leucura, assembly GCF_019238085.1. Classification (NCBI taxonomy): domain Eukaryota; kingdom Metazoa; phylum Chordata; class Aves; order Galliformes; family Phasianidae; genus Lagopus; species Lagopus leucura. The sequence continues at coordinate 5,472,461 of NW_024962255.1, read as the reverse complement.
CGTCGGACGCCGGCTCGGGCCGCCTGCCCGAGGCTCTCCGACCCGGCCGCTCGGCCCGCGGGTCGGGCCGATGCTCGGAGACCCGTCTGCGGGCGAAGCGCGGGGGCTCTCGGGGCCGCCGGCTTCCTGCGTGGGCACGGGGCCGCCTGCGGGGCCGGGCAGGCCCGGCGCACGCCGCTCTGTCTGGCCGCCTTCTCCCTCCCCCTGCGTCTGCGCCCGCGGTGTTGTAATTCCAGGCGCGGTGCCGAGCCGGCGGCGGAGCGGGGCCTGCGAGCGGCTCCGGGAGGCCGCGGGGGGCGGCACGGCACCGCACGGCACCGCACGCCTGCGGAGCGGGGACTCGCCGCTGCTGGGCGGGAGCGTCCGCTGTCCGGTTCCGGTTACACGCGGTGTTCTCGTACCTGGTGACAAGATGTCCCGAAGAGGTTGAAAAACTTGACTGGCTTTTCGTCGGCCTTTAATCTTCTGTACGACTAAGACTGAATTCGGTATCGAGGTGCGGCGGGAGGCTGTAGCACGTCCGTGAAGCGGTCGTCTGGCCTGTTGTGGTGAAGGCTGTGCGATGGGAAGCCTTCCAGGTGCGGGCTGGTTGTGTTTGGGACCCGTGTTGTGCGTTCCATGAGGACGGGTAACAATTTGGTGGATTCCATTTGCAGTCAGCTCCTTGGTGCCTGCCCTCTGTGGGAGTGGAGCAGCTCCTTCTGTGATGGCCTGGGCTGGAACTGTTCCCTGATTCGCTGTAGCACCTCATCCTGGAATGAGGAGCTGCACGAGACCGGTTGATATTCAAATTCGTTATTTCAGCCCATAGTTAGTAAGACGCTCGAGTTGTGGCGTTCTGTAGCAGCCTGAAAAAAATACTACTTTTGACGATGTGTGTCCTGTGTGTCTTTACTTTTGTTACTTTCTTATATGTCTTTCAACACATGTGCTTTGTTGTGTTACGGTCTGTGTGGTTTATATTTCTGTATGGACACATGCGTGCCCTGCAGGCCCTGAGTGCAGAGATCTGTCAGAGATCTTAATGCATAGCTGTGATCTTCAGCTGCCTGTTCTCTACTTATCCCCTTGGTCACTCTGTTTGTGGACAGTGAATTCGTGAGGGCTGATTGGAATTCTTCTCTTCAAAACGAAAAAGATATTATGGTTTGGAAGGCACCTCTGCATGTCACTGGGCCCAGCCCCTACCCAAAGCAGGGAGGTTAACTATTGGTAAATGGCAAGAAGTAACACAGAACTTGGAATCCACCAGAATCCACCAGTCAAAGAGCGTTCCCTAGTCAAAACGTGGGCTCCAGATTCTGGTGTTCTTGATGCTGGCACTGATGATGGTCACAATGAGAATTGTAAACTTTGTAAGGAGAAACAAAAATACTCAATACAATTGAATAAGTGGTGTATGTGCTTTTTCTGGGTGCCAAAATTTGGGAACTGGGGTTCTAAAGCATAATTAACATAAGTAGTCATTAACCTATACATAGCAGTTGGCTTACTTTTTGAGCTACTCCAAGTTAGGGTTAACAAGGTTTGGGTCTCATCTAGGTTTGAATGGGGTGCTTTTCAGATGTGCAGTAACCAGTCTGCTAGCTTCCTTTAGAAAAGACATGTGTTTCCCATAGATGAGTGTTACTGTGATATGAGTTGTCACAAAGCACTGGACTGCAAGGAGAAAAGCATTTTGAAGAAACAATAAATAGCTTTGTCTACTTCCTGGAGTCCTGAAAAGCAAGCGGTAGGTGGGTGGCTTAGGCTTTTATTTATTTTTTCCCTTGGTTTAAAGGTAGGAATTTGTACTTGTTCTCTGTGAAGCAACTGGGACATAATGTGACTATGCAGTGATAATTAAAAAATAATTTAAAAGAAAACGAAAAAGCTAGGTGGATTCATATTCACTAAGTTTTATAGTGAGAAACCAGAATAGGCTACATTCACAGCTTAAAAGAAAAGAAATTGTTTTGAAAATAGCGGTGTTAAACAACACTGAATTAATGGAATCTTTCTTACGTTGCTCATCAGTCAGTGTAACTAAGAACTCCTACAACTTCACAGAGAAGAACGAGGCCCACATATGTAACAGATGTGTCATGAATGTTTCAATAAGTCCCCTTTATTAAAGTGATCAAAGAAGAGATAGTGGTGCTTGCAGTAATTTTGATTTGGCCAAGCTTTCAAAAGCATCAAACTCACCTTCGCCCAAGTCCTTAAAAGCAAGAAACCAACAGAAAAAGGCCAATCACTCTGTTTCTCTTTTGTTTGTCATTGTGGATGGCAACTTCTGTCATGAGGACAGTATCTTCTTCCAGTAAATGTCTGACACATAGAGCTTCTGTAGCTTTGGTAAGTGGCTGGAAGGCATGGATGGGCAAACAGACAAGATGGCATATGTAAGGGCACGTACTGCAGATGTATTTCTCCCTTGCTTTTGTCAAGCATCAGACCTTTCTCTGTGAGGTTTTTGGTTCCTCGTTTGAAGGGGGAGGAGGGAACAGAGCATGTCTTCAGTGCATGGGTTTTGCTTCACATACCTGAATATTTTCCGTAAATAAATCATGTAAGTATTGCAGTAATGTTAAGATATGTCACTTCAGAGCTCTTGTATGTAGGCACTGATGGAGTGCTTAGAGCCTTATTTCACACGTTAATTTTCCCCAAATGTATGTGGGGGTGGGGGGCAGTGTATGTGCTTCATTTTGACAGCAGGCTTGCTTGTAGCAGCTGATGATTTAGTGCCTTTTCTTCCTTGAACAAGAGCTGCAAAAATCTTCTGCAGTTGCTCCACCAAACCCTTGCTGATTATTCCTAGTCATGGTGATGTCATGGAGTTTCTGTGCTTTCTAAAACATTTAGTACTTTAAAGGGAAAGCAAGGAATTTCTGTCTCTCATTCTCGTTGTCACTTAAAAATCACAGTCAAGTATGTAGATCAGTTGATTTTTCTCAGGAATAGCCATTTTATTTACCTCCCCAAAGAAGTTTAAAACAACAACAACAAAACCATGCAAAATTTAACCCACTGTATTGAATTCTTTAAAAATAATCTGTGAACTGTAATGCATGCTCCTTGAAATAGGACAGAAAGTTGAAGTAGTCAGCTAATTTATCTTTGTTGTAAAGAAGACATAGCTTTTGCTTTCTTAATATTCTTGTTACTTAGAATAGCTATTTTGTGAGGGATTCAGTCCACAAACATAAACTCCGTACTTCGTGCTCTAGGCGTGTGTTTTGTGCCTCCCTCGGCAAAACAAAGCAATTTTTCTCCTAGTCTTTAATATCAAGAATTTCATTCTCCTCTAGGGAGGGTGAATGTTAGATTCCTTTTGTTCTCCTGTGAGGCTGTGTCCTGACTGAGAGAGTAAGCTGCAGCCTCTGGCTGGTCTGACCACTGTATGAGATGGGGCGCTCACAACACCATGCAGGAATCACAGAAATGAGAGAATGTTGTAGTTTCCTGTAGTCAGCTTACAACTGAAACATTTTACATCAGTGTTTTTGATAATATAGTGGGGCTTGAGATCTTCATTTGTGTTACAGCAGAGATGAGACGTGTGAGTTTCTGGTTATGAAGCTGTTGACGCTGTACACAGATGCTGTGGGCATCTCTTTGAGGTCTATAGTGTAGTAGAGCTAGTCTTTGCCATTTTCCTAGTGGATGCCTTATAGTCATCCTTCTCTTTTGAGTTCTGTGCATTTCACTCAGCTGTACTATTTCAGGAAGAATTGGTAAGTAAAAAATCAAAATAGTTATTAAAGCAGACAACTGAATTCTAGTTCATGACTGTAAAAATGCACGGGTTGTATATGCAGAAAGAGAAGCAGTGGTGAAGACTTAAAATCCGGTGTGTTATTTCTATAGAATTTATTGAGGACACGTATTGTTTTAGTGGAATTGATTAACTTGATGGAGTGCTTCCTTTAAGCTCATTGGTGGGATAGTTTGCCTGTACTGCATTCAGAGGTGTTTGTGTTCCTTCGGATTGAGGTGTGTAACTCATTGGAAGTACTTCAAAAGTTTTCAACATGATAAAATCTGTGAAGTAACAGTTAAGAGAGTATGATCCCCGTGGCCCTTCAAAACAGAGAGAAATATAGTAGTTTAAAATGTGATTATTTTTTTTTAGTACATGATAGACGGGCTGTGCAATAGCAGAAGAAATTGCCACTTCAGCTCAGTGGTGCTGTAGTTTAATTTCTATCACATGTTATAAGAGCAACTATGTGTTTTACAAAAAATTTGATACTAGTTCAGTTTTCTCCATGTTTCTTCATACGACTGCTTTGCGAGGTGGCTTCAGTCAACTTCCTCAGCTTAAGATGTGGAAGCACCTAGCAATTTTTTGTCTGGATTCCCTCAGTGCATCATTCTGCAGAGGGAAAAACGTATCAGCATTGTTGTGTTGTGGCTTGTAAAGAATACAAGCAGATGTAGCAGGGGTAAGACAGATATCAAAGAAAGTCTCTGAAGTCATGTACCAGAATTCAGACCTGCTTTGTGGAAGCTCCTTCCTTTTCACTTTTGCAGCTGCTGAAATCCTAAGCTTGCTATTCTTGCAGACTCTTGTCTTAACAGTGTTAATTATTAACGACTTTTTCTCCAGTTGAGGGGGGGAAAAACCATTCATGTGCATTTATACTTCCTTTGTAAGAGCCTGATGCCAGACTATACTGGAAATCAGTGGGTAGAGTCCCAGTTCTGAATCCCAAAGTCGTGCAAGACTTTGCTGCTACAGGAAATTAACATTCTGCTCACAAAAGATTTGATGCACATCTTAGTGCATTGCATGTTAAAAGAGAATTCCATGCATACAGAAGCAGTGAAAAGATTGATAGAGGATGTAGCCTGGCTTGTATGTTCAGATATCATTTTCTGATGACCAAAAATCATAAAACCATGACATAGTCCATTTGATTTTTCCCTATTTGTTCAGTTGAAAGTTCAGTCTATAGTGCTGATGCAGAAGCACAGACACCATGTCCCATAGTGTTGTGCAGAAGTATAAAGGTGCTCTGAAAACAGTGTGAACAAGTAACGTGGGTGGAATGTTTTAGCAGGAAAAGTATTGACTGGAACTTGTAGTCCCCACTCTTGCAAATGGAAGAGAGAACAGTGGGAACGAGTGGCTTGTAGTTGCTAAAGTGTCTGGAAGCACAAAGAAAAACAGAAGGATGTGCACAGTGTGTTCCGTGTGCCCTCTTGCTGCATATCTTCTTCCTTGAAAGAGAAATGCAGCTCTTCCAGATTTCCTTGGAGTATGTTTCAGAGATTCTTTGTCCCTTTTTCTGCCTTGGCCTAAGAAGAAGCTGTTCAGAACCAGCTGCTGACCTGGAAAGCTGACAGTTAATGACAAGACAGGATAGGGATGCTGCACAGGAAGGCTCTGCTGCTAATGAGGTACAGACTCAGCACCCAAGACATGGACTATGCTCAATTCAGATCAGTGAATGAATTTTAGTTTGATAGTGATACTGATCTTTAAGTAACGTCCCTGAAGGAAGGAATTAAAAACAAACAAAAACTTTCAAGGCAATTTGAATAAAGCTGATTCCTGATGTGTCTTCTCTGAGAGGAAACAAGTTAACCTTGCAGAATTAAAAGAATTCTTTTTTGTTTTTACATGTTGACATTTCTCTCATTTTGTTTTCTACATTTCCTTGATTGCAACAGTTTAGTCTATTTTATAAAAGTATCCTATAGAAAATGGTCTCTGGGAATGTTCGGAGGTGTATGCCGTTCATTAAGGCTGAAGGCAGTGCCCTTCCTTTCCTAGGCAAATTGTTAATGTAAGCTTAAAAATAGAATAAATATTGTTAGGTTTTGAAACCACGTCCATCATAGCTGCTGAGCTGAATTTAGTGATCCTGCTTGGGATCTTGGCTCTTTAAAATCCGTAGTGTGACCAAGGTTTAAGAACATTTCTTAGTAATGCCCTTATCTTCTACTTTGGTTAGTAGAATGAAACTTTTTTTCACCTGTGCTAATTCCATTTGTATTTTCTGATATTACTGGTACATGAATTGATTCTTACTGAAGTAGCTGAAGTTGACAGCCACTGATAGTGGTCTGTGCTGGTCTTAATGTTTTGTAACACAGAATCACAGAATCACAGAGTTGGAAGGGCCTCAAGGATCATGAATCTCCAACCCCCTGCCACAATGCTGGGCCACCAACCTCCACATTTAATCCAGACCAGGCTGCCCATGGTCCCATCCAACCTGGCCCTGAACACCTCCAGGGACGGGGCATCCACAACCTCTCTGGGCAGCTGTTGCAGCACCTCTCACTCTCTCTGTAAAGAACTTCCCCCTGACATCCAACCTAAATCTTCCCTCCATGGATTATCTTGGGATATGCTGAGGTACGTTTTTTTCTTTTTGAATTTATAGTTAATACAACTCTTTTTAGAAGGAATCAAGAATTTGAATGTTCTTCCACTCACAACTTAGGGCAGAGGGCTGTGGTGAAGTGCCAGATCATCCCCTTGTAGCCGATATTCTTCAGTATCCCATTCTTAAAATTTCATGGAAGGAATGCAGTTAGAGATGTGCCAATTTGGGTTTCACCGGAAACTAGCAAATAAAACCTGACCCAGACAGGACAGTTTGTGTTGAACCCAATCCTCTGCTGAACTGTCTGTTTTTGTTCCTCCCCAACCATGCTTCGCTCCCCCACCTCTTTTCAAATTCACAAGTTTTTAAATGTAGAGATGTTTCTAATTTAGAAAATTATTTTGGTGTAATGAACTAAATCAGAAAAGAGGGGACAAAGCTGAAGGAGGTCAAACAACAGATGGAAATAGAAAATATAAAAACATCTAGTTTAAAAAAAAAAAAAATCCCCTTGAAATAATGGAATCTAAATGCTGAAATTATACATCTGTTTGGCAGCTGTGCATTCCTTAGCCTGGGGTTCTGCTGCAGAAATGGCGTTAGTAAACTTTAAGAAAAGATTTCAAATGCGGTTGTATAATGTTTATGCCCCTCTGTAATACTTTAGATAATAGTCCTCGAAATCTGCAGGAAGCAGAGGTGGAGAAAAGAGGTGGCAAGCTGATGTAAGAATGGCCATCTTTAGCAGTAAGCATCCGTGGCATTTATACTTGTTACTGTGTGAAATTCTGTCAGCTCTTTTCTCATTGGTTCTTCATGAGTATCTTTTAATTTCTGCTGAATTTTATTAATCGAAAGGTGAGTTGGCCACGGGGAAAAATAACCCAGTAGTAAGTGCTTGTGTATCAAACGACAGTGTGCTACTAAGAGAGGAACATGAAAAGCTCAGCCCCGGGTGTTTTGTTCCCAGCAACGGCCAGCATTACCATTCTGGAGAGGAGCGTGAGTCTGTAGCAGGCAGCTGAGGAATTACACCACTTTGTGGCAGCTTCTTCCTAAATCCCAACAACCAGAAGCTAGCTGAGACATTAAATCCTTGTATATACATCCACAGCATGTTTCTGTACAGTATTAGAAGGAGTTTTGTCTGAAATTGAAAATGTCTTTATCAACTATTAAGCAAGATGTAAAATTGTACATTTTTGTATTTTCCTTTGTGTTTTTTTTTTCTTTGTACTCTTCTGATGACAGTGGTATTCATCAGTTCTGTGTTGATATTGAAATGACTTATATTAGAGCAGGTCTGTGAGCACAGGTTAGTTTGTATTCTGTTATGGAAACTGTTGGTTTATGGATTTTTTTAATACAAGAGCCTGTGATTTTTATTCTGTAAAAAATAAAAAATAAAAAATTGAGAATTCTTGTTTGAAAGAATTCTGGCCAAAATTTAAAAATTGGATGTGATGTATCACGATGTAATTGTTACAAGTTTGTGTTTTGTTTCTTTGTACTTCTGTTTTTCAGAAATTTGAAAACAGTTTTCAAAGTGTTTCTGGTTTTGAAAGAAGTGTTGTTTTTTTTTAGCAAGATAATTTTGTGTGTTTGGAAAAACTAAAAGTAAAATATAGAAAGTAACATGAAGGGGGAAGAACTGGGGGGGGGGGGGGAAGCTTTGGATGAGCTGCAAATGCAGGTGGGGAAGACTTCTGAGGATATGAAAGCAGAAATAAGGCTTGGGGCAAGGAATTTCAGGTGAAAGGAGACAAGGCAGTGGAGTAGCAGCATGGCAAGGAAGGTTGGATAGGTTTGAGCTCAGCATCACAGTAGGGATGAGGTATACAGAGAGATCTAGGGAATCTAGGGGCACTAGGATTCTTTCACAAGCCGTTCCCCAGAAGACTTCCTTCAGCAGAGACCCATCTATCTCCTTTCTCTGAAAGAGCTGCATAGCACCTCTTGAACTGTACTTTTCACACAGTAGGCATTCCATTGTTGTCATTTCTGATTATTCCCTCCAGCATGTGTGACTTCATAGCGTGATATGAAGTTTCCAGCCAGTTTTGTCAGTAAGATGTTTCCCTCCACACGATGTATTACTTTCCTGTACGTACTTTGACTTGATTGTTTGTAATATACAGCAAACGAACTGGAGCAGCTAAACGTATATGTGCTACCTGATGGCTGTAGTCTCAGTGAAATCCAAAAGATTTCACTGCAGATAGATAGGTGATAGAGCTGGCGTGCCGCAGGCTCTTCAGGAGGTCCAGGCTGGGGTGCTGCCTTGCCTCTTGGAGAGCAATGAGAGTGTGGAGCTCTGCCTTGGATGGGTAAGTAGTAGTTCATAGAGAGCGAATGGGTCAGAATGAGCAGGCAGGTCAGCATGGGTGGTGTTGGTGAGCATCCTGGTAGCCTTCCATGATGAAGCAACTAGCTCTGTGGATGGCAGGGAGCAGCAGATATCGTTGATCTTGTCTTCAGTAAAGCTCTGGACAGTGTCTCTTGTAGTATCTTCATGGACAAACTTAAAAAAGCATGGATCAGACAGACAATAAAATGGCCTCCAAACTGCCATTTTTGCATGGTTCTGATGAGCAGCATGAAGTCCAACTGGAGAGGTCAGTGCTAGGTCCAAGTACAGTGTGATGCCTTTGGTAACGATAACTGCATGTTATCAGAGCAGGGACAGAGTGCACCCTCAGCAAGGCTGTAGGAGTTTTGTAGGTCACACAGTTTGTGCTGTCATGCAGAGGGATCTGGGCAGGCTGGAGAAACGAGCAGAGGAGACTCTGCTCTGTGAAGCTGAACAAAGGGAAATGCAAAGCCCTGCACTTGGGGAGGAGTAATGTTGAATACTGGCTCAGAATAGGGTCTGACTGCCTGGAGAGCAGCTTTGCAGAAAAGGCCCTGGTAGTCCTGTTCAACAAGTTGAACGTGAGCCAGCAGTGCACCCTTGCAGCAAAGTAAGTGAATGGTATCTTAGGCTGTGTTTGGAAGAGTGTTGCCAGCAAGTCAAAGGAGGTGATTAATCCCTTCTCAGCACTGGTGAGGCATCTGGAACATTGTGACCTGTTCTGGTTCACCAGTACAAGATGGATATGAATGTCCAGTGAAGGGCCACGATGATATCAAAGGTCTGGAGGAGCTGTAATATGAGGAGGGGCTGAGAGAGCTGGCATTTGAGCTCAGGGAAAAGAGCTCAGGGATTTCTGATCAATGTGTAGAAATTTCTGATGGAAGAGCAGAACAGAGACTGCACCAGTGTGCTCAGTGACAGGACAAGAGGCAATGGGTACAAAATGAAATAGAACAAATGCTATTTAAGCATAAGTAGTACCCTTTTGCCTTTTATTTTTAATTTATTTAGAAACTGTTGATGGTCAAAAAATGGAACGGATTTGCCCTGAGAGGCTGATGTTAGAGTTTCTGATGCCAGAGATACCCGGAATGTGACTGAACACAACTCAGGGCTGCATGGAGGTTCCTGCTTTGAACACTGCGTGGCTGCTTTGCACCTCATCTATTCTGTGCTTCTGTAAATCTAGTGTTGGTTGATATTAATTTACTGAAACTTAATCTAGGTAAATCCAGGTATTTTTTTACATTTTATTCCTTATCCCGTTGGCTTTTCTTTGTATTTTCTTCTGAATTTCTCAGAGCACTGTCTTTCATCTTACTGTATTATTTTTTTCTTGTCTACTCTCATGTCAATTGCAAACTTCGTTTGTTTGTTTTAACCAGCTGGGTAAGGGAGCCATGTCTCAAATCTTGTGACTGTTTTATCATGTGAATAAACCAGCTCCTCCTTCTGCGTCTATTGTATCAGCTGCATTTTAGATGGAAGTTGGGTCTGGGTACTGTTTGTGCTTGGTTACTCTGCTGGCTGGGAACTCACAGCCCTTCCTAGTGGCTTTGCCACTTGCTCAGGCTTACAAAATAGTTGAGGAGGCTGCTAGCAACAGGTATTTTTTTTCTCCCATCCTGTTGCAGAGTCGCCAGGTTTCAGCATTTTTGCTTTCACTCTTTAGTATTCTAACTATTGCTAAATAATCTTCAGTATGTTTTTTTTTGTTGGTTTTGTTACCATCTGTATTTGTTGTTTTGTTTTGTTTTGTTTTTTTAAGAGTCAGCTAGCTTACTTGTCTGCTGCTGAGTATTAGCTAGGTGGTGGAATGCATTATTTGTCAGATAAATTACCAGGTCAAGAGTTTAAGGAGAATCAATATCAATTTGCTCTCTCCCCACTTTACTATTTTAAATCTGTTTTCTCTGATAAAGTGACAATGGAAGACATGATGGTAATACTGAGTATTGCAGGCCATCAAGCATAACTGCTGGATGTGGCCAAATGGTGTAATAAACTATAATGTGTGTGCATAGGTATTACACATGTGCATGGAGAATGGGGAAGAGGCATTGCAGCTTTTATAAGCGAAGGTTGTATCTCACTTGTTAGACCTTTGAAGGAATGTCATGTTTGTGTAGCAGTGATCCTGTTCATTAAGCCATTGTGAAGTTATGAAATATTCATCGTGTCCTCAGGAGGGTGGCAAAAAGTGTCCTCCAAAAAAACCCTAACATTTCTTCAATATGAGGGGATAATTCTACCACGTGAAAATAATTTATTAAAATTAAAGGGGAAACAACAGCAACAACAACAAAAAAATTGCAGTGAACACTGCAGTGGAAAGCTACTAACAGCCTTGCATTTTGTGTGTTTAGAAACACTTTGGAAAGTGGAGTAGGTAGTAAAGAAACAGAAAATACAGGTGGTGCAGACTGCTGTAGTAATACTGAATATCTGGATGATAGAATATCAGATGAGATACAATAAGTGTAAAGTAACAATTCTAATGGGGGGGCTGGGGGGGGGGGGAGGGAAGGGAGGGGGAATAATTAAAGACTCTAAAGTAGGTATCAAAGCTCTGGAGGATTTTGGATAGTTTTCCAAAGAGCTCTTTGTTGTGAAGCTCCAACTTTAGATCACAAATATCTGCTTAGAATGACTTGTTTTACTCCCTTCTATCCAGTGCTAATAATTGTGGCCAGGTGGAAGGTTGAATTTGTTTGCTAATCTGACTGAAAACTAACCCTATGAAAAAGACCTTAATTTCTCCCTCCAGCTCACCAGGAGACCAGATGTGAAGTAATGGGGGAGGAAGGGCAGCACTTCCATTCTAACAAACAGTGCAGTCTTAAATAAGTCAATTTTGAAGCAGCATTTTATGCTGTCATTGTAAGTCTTTAAAATAAAAAAAAAAAGATTATACAGCTGTGCATGTTGATTGTATATAAACATGCATATTATGTAATTCCGGTAACACAATTTCAACAATCACATTAAAACAAGAAGGTTGGTCTTTTTTTCCTTCCCCCAGCATTACTAATGGGGTGCAGTTCTAAATAGGCTTGTGTTTCTCATGGCCGGGAAAAGAAAAACAACTGTGAGGGCAGTGTGATGGTGATCTATCAAATCTGAAATGAAATTAAGAAATTGATAGAAAATAATTTTTCACCATGACTTTTTCTTTCCCACAATACAAGGGGAGGCAGGGGGTTTCCTACCCTCCTCACAGTGAGTACTTTAGCTGAAGAATCAACACCAGAATATGTGGCTGGGGCCCAAAGTATCTTCCAAGTTGCAGCTGACACAAATTTTTGGAAGGATGTGTCCGTTAGTGACAACAGTGTGATAACCTGTAGCCATTCTTAGGCACTGCATGGGCAATTCCAACTGGGGCAGATGGGAAGCTGTTCCTACCTTCTTTCTCTACATGTCTGCTAGCAAGGCGGTGTCCCACGCAGAGGACTCAGCCAGACATCTGGTAGAATCACTATGCTAATTCTTCTGCCTTTTATCACACTAGCACACACACCCAGTCACGTCAGCTCCTCTCCTGTTATATTCAGGAGTGACTTTCACACCTACTTTTGGTTATATCTCACTGACGTCTGGCTGCCTTGATTGACACATTCATTGGCTTAGGTTTAATGATACGGCCATCAAACATGAAGTAACGTGTTTTTACTGTCTAACTTGTCTTGAGCGTTTTCTGTTCGGGTGTTTTATTTTGCTTAGTGTGGAAAGTCTGATGATATAGTTTCCTAAAGACTGCAGCAATACAGCCAGATAGGCTTCCATTGATGTCTGCAATGAAAATCTGCTAGACGAATAAATAACAAGTAGACCGAGGGCGGCTTGAGATAAGCAGGCCTAACAGCTAGGTGTGCTAGAAAGGCCAGTTCTGTGCTCTATTAACACCACCCTTGTGTGTCCTCACCTTCTTCTTTAAAGCAACTCTGGCACTCCTGTGATACCATAGGAAGTTAAATTATGTCTAAACTCGTTACTTCTTTATTTTTTTTTTTCCCCACGGGTTTCCATTTTTTGCAGTGGTTGGGTCAGACCAGTTGGCTTGTGGAACAAGATGGCCCTTCCAACTGCAGCTTGGCTGTAGTGTAGGCTGCCTGTGGACGGAGCTGCAGTTTGGGAGTATTACCTGTTTTGGAACACTGCTTTTCATTACTTTAAGTAATAGTCTTCCTGTGTAATCTCTTAATGTACATTAAGTACGTTCTTCCCACACACCCCAAACAAAAATGGGATGAGCAGAAACTTTCCCATCCCCACATCCACCTTTGTTCTTTTCCTTTTGCAGCAGTCTTCTGTTATAGTTTTGTTAAATGTTTCTGTATGTGATGCAATATGTAAAATTTGGGATTAGGGCAAATTCTTGATGCCAAAACTTGAAAGGCAAGGCACGGATTTGAGGATTAGATGTTTTGGTGAGATGATGGAGTGGATATCACACTGTTTTTGATTTGAAGGTCTTGAACTATATTATTTCCTGCGTTAGGACCAGAAGTGTTTGGTAAACTTGTTGCTTCTGATGAGGGGAAAGTCAATATGCACATTGTGTCCAGTTACTGAGAGGCGGTTTGGCAGCAGAAGATGGGAGAGGGAGAGAAAATTGTGCTTAGAGGAATATGCATGTCAGCTGAGAAGTAGGTATGTTGTGAAGGGCACCAAGGGTGAAACCATACAGGATACAGGGAAAAAGCTGGGCCAGTTACACTGGGAAAAGGTATGTACCAAAACAAAACATACATCTCTAGGAAATGAGCTCTTCCCGGGTCTGCTGCTCATCACACAATTTATTGGATGTGTGGTGGATTATTATTTTTTTTTCCTCTGAATGAAGAGAAAATTTGAGGTGGAAGAACCATTAGAAGTGTAAGAACCAGAAATACCATGAGTGTTTTGTTTCACAGCTAGGACAAAAGTACTTGAGCTGAGTATTTTTTGTTCTGTTTGCTTCAGGTAACCTAGGCTTCAGAAGAGCAAAAACACAATAAAATCTTTATATAGTAAGGACAGATATAACAACGTACTTTCTGTTCCCAAATCTAAAAAATTCTAGGTAGTCAAAAGAAGCTAGAGGTGACACGAGCCTAGCAAGTGAAACATGGGTACTTTTCTTTTGTTTCTGATATACAAAGCTGGCTGGTAGCTATGAATGGAAGAAAGCATTTGATATTTGAATACAGCGTATTTCAGTGTGTTTTCCGAAGAACTGCTGCAGCTGCAGCAGAAGACCCATTTTTTGACAGCACACATAATGGAAATAAATGCTACCATAACAGCATGGTTGGTGTGAGACAATGCTCTAAAAATACAGCAATGAAATGGGCGACAAGGTCGGAGGAGTACTGATACAGCCAAATGTTTATGTATTAATATATGTGCAGTACCCACTCCTCCACTTACTTGAACTCATTATACTATTACAGAAAACTAATTCTGTATAAACCGCCTTTTGCAAGATAGCTTAATCTTGAAAATGCTTGGATTTCCTGCATGCTGCTCTTTTGCACTGAATTTTCCTTCCATTGGGCAGCATAGATTATAATCCGGAGCACATGCTTTTGGGAGGTGTGTTAGGAAATACTTTATCCTCATGGAAACAGATTTCCCAAATGCTACTGAATTTTTAAATTTTAATTTCGAGTTTCTAAAAGTTCTTTATTATTTTAGAGTAATTTAGGTCTTACAGAAGATCTGTTTCTCTACTCTTGCAAGTGGTAACGCAGGTCTTCAGTTAGCTGTACTTGCTTCAGTTATAGCTCAGTAGGACCGCCTGTGCAAAGATGCATTAGGAATTGGTGTCTAAAGGGGCACTTAAAGTGCTAGAAAAATTCCCAGTTGTAATTCTCTCATGAAATGAAGTATGTTCAAAGGGGTTATTAGATTAGGATGGTACCTGTCAGGCTTTGTGCTATGAATACAAGACTAGCACAATGAAAGTACTGAAAACTTTTTAACAGCAGTTATTTATTGTGCTACTATCTATGAAGTGTAATGCATATATTTTTATTTGATATGTGATCTGTGGCCTTCAGAAAGGTTACAACTGCAAAGCCATAAAGTCTGTTACAAGCAGGTAAAAAAAAAAAAAAAAAAAAAAAAAAGTGAGAAATTCTGAAATTCTGATCAAACAATAACCTGAAATGTTAGATCTAAACATTCGGGTAAGAAGGCAGATTTCTCATCCCTCATAATTGTTCTCCCTTTTTGGTATGTTTCTGAAAGTTTAGCATTACTGAGATTTGCTTGATAGGTTTTATTTCTTTTTCCCATCCAGTTACTGGTTGTCATTTCTGCTTGCGTGAAGCTTGTGTTGAAGTGAAGAACTGAAGACATGTGTATGTCCTCATAAACCTTTCACACTCATGTTTTCCAACTGCTGTTTTGGAAAACAGAGCTTTAGCAGATAGTATCTTCAGAAAAATTTGTATACATTGTTTTAGGCCAGTGGGTTTTACGCCTGTTGAAGCCTTGAGGATTACCTCATGTTTTTACTGCTATCCTTATATACACTGCTTGTGTGCAGTACCCCAGCAACAGGTCCTGGGGTTCAAAACGCAACCTATGGAAAAGAGAGAAGCTGACAATTAAAGGTAGGGGAAGGGCACTACCACAGGAACGACTGAGAATGGAACTGTTACATTGGCCTTCTGGAAAGGAATCAGTGCTGATGACTTTGTGCAAGCCATTTAAAATCTGTCATGTAATCACACTGTGGTGGTTTGAACTTCAGTTTTATTGTGTAAACATACTCTTTTTGCTTTTCCATTCCTGACCAACAATTTGCATAAATTTTATTCCACACAAGTAAGAGTTATTAAATGTATTGTAAAAGAAGAATAACTGATGGTGCTTTGACTTTTAGATATCAGTTACCAAATTGTACATTAGAAATAAGTGATCCAGAAATAAATTTCCATAGATGAATAACAGACAATAGCCATCATATAGATTTCTTTGAGGAAAGAGTGAAGATGGAGAGTTGTGTAATCTGAAAAACTGAAGATGTCATATATGATGCATACAGCAAAACATTTAGCTTAGCTTTCTGTAAAGTAGGAGCTCATCGGCTACTATATGCACAGCTTTTGTAATTACTGTAAATACTGACCTAGACAAACATTTGTGTATAAAGTGCTCATATTCTGTGAGCAACCGAGGCATCTATGTTAAGATGTTTGTTTTGGGACAAAACAAAAAGATAGCCCTGCTTTTTACTTTGCCTAGAACGTAAGGGTGAAGCAGTTGGTGTTTGTGATCCTTGGCATGCTATAACCAGCATTAAGAAATGTCCGTAGCTAGTGGGTGTTGGTTGGCTTTGTTTTATTTTTTGTTAATACATCAGAATATAGATAAGGGTAATACTTCCAAACATCCTGTCTACTCTGAGTTCTTTTCTAGATTTTAAGTCTTCTAGAAGACCCCATCATAGTGGCATTTCACCTTCTTCCCTGGATCCTGAGGCTTTATCATTAAAGCACTGTTCTGGTTCACCACCCCAGCATTAGAAGTTGTTTCCATTTTGTACTTGGGAACCAGGAAATGCGAGTTAAGGACCGTGTATCTAAAGACCTTTCAGCTCTGAATTTCCATTACTGACTCGGTAAATATATTTTAAAACGTGGCCCCACACTCGAATTCCTGGCAGCTTTTGTTGCTCGTTGCTCCTCATTGTAGCACATGCATGTCCTTCAGACTTGCAGCCCTGCTAGGATTCCTTGGGGACTTTTTTTCCTGCATGGTTCTGATAGAGTAACATTTGGTAACGTGTTCAGTAACTAAATTACTGCTGCTGGAAAAATGTTTTTCAACTTGATCTTCCCCTCTTGCATTGTGCTGTTGCTAGAATGATTGGTAACTTATTTTCTTCAAGTCTTTGTCTCTTATCTGGTAGTATAGTGGTATCCTACTGATGGCAGTATGTTCAGAATGGTAAAAATGTTGGCTATTTTGTTTACAGGAAAATTCTCTGAATTGCAGCAGCCTTTCTTCGTGCTATGGAAAACTGGGAGAAAAGAGGGCAGCAGTCTGTAAGATCAGCTCGCGCGTTACCTGAGGCAGAGCTTCACTGTGGTATTTCTGTGCATGTGTGCAATGGGAGCGCTCGCACTCAGCAGTGCGGTTGCATCACAGACTGTAGAAGTGAGGCCAGCAGCCGAAGAACCGTTCCGTGTTTTCACCGACTCCTCGCTCCCCGCTGGTCAGAGCAGTGAGAGTGAGGTGCCCTGGGAGCGAGGCAGCGCGGAACAAACAGACCTTCATGGCTGCACTGAGAGCTAATTGTTCCCACAAGCACAACTGCTGCTGGCGTGCAAGCGCAGCCGCGTTACCATGAAATCACCGGGCGTATCGGCTGGAAATGGCAGATCAAATGTGAGGTGGGCCGGATTCCTCCATTTTGCTTCAGGAAAGAAATATGGGAACAACAACAACAACAAAGTTTTCTTCCCTATTGGAGCAGAGCGTACCCGAGTAGATGCGTTCCGCGCTGGCAGCGCCGAGATGCCATTTTAAGAGGTTAAATTACTTTCTAAATGCTGCTGCGAAGGAGGAGGGGAGGAAGGGATCAAGTTACCCGCTCGGCATTCCACAGCCCGGCCTGCAGACACGCTGGCGAGGCTGAGGCGCGCAGCTGCTCCGCCCCGCCCGGCGGCCCGCGCGTCCTTCCCCGCGTATGCGGAGCGCTGTGCTCCTCTGCCTTGCTGATGGGTTTTGGGTTTTGTTTTGTTCTTGCTTCCAAGTAAGAGTAAGAACGCTCTGAAAGTACAGTTTTCTGTCACCCCGCAGCCTTTTTTTCTCCAGGCTGAACAAGCCCAGCTCCCTCAGCCTGTCTTCATAGAGGAGGTGCTCCAGTCCCCTGATCATCTTTGTGGCTCTCCTCTGGACCCTCTCCAACAGCTCTCTGTCTTGTACTGGGGGCTCCAGACTTGGACAGAGTATTGCAGATGGAGCCTCACAAGAGCAGAGTAGAGGAGGACAATCATCTCCCTGTCCCTGCTGGCCACCGCTCTTCTGATGGAGCCCAGGGTACCGTTTGCTTTCTGAGCTGCTTTTTCCCTCCGTCATCCTGAAAACAAAATAGCACTTGGAAGCAGTGTGCTTTAAGGACTGTATGGTTCCCCTTGCAGCAGTGCTCAGCTGCCTCTGGGAAGGACAAGAGCCATGGACTTAATGCACCCCTCTTAAAGCTTTCACCATCTTAAGACACAGAACAAAAAACTGCAGGAGAAAATCACGGAGGCTTTTTATAACATGGCTGTATTTGCATCTAGAGTTCGGAGTCGACTTTGGAACACAGTGTTCTGTGCAATATTGCAGTTGTTCTGGTCTAAAGATACCGCGATGTCAGCTTTTATCTACTCTTCCTGTAGGGGCATTAAAGCATCTGTGTTCTTCTGAGGCTGCATAAATACTTCCAGGTAAGAGAAACTCAGGAAGGAAAACTAACAAGAAATTCTGACCATGTTCAGTTGGGTTACTTTCTGTGTGTGTGACAGAGAGAGAGCGAGAGAGACTTCCCCTCTCTCCATTTTCGTTCACACTGCAAATGATTGTGCCATTTAGGTGCCCTTAACATGGGACTTTTCTCCCCTCTACCTTCTGTGTGAGACCACAAAAAATGAGACAAATGAGGACCCGAGTTGCTTCAGGAGCTAAAAACAACTCTGTTTGTGGACTATCTCATCAAGGACACAAGATTTTATGTTTATTGCAGCTTGAATGATGAACAGTGGGTATCAAGTGCTGAGAAATGTACAGAGTAAATCAGCTGCAAAAATACAACCGATTGGAGTTGTGTTATTTGTAAAAATAATAAGAAGCTGTTGGATCATGGAATTTTTCATCATGCCATGTAACCTCTTTGTAGCAAAAGAAGTAAAATGATCCTGATTGTGGTTAGCAATGCAGCTCTCATCCAAGGAATTCCTTTTATTCGCCTCCCTCCTCCCAGAAATAAAAGCAACAGCCCGCTGAAATTGGGAGTCCTATGTCAAAATTCCCCAGTTTAAGTTAGCATGAAGCACTCACTGAGAGTATCTTGTTCCAATGAAACTTTTTTTTTTCTCTTTATCCCCGAGTTCTCCCAGACCCAGGATTAAATTGATCTTTGTTTCACTGCAACAAATCTTTTGCCTTCCCTCTCTCCTACCAGAAGTATCTCTGGTACAGGCTGCTGAACTTTTCATCTTCTCAGCCCAAATACCTGAGAAATCCACTCTCTGCACACTGCTGTCCACTGCACACATTTAAAATTGTGAATGTAAGCTCTCTTGTAAGGTTGAACTTATCCCTAAAAGAGCAAAGCGAAAATGGACTTTGCATTTCTTTTTTTCTTCAGTGAGACCTGATGAAAAATAAATGACTCGATCATCTCTTTGGCCATATTCTTCTTTCTGTTTGCTCAGCTCACTGTAGCCTACTTCAAAATGTATGGTGTTGGTCAAAGATATTTACTCCAGAGAAGTGCTATGCACTGGATGCAGCTGCTGCTGACTTAATAAAGGTAAATGATAGAAGAAAAAAGGGGGAAAAAAGGCACAGATGCAACCCCTTTTCTTTTTTCTCTTCCAGTGTATACCTTTGTAACAGGCTTTAGTGCAGTTCAGGTGGAAGGTTTCTTCAGTTTCAATCCTAAATCTGTGTCGTAACTAGCAATGAGAAAATAACTATTAATTCACGTATGTTGTATTTTGTTTAGTACTCGTGCCAGTGCAGCAGTTTCAAGTAGTTTAACTTTGGTTGTGAACTGCAAGTGCTGAGGCTAAGGGTAGATTAATGGATGCTGAGCTCTGCGTAGAACTGCAGCACCAACACCCGACTTCTGCCTCCCTTGAAAGAGCTGCTATAGCCAGGCTGAACGTTAGCAGTGAACCTATCTGAATTATGTTGCTTCTGCCCACGCATGCTTACCTTGCAAAATGTTTGCATAGATCTTCATAAAAACTCTTCCCTTAATGTGCCGTGGCAAGCAAGAAAATTATTTTGGCACTGAAATAACGCAGTGTTTAAGCTAACAACTGAGCAGATGGATGTTTCTAGTGTTGCTTTCTTTCTGGAAATTTTCAGATGTTCATTCATCTGTCTGTGCAATGAGATAATGGTCAGATAGGTGGTTCTGTGCCTTTCTCTTATGTTCCAGCTAGCAATTGTGGTAGCCCTGAAATCATCACATCAGTTACTTGAGGAACCTCATCCTTTGTTTATGTGGGTACTAGCTCTGATCCGCAGCTGAGGGAAAGAAAAGGAAGTCGTGAGACAAAGGCTTACGCTTCACCTGAACTAGAACAGAAATGGCAGCTAGCCACTATGCACGCTCCGTCTTCAAGATGTAGGTCCCTAGTGTGAGAGGCACTGATGTGGTGCAGTGACCTGATGGAGCAGAGCTGCTCAGCCAGCCAGAGGCTGAGGAGTGATGACCTACCTGCTTGTTTTCAGCTGTCTGAGGGGCCTTTTAGCAGGTCTTCCCTGAAGTGCATTTTCAAAGGATGGAAAATTAGTGGTTACAAGTTACAGCAGAGTAACTTCTTACTGGACTAAAAAAAATAATAATAAATTGCCATTAGCATGGGGCACATTGCTGAGAGAAGTTGCAGAAGTGCCATTCGTGGACATGTTGAAGATGCTGCTGCACCAAGTGCTGTGTAACTCAGCCTGACTTTGAATTGGGATCGTGTTGTGCAGAGGGCTGGACTGAGAAATTCTAAAGGCCTCTTCCTAGCTCAGTGATTTGATGTCTCTTCTTGGAAGCACGTCAGGTGTGTGGGGTTGCTGGCTGACATGAAGTGGATTCTTCATCTTCCCCACAGCTCTGACAGCTTGCATCTTGTCTGCTGACTGACCCAATCTACTAGCTTGCTTACTGGATCCTTACATCTTGACTAAGAGAATGAATGAATGGAGGACAGGGACAAGGATCACTTGAAGTTGTTCAGCAGCAGCCATTTGTTTTTACCTGGCTGCAGTGGTTGTTTGATTTATATTTTGTGCCAAGAAAGAAAAATGAAATCTGGAACTTCAGTGTATAATTTGCAACTGTACTATCATCTTTAGTTTCATAGCTGAAGGAAGGACTTGACTAACAGGAGTGGCAATGAATGATCCTTTGTTTTGAGGGTCAGATTGGTGGGCTTTTCTGCTAGATATTTCTTAAGTGGACAACCTTGGAAAATTTCATTTTTCATTTCACCTCTAAAAATCAGTGATTTACCACAAAGATCTGTTTATTTCCGATGGCCTGAAGTCTAGCTTTCTGAAGGTTGCAGCATGAACAAGTATGTAGGCTTTTTTTTCCTGTTCATTCCTTGTTTGTGGCAGTCTTATATTCCCCAATTTAAGCTTGTCTGTATGTAGAGAACCAAGGCAGGAGAGTTGCCAAATGGTTTAGTGCTACAGGCTATCTGAAAATTTCCATCTGAATATTTTGTCAGTGGGAGCTGCTGGGTAGATGCCTAACATTTAATTTTTATTTTTCAGTCTGATAATTTAATTGTGTAAATAGATTTGGATTCCTGTTTTGCTTTAAATCTTAGCACTTGTGTTATGTAACAGAAGTAGTTACTTACACAGTCTTGTGCTACAACAGCTACTGCTGATATTTTTTTTGAAAATATCAGTGTTTATGACCTGGGAAAGCCAACATAATGCCATGGCTGTTAAATGTTTTTTGTTTCTAAGAGCGTATTTGAAACAATGGAAAGACTTCAAAAAATGCTTAAGTTCTGAAGTGTTTCTTCTGTCAGTGTTAGATTTGGCAGTGGTTCTCAAACACAAGGAACTGTTTGCCAGGAAAGGAGTAACTCTTAATGTACTTGTTGTAAGACCCATGATTTTTCTTCTGATGATAAGAGCCTGCTGTAGGACTCAGAAGTAAACTGCTCCCTTTCTCCTTTAAGTGAACTAATTGTTTATTTCTTCTTTCCTTTTGGGAGGTAGGATTTGAAATAGTTATGTGTGGAACTGTTGGTCTGAGAGCAATTATTTTTAAAATGTAATAAATGTATATGGCTGGAATTTTTTTTTCAGCAGAAGTTCAAGCACACTGAGTTTTCATAGGACTATGATAACATTCCTGTTATAATGGCCAGTTAACTTTGCCAGGTTTTGGATTGGTGTTCTGGCTATCTGCTAGATGCCACTAAGTTGGGAGAAAGTGTTGATCTGCCTGAGGGAAGTAAGGCCCTGCAGGGGGATCTGGATAGACTAGATTGGTGAGCTGAGAACAACTGTATGAAGCTGAACAGGACCAAGTGCTGGGTTCTGTGCTTTGGTCACAGCAATGGTGGCATGGTGGTGGTGAGTTCATGGTTGGTGTAGATGATCTGAGTGGTCTTTTTCAACCTTAATGGTTCTGTGATTCCAAGTTTTGCATTAGTAAATCACAGTGGGTTTTTCTCCACCTGGATTTTTTTGGCAATGCTATGAGATGTGAACGTTATCGCTCAACTCCACAGAATCCTTTCCAGTTTAAATGTTTAAATTAAATTGTCAAGCCGTGTTGGAACTTGACGGAGGACCAGAAGCCTTAAGGCAGATTACTGAACTTGAGAAAATTCCCCGTATACTAAAATCTTGTCTCTTTTAAAAATGCTTTTTGTCCATTTTCCAGGTATAAACTGTGTGCTGGCTTTACGTAAGGCCTCTCACCCTATTGTCCCCTGACTTACCTTTCAATTTTGACAGTATAAAATTGACATTTCTATATTCTCTATGCTACATAGCCTATATAAATGTATGCTGGTAACCTAAAATGAACTATGTTGGCTTGCAAGTCGTGTTCTGTGTAATATGGTATACATAAGACCGAAAACAGAACATGTTATGCATTGGTAGTATTTCTGCAACTCTTGCAGCTTTTATATAGCCTGGTGGTTTTTTTTTTCTCTCCAAACATCATTAGAAGATGTAAACATTTAAGATTTTTTTTTTTTTGCTCTCTTGCAAAACTGTATTTGATGTTTTCTTGCTTGCTTTTAATTAAAACTTATGGCAGCACCAACAAGAAATAGATCTGTGAACTGGTAAACTTTCTCAAACGTGGCTGTAGTTCTATCAAAAATAATTTGAGATGTCAAATACAAATACATTTATCTTCTCCTTCTGTGGAGACAATTGTTTGCTTTGCTTTGCTTGTCCTCGAGCATTAAGCTCAGACTTCAATAAGCAGTTCCTTTCCTTTTGAATTCCTCAAGATTTGAGATTCGCTTCTGCATCTTTTAGTTCGTCTTTTTTGTCAATCATAGAAAGTAAAATGATATGTAATTTTATAAGTAGAGATGCTCAAGCAGAGGATTAGATAATAAAATTACATAGCAGTCCCTTGCTCCCCATATTCTTTGTAATACTGTCTTTGACAGTTTTCTTAGGAAAAAATGTTTTTCAATTAGTTTTAGTAGCACATAAACTGAGTAGCATCAGAGGAAGCTGTTTTACAGTGGATAAAATATAGATAATTATTTATTATTATAGATAATTATTTTAATAAATGTAATAAAGATAAGACCAGCTGGTAGGCAGCTTGCCATTGTGTCACATGGTGTTTCTTACTGCAGTAGCAGAAGCCATGGTTTCAATAGTTCTTAGATTCTCCATGAAGTATTTTAGTTTCGCCGTTGTTGACAGTGGCTTGGAAAGCCCTTTGCCTGCTGTTCAGTGTCAGCTGTGTGTACTGGTGATGCTGTATTACTGGTGTTAGATGCAATTATTTATCCTAAAAGCAAAACGTCAGAGAACTCTAAAACATTAGATGGGTTTTTCTTTTTGTTCAGCATCCTATCATGCCCCTCTACAAGTGAAAAGAAGCACTTGTAGCTCATCAAAATGCATCCAGCTTTAGTTGTAGAGCTTAAACTATTAATGCTTTTAATAGTCATGGCCAGATTAAAGAAAGAGCAGTTGACTAAAGAGGGAGTTAAATGGAGTAATTGTACAAGTCTAAAATAATAAAATAACTATCTATAAAACTTGTATTTTTTCAATTTGTGTAAATACTCACAGTGCTGAAAGACCTGTAGAAGAATAGTGTAGTACTACTGTGCAGTAATGGAAAAGATGTCATTATTTCATGTGCAGCAGACAATTTGCCTTTTTGGGTGCTGCTCAATGTGCAACATAGTGCACATAAAGCAGTGTGTCAGTGGGGAGCTCTGGCACGAGCATTTCCTTTGCTATATATCTGGGTGGAGGTCTGTAGTTGCTTCATTGCTCTGGAGAGGAGCAGCAGTTAAAGCAGCTGTTCTTTGTGCACATCCTTTCATTACCTCTTCCATTCTTCTCAGCAGTCTTCTTCCTATTCATCCCATTCAAATTATAGATATTTTCAATCTGATAGTTGCTTGAAACACCATTCTGTATACGTTGCTGATGAACTGATGCAATGGAATTTTTAATGACCTTTGAAGCTGAAGGAATTAATCTTGTTCTTCATCCTATTGGTATCTTATATGTTGAATTAAACAGAAGGGTATTGCTTCATGCTGCTAGCATTTGTTTATATTTACCTTACCCTGTTCTGTATTTTTAAGAGTCTCTTGATCAAGTTTTCAAATGATATGGGGTCTTTTTTTCTTTTTCCTCTTTTCCTGCAGAGGTGGATAATAGGTCTCTGGAGCTTGTTTTCCACATGTCAGTTCCAGGGTCAGGTTACCACAGTGCGATAAGAATTATGCATCCAAACCACTGCTATTTTTCAATATCTAAGAATATTCCTCTTGAGAACTTAAAAATGATTTTTGTTACTTTCAACAAGTAAGTAGGAACTATGGGCAGGTCTCGACTTATTTAACAGAACAAGCATCCTTTAACAAAACAACCACCACCTCCAAGAAACCCCACCTCCCCAAACCAGACTGCTGAACTGTGCATAAAAGAACTGATATTGGCTTTGAACAAATTGCACTGTATAAGGTTCTGTCCACAAAGAGATGAATCTTACAGAGTAATCATGTAGGCCAGGAAAGCCCACAGACTCTTCATTCGTTGCAGAATAACCTGGTGCCATTCTGTGCTTTTGAAGGCCTTGGCAAGTGTTAGCAGGGATGCTATGAGGAGTTTGGTGCTTTGGGTCGTGTACATCTGTGTCCTATATCATCTTCAATCCATGTGTCGCCACACTCGCTTCTTAGCTTTTAAGGAAGACCAAGACCCATGTAAGCCAAATTACTTGGATATTGTTAGTGGCTTTACAGTCTAAAGACCTTTAAATCAGATCACTGAAATACCATATCATATTCACATTCCTGAAGGTGTTCAAGACCAGGTTAGTTAGGGCCCTAGGCAACCAGATCCAGAGCTTGAGCTAACAGTTAGCAATCCTGCCTGCAGCAGGGGGTCTGCAACTTGGTGATCTAAGTCTCACCTGACTTCCAAACACATACACAGGTGAAGTGTATTGCAGCATCTTGAGCTTTACTGGGCTTCCTGTAACTTCAAGCCTTTTTTTTTTTTTTTTTTTTTCCCTCTTATCCTAGATACTCCTCCCCTCACCCCCCTTCCCCTTCCTCTTTTGAAAGTTAGAAAGTTAGGTTATGGCAATGCTTACATTTAACCAATGGCAGGCATCTACTATAGCAACTGCCAGAATATGTGATGCGTGCTTCTTTGATCAAGATTTAGTTGCAATACTTAGATCTTTCAAGTTCTGTTTTCTTCTTAAATATAAAGAACTGAAGGGTTGTGGCTGAGTTGTGTGGTTTTGTTTAAATATACTCAAATATTATTTCTATTTTAGTTCAGAGAATATATTAATGTGGGAAAGAACTATTTAAACATTTGTTTCAGCTCACTTCAGTGACTTGTGTTCCTTCTCATGACTCTCTAGGGCCAGCATAACCAAGTCAGATGCTCTAATCTTCCTCCGGTGCTTGGAATCCGTTTCCTGACTTGCAGTTGTGTATACCTGAATATATCAAGTGGAGGAAACACAGTGGCATATCTGGGTGCATATTTCTCTCTTGCGGAATCTTCTACTGTTAGTGGAGTGCCAAGGAAGTCACCTGTTTTTGAATCTGTCTTGAGCTGCTGGGACCAGCAGTTAGGCTGCATAGTTCTGTGAGGCAGTGAGAGAGATTTGTATAAAGACAGCATGCAGACTGTGTCAGTTTTATCTATTTTCAAAGCTACTTTAAGGAAAGTAGACGGTTATTCCAACCTTCCTAATATTTGATGGCTTATTAGGGAATAGGGAAATTACTTTCCTTCTGTTCTTTTTTCTTTTAAAAACACTGGAACATCAAACTTAGTATTCCTTGTCTTTTTAAGATGCACCATGATTCACATTCGGAAGACTTGAATCCACATCCATTTTTCCCACAGTTGCTTTTGAGGCTTGAGCAAGCAAAAGCAGTCACGACTATGTATGTGTATCTCATCCTTTTATAATCTTGTTTAATTGTATGATAATCATGTTGGAGTTTTAATTGGTGTATACTTGTGTTAAAAGAGAACAGGCAAAATGTTAATTACCAGTTTTATATAAAACACTTGAAGGAGAACTAACTTTTTGTCATTTACGTTCGTGTTGCTCTTGCAGAATGTTTTTACTTTCTTCATGTCAACAAAGAAGTAGTTATCCTGAATTTGGATTCTTTTCTGTTTTCCATGAATACTTGAAACTATCCACAATGTTAAAACTCCATCAGTGCTCCCAAGTATCTTGCATTCTTGTCACGCAGAGAATGCTGAAGTTCCAGGAAATTATCGGTGGGCTGAAATTTGTTTCTGCAAGGAGTCAAGAAATTAATTGGCTTTCTGGCTCCTTGGGAATGATTTTATGCTGAAAAGGCTGCCTGAAAGCTGACGCTTCAGTTGTGCTGTTAAATCTATTTAAAGTGCCAAACAATTCCAAGGAACAGTCCTTTTGCTGGGGTTTGTAAGTCCTGTGCAGGTTGGTGACTTAGTCATAAACCTAGACGAGGCTGAGTTTCTTCAGAGCCCAGGAGGTTTTTGTCTGGCATTGGGCCCTTTTCTTCCTGCATCTTTGAGTAGTGCTATGCACGATCTGTGTTCTGTATAACCTGCATTGCGTTAAACGAAATTAAAGCGTGGAAGTGTTTGAAGTAGAATAATCTGATGACCTTAAATGGAAGTCGTCGTTGCCTTCCCCTGAATTTCACAACGTTGATTGCTATTTTACAGTTTCATAATTTGCTTAGGCAGCTGCCTTGTAGAGTAGGATAATGTGGAAAAATATTTAGCTGCAGTTCTGCCTGGTGGTCACAGAGAAGAGTGAAAGCGGTCTGTATAATTTTATAAGAGAGATGTCGTGCATTTGAAGTGTTAATCAGCTGAGGTCCATGTGGAGGTTTAGCATAGCTTATAAAGAAGCTACCAATGTTAAACGTTTCAGTGGTTCTTTTATTTCTTTTTGCATTAATCGTGGTACTTGCTTGAAGGTTTAATAGAATCCAGATGGTTCTCAGTGTAAAGAGGGGCAGAGGTTAGCTCTATATTTGAACTCCTCTTGCATTTTTCCTTGCTTAAAATAGGAATTTTATTCACTTCCTTGAGTGGAATGTGGAATACCTAAGTGAAAGATACATGAAAAGATACTCTTTTTCTCTTAAATATCCGAGAAAATAATAATGAACAGTAACTTGATAGTTAATAATTTAAAGTATATCTCCACAATTTACTACTGTAGCTTTTCTCTTAGAAGATTCAAGTTATGGGATGTAATAGTGTGTACATCTGAAATAGCTCTACTTTCGTCTTTTCTCAAAGATTATTTAGGCTTTAAAAAAATATTATTAATTAGGAACAAATGGGACATTGCTGGAAGAGAAAATACAGATGTTCCAGTGTTAGTACTTACTCCCTGTGCAATAGAACTTCATCTCCATTGAATCCAGGAGGTCTTGCACACAGACTTGCTTTGCTTGGTTAGTTTGGGCAGAGGTATATTTATTATTCTCAAGTATGAGGAATTTTTCTTTAGGTAGTGTGAGGAGAAGAGAAATGCACATTAATTTCTTGGCCAGTATGTGCTGTAAATAGATGTAACCATAGGGCATCCAGTGTGCTTTTAGCTGTCTTCTGGCAAGGAAGAACCCACTACAGTCATGAGCAAATCAGTCCCTAACTGATAACTCTTAGATGTGTTTTTCCTGTTTGAATAAAGATGAGATTCAAATGTCAGCTTTTGGCTCTTGTATCTCTACTTAATAGAAAAAGCGGTTAGTGTCAGAGTTTTTCTTTATTTGTTCAAGAGATGTCACATTAAAGGAACGATGTCAGGTACCTCGAGCTTCTTGCAGCAGGGCAAGTCTTCCAAACCTAAGACACACAAAATTGGAAACAAGCAAGCTTACTGAACAGTTCACCTTAACAGTGTATGTGTTTTCCTGATGGAGTGTTTCCGTGTTGATGGAAAAGCTTTCCTGTGTTTTTTATGTCATTGTGGACTTCACTGTTAGTACTATTGAGAACTATCTTGTCCTTTTATCAATTTATTAGAATGTGTCCATAGTTACACCTGACTGCATCCTTGCAGGTGGCACGTTAACTCTGATAAAGGAAATCCAAGAAGTCATGCTTCTTTAGATGAAGGGGTTTCTATCTCTCTTTCTCTACCTCCCAAGAGTAAATAACTTATAGCTTGGAGTGTGTTTGATTTAAAGCATATATTAACACGTGTGGTCATGTTTCAGGATTCTTGTCCACCCCATGTATGCTTAATTGTTTGGCTAAAACACCCTGCTTTCCTTTGGCATCTTCTTCCATGAGCTTTGTGCACTTCTCTGTGAAGTGATTTGTTTTCAGCGAGGAAGGTGAAGGGTGATCTCCAGTTCTCTGGGTCTGAGAGCACCCTGTTCATCTAGAGCCTGTAGGACGATGGTTTAATTTCCAGATTATTGCCTCAAAAATGTGTTTGAAGAAAAGAGTCAACAGTTAACGACTCACATTAGTTTGAGTGGCTGAAGATGCACGCAGAATATCTAGCAGGATGACCTTCTAGATGAGTGCTTGTCTGCTTTAAGTGGGTGGTAGCAAACCTCTGGTACCTGTAGAACTTTGTTTGGCAAAAACCTCTCTCTACTCTAACCTCTAATGAGGACTAAATGAGCATCATGTAAATGCTGCTTGTGGTGCCTAAGTTCTCTCATGGAATCCATTTAACTTTTTTTTTTTAAAGTTACCCTACTCAAGATACAGCTAGTATTTTAGAGTTTGTTCACAGGTGGGTGGTCTTGCCACATAAAATGAACTTGTTTCCAAGCAGTTAATTGTTCTCTCTAAGTGGCCTGTTACCAGTATCTACCAGAAGTTTATTTTTTAATTAAAAATAAAAATAAAAATTACTGTTTTCATTCAGGCCCTTGATAAATGCTCTCCGTCAGTCGAGTGTATCTGGAGAAGAGAATCTGAGATTAATAGAAGTGATTTACTGTTATTTCTGACCATACATATCAGTAGGAAACACAAGAAGCCATATTAGCTATTTAGATAATTATTCAGCATGTCTAAGAACTTCTTCTTAAGTTTTCCTGCCCTGTGTTTGTCTGTGCCCTTAAGGTCTAGTCTGTGTGTAGTTATTTTTTTCACAGATCTGTCATTAGAAATCATAGGTCAAGTTGGACAGAACCTTGATTTGGTGCCTGAAGAACTAGAGGCAATGCAGTGTTCCAGCACTCTGAGCTCATAGCTGTTAGATGTAATAGTTGAAGTGGCTGAGAATATTTGAGCAGTTTAGTCTGTATACTGAGTTATCCACGTGCATTGCTTCCTACTCAGTGCTGCAATACTTTAATCTAACCTCTGCTCTGAGCTCTGCTTGAGCACAAGTTGAGACCTTGGTGGCTAAGCTAGTCCAGTTTAGACTTGCAAAGCAAGTTCCGTATCATCATGCAAATGGTAAGGATGGAACATCTTTTTATGGTCATATTTTCTGAGATTCTAATGAGTAAATGGTTATTCCAACACTATATAGTTTGTTTTCATCACACTAATTTCCTTAGTTCATTTTTTTAAAAATAATTTTGAAGAAATTTTCAGGGACCAAAGCTGCAAGGATAAATTCCTACTGCAAACTTTGGAGTCAAATATTTTTGATTCCATAGTTATAGCTTTTATTTGAGGTGATATGCATATTTATTTTAATGTTATCTTTTTTGCAAAAAGAATTCTTGTTTTTTTGTGGTGATAGGACTAATTGCTATCAGAATAACAAATTAGTCTACTGTATCTGAAAGAGTTACCTAAATGTATTACCCTGTTTTTTAAAGAAATGAAGTTCAATTCACTTACAGCAGATAATAATCAAATGCTACCAAGATAATTTCATACAGTTTTCTGAGTTATAAAGCACGCCTTCACCTTCCTCTACCGATAAAATTGGGGGGTTTTGTACCATTGGATTGTGAAAAACTGGTAAAGCTTTTACTTTTGTATTCCCTGCCAAAGACCTGTGCTTGTGTCTATGCTTGTGACTGTGTACTTGTGTTGAAATGTGTAATTCGTTCTGAAACTAATTTCTCCTATTTATTTCCTTGGAAACTACAACAGCAACGAAGAACAAAACTACACTGTTTGATGGAGCAAATTCTCAGCTACAAAATGGTATTTTTCAACAGTCACCACTATTAGCTATGCTTTTTGGCAATGATAGATTATTGTAGGCTACTTCAGAATTTATTTTGTCTGATTGCAGTACCTGAAATCAAGTATTTCCACAGTCTGTGTGGTAACTCCAAAGAGAGAAGTAGGTTGGATGTAATATCTTTTATCCTTACCTTAAATCTGATGTCTACAGAAGGCCCATATTTGGTTGTCTCCTTTAAAAGTTTTCGCAGAGAGGATGTTGGTTCTCTATCTGACTTATCACTGTTTCACATAAATGAGCTTATATTCTGCGGAATATAGGTGAATATACTGGGAACTAAGCTACATGTATAACCTTATACAGAAACTTGTCAACCTGTGGAATCTCACATGCATCTCACAGGCACAAATGCTTTGTAGCTTTCTGGGCCTCCCCATCTGAGCATCCTTATTGTACGTAGTGGGTTTCTTCCAAGCAGTACTGAGAAGCTGTAACTTGTCTGAAGGAAAACTGCAGAACATTTTAATGAAGTCCTGGTGTTAAGTATGACATATCAATGGTGTTTTACTGAAGGTTCTTAAGATCTGTTTAACCTGCCAACAAGTGTCTAGATATTCTTATTTTCATATCTTAATGAAAAGAAGTAGGGTTTTGTTTTGTTTTTTTCTTTCTTAGAGCACATGTTGTCTTGGTTCCCCCCAGAAGTGTTGGTTTGCTGTCTTGGATGTTAGTGTGTGATCCATGTCACGTTCTGTCAGTAAAACTGAAATGCTTGACAGGCCTGCTGGTGGTGGAGGCCTTTAACCATTCCTTGTTGTGTGACAGACTTTGGTTTCCTTAAAGACTCTTCCATGTTTCCACGTGTTTGAAATTGTTCAGGTGATGGCTCCTTGAGATTCAAGGACCTGAAAAAGCCACGGATGGTTTTCACATACCGGGCTTCAGTTTTTGTGTTCAGCTTATTCAGAAAGTAATTTTGATAGCATCCAAAGACCAAAGGAGTTTGAAGTTGCGATACTATACCAGGAACTTTTTGGTTTTTGTATATATAAAATAGTACGATATATTTAAATGAAAGCATTCCTGAAAGTCATTCTCACATTTGAGTTATTCTGTGAAAAGACAGACTGAGGAAATACTTGGCCTTCTGCAGGAATCTTAGTGGGAGGAGGAAGAGGGTCACCTGTCAAAACATGAACTAATGGTCCTGCGGCACTGGCAGGAGGTAGATTTCACTGGTGCTTTTGTTGGAGAAATTGAAGTCTGGGCAGCATTCCCAGGATCGGTGTTATGATAAGAATGTGCTCCTCTAGGTCTGTGTGCCAAGTGATTGCTTACTGTTGCTTTCATCTGCACGAAGCAAACCACTGTCCAAGTGACAAGGCCCAGTGAGGTTCTGAAGTGCTTTGGGAAAGTGGACTATGAAAGTTAACTGATGACTAAACAAAACAGAGCCTAGGCAGTTTTCGCTGATTTTCTGAAATTTAGGAAGAATGAGAAGTATGTGATTACACAGCTAACCTTATGTTTTCGGGGTGTCAACCGCGGCAGAAGGCCGTGTTAGCTGTGGGAACAGTCTTCAGTATTCTGAGAGGAAGCTCAGACTGTGTGTGCAGTGGAGTTTTCTGGTGGGTACCGCCACAGTTGAGGTAAAAGAGTTGTTTTTTTAGATCTCTTACGAATAGAAGCACTTCTCAGAACTGTTTTGGATACTTGGAGAGCTTTGGGCAATGATGAAAGTAGTTGTTGTACAGCGCAATCTTTAACCCAGTTGGTTTAGTAACAAAGCTTGGCAAATCAGATTTTGACTTGACTTCTTCATGCTGGATGAACCATCCAACTTTGATGTGTCACCAATGCTGTAAGCTGATGAGATTGCCTTTGGGAATGGCCTACTGAAGAACTGCTTTTGATTTAACAACAAGCTGCTGTCAGATAGCTTTCAGTCTCAAAGTCTGGAGAATCAGCTGATTTTTCACGCTCTTGGCTCATTGGACTTGTGAGTGAAGAATATTTGAGACAACTGAAAGATATACTTCACTGTGAGCACGGAGCCTGCTTGCAAAGCAGCTATAGATGATTAGCCCCATTAAGTCCTCTGGGTGACTCCAGATGGTGTAGCTATGCCAGAATGAACTGGTAATGATCTCCTAAGAAAGGTGAAGATTTAAAACCTTTCTACTGTAGGAAATTACATCTGCCAGACAAAGTAAGAGCCTAGTAGAATTTTCTGTTCTTTTTGCCAAGGCAGACTTCTGTTATGGATCTGAGTCAGTATCACAGGAGGTTGATGTCTGGATTCTTGTCATGACCCCAATAAAAAACTCATTGTGTGACAAGGAATTCTGAAGGGTACGGTGCCTTGTGATGTATATATGAGTACATTTGTCACGGCATAAAACTCAGTCTCTCTTTCTGTCTGTCTCATACTGCACAGGCCAGCCTCACTCAGGAGCTTATTAAAATTAAATTTTAAAATTAGTTTTCAAGGGGGTATATTCTTATTGAAGTGGGAGATTGATCAAAAACTGTCTTCTCTCAAGGATTGGATAAAGGTGCTTGAACCATTTTTCAGGCTCTTTAACATCTTGCTACCTGATGTTCAGGCTGCAGAGCACTAAGTTTGTTCAGCCCTAGCATCGCTTCATTTTGTGTATTGGTCCCATATGTTTTGAAAGGGCTATTTGTTTACTAGAATGTTCATATATACCTTTGTTGTTCCACAGACAACACCACCAAGCCTCAGGTGTGCAGCAGGCCGTATTGTTTTTGTTATTCCAGCTTACTGTGGCTTTCCGCACACTAAAAAAGATTTCCTTAAGAAATTCATAGCCTTGAATGTGAACTTTGAAATAGTACCCAAAATTTTGGTATGGCAGCTTTTAAAATTTCTACTTTTTACAGCTATATTAGCTATATTAGACTTGTCATAGCAGTGTAATCACTGTTTTGATCAGTTTATAGCTTACAGCAGCTCTGGCTACATTTTCCAGTGGCAGTCATAAGAATGAAGCATCTTCCAGGGTACTCCCACTCAGTCTGGACCAGCAGCGTATTTTCTGTGTTCACAAATTTCTAATAAAAACTTTTTTTTTTTTTTTTTTTTTTTTTTTTGCCTGTGGTTTACCCTAAAATGGATAATTCTGTTTCTGTCTGTTTCTGAGACCTCTCCTGTCTGTTGTTCAAGAGAACTGTCAACTAGCCATGGTCACTCCAGCGCTGCTTACAGACATGTTATTGGCACCACCTGCTTTCCCCATTCTCCCCTTTGGTCACACTTCCATAAATTTTATTGCCTCCTTTTTGTGTTTTGTTGTTTTTTATTTTTTTATTTTTATTTTTGTTTTTGGTCTGATATCACCAAACCCATGCTTACAATTTATAGGAAAACAAGATTCTGCTTCAGAAATTGGGACGGAGGTGTGACCAGTTGAATGGTTAACCCAGCAGAAGTGAAGCAATGATGGAGGCTGGATTAGTTGAGAAAGGGGAAGATCTAACTGGAAACTGGAATTAATTGAGGGGTGTTTAGCCCATAATCTGTACCAATGAGTCCTTCTGTGATCATGTACATAACTGCAGTTGAGTTACTGTAACTGTTAATACTTCAATGAACATTTTTCTAAACGTATGTTCCTTAAATAAACATAAATTTGCATGTAAAATGCACATGACTTTAAGAAGCTTAATAACAAAAATTTCTTTGCAAGTATTTGCCATCTTCATCCTTCTTTTCCTAAGTTTCATGGTAAGTCAGATTTTGTTAAAAGTTAGAGCCTTCCTTAGCATCCTGTTTCTGGCAGTAAAGGCTGCCAGAATTGTAGGCTTCCTCTGCACTGACCATTCCTCTTTGTTTCTGGGCTACAAGCGTGTTTATTCAGCTATAGATTTGTCAGATACTGGATTTTAGCAGCCACATAGCAAAGCCCTTCATCTACTTGATGATTGTTTAATCTACTCTAACATTTCTAGCTTATATTAAATGTTCCTTTTTTAATTCTCCTTGAAATAAAGGGTAATTCTCACTTTTTCCCAACTACAGGAAGATGCTTTGGGGATGAATAGGTCATTTAAGATTTAAAATAAAAATTAAATATCAAAGCTGAAAGCTGACAAGATAGTGTCTGAGTTTTAGCTGGGATGGAATCATTTTCTTTAGAGTGTCTGCTATGATGTCTGCTATGATTAGTTTCTAGGAGAAGAACAATGTTGATAACACACTGATGTTTATAGTTGCTGCATTGTACAGAGCCAGGGCTGCTATCAGCAAAGGTCCCAAGGAACTAGGAGGGAACAGAATTAGTATTTCTTCCTATCTGTGGGCCTGTGTCTCAGCTGTGGAGAAGCTGTCCCAGGAATTCCAGCAATTCAAAGATGCTGTGTCTTGCTCCCCACCTGTACAAACCAATCTCAGCTATTAGAAGTAAGCACTCCTCCGCTCAAAGGATATAGTGAGTACAGTCCATGTACCGTCCTGTGGTTTCCCCTCTGTGACCATGGGGAGGGTGTGAGGAAGCGAGGTGGAAAACCCACCTCAGCCCTCAGGCACTGGTAGCTGTGGAAAACTCAACAGGGAGTCCTTCCAGGCTGGGTATTCTAACTGTTCCCTGTGACCTGCTGGTGACTGCAAATTAACACTTATCTGGGTTAGCAAGTATATTATAATTAGTATATTAATGTAATTCGGGTGTCTTTTTTTTTTCAGATTGAGTGGTGACGTTCTGAGTTAGTAGTGTATGAAGAATTCAAATTTAATCCTGTTGTAAAAATTTCCAAATCAATCTGGATTGACTAGTGTGAAGTGCTGAGAGCCCATGTGCTTTTGAAGCTGTTAGTGCTTCTTGTAGTCACTGCAGTAGATAAAGTTCTAATGAAGTGAAGATGCATTGTGAATAACTTAGTAAATAGCTTGATTTGTAATTGATGACGTTTTTCTGCAAAATGCCACTGAGAATGACATAAAATATTTTGAAAAACTACTGTTAGCAGTTGAGCATTCTGGATAACAATAACGTAAGTCACTGCTTTTTATAAAGTTAAGTACATTCTGACGTAGCATCTCATGCTGATGAAGAGATTGTGTAAAAGTAACAGAATGAGGTCACTCAAATTAATATTAACTTCACTCACCTCTGAGATTTTTGTAGCCCTCTAAAAAAAAAAAAAGAGGCGATGAATTTAATGTTGACACACAAATTTAATAAGTCATGAAAGAGGCTGTGCCCGTGTTACCCAGTGATGTAAGAGAATCAGATCTGTCCAGAGCAGAGAACCTAACAGGCACTCTGTAGAGGTTGTGAGGGTTTTACTTGAATATCTTGATTAAAGATAGGGAGAGAGATGGATTTATTTTGCAGATACAACGCATCTTTGCATGGCAAGAATGTATTTTTCTATTCTGCCATGGAAGAAATAGCTGTCAAGTGTCAGCCTGTCTGCTCAGTGGAGACAGTTGTCTTGAAAAACTGGTGCCATCTGATACTCAGGGTGGTTTCAGATTGCCATTTTGCACAGATTTATTATTCATTACCAGGACTATTAAACCTCAGTGTGTTAGGAGCAGTACTTATAAATGGACGTGGAGACAGAAGTATTTTGACCTTGTGATGATAATGTTCTTATGGAGCTTAGAAAGGAAACAGGAAGTGGACACAAACTTTTCCTCTGCTAGAAATCATGTGGGTGCATGCTTCATCCATCCCTTTTCCTAATGCTGTTGGCCTTCACATTCAAAAATAAGGCATTAAATTACTAGATTGTAGGATTGGTTGTATATTTTTAACCATCTGTGTTAGTGATGTTTGAGCTTCTGTTTTACTGTCGAGGTCATATTTGCAGACTGGAAGTTCTTAGTGATAAAATTCTTGTGTGCTGTTTCTAAAAGCTTCAGATAGAAAAGAAACATTCACAAATTGTGATGTGATAAAATGGGAAGAGCTGGCAATATGTGCCACATGCTCAAGTTGAAATCTAAGTAGAAAAGCCGATAAGCCCAAAATTCATGTTGTGTTTGAAAACCAAGGGCCAATTGACACAAGTCAGGCTTGCTCTCAACTGTTAGAATGCTGCGTGAGATCCTGCCCCTTGCTCTTCGCTCATGTTTGGATTTAGGCTTTTTCACAAACGTGAACAAAAAATCAAACTCAGTATTTTATTTCCAAACTTCTGGCTTGCTTTTTCTTCTGAGGAGCAATCATGCTTGTGTGTAACTTCAATAAACCTAGTGATGCTTTCTCAAAATACTGGAGTTCCTTGTGTGATGGAACTAGTGGGGTCATACTAGTGTATTTTTGTTGCGAATCTGCAGTCCTGAAGATTCTTGAGCGTTTAATAAAGGTTGATTGGAGCATTATTTCTTTTTTTTTTTTTCCCATTTGCGCCATCAACAATACATCCAACTCCTAATCTGTTTTAGAAATAAAATTGGAGAAACTGAGTGGCTTGTAAACCTGATTGCTGGAGGACAGGTGAATCCAGGAGTTACTGGATGGTAATTGGCAAAGATGAGGAAGGCACATAGGTTTCCTATGAATAAGTTTCCTACCTAGAGGGACTTTTAGCATCCCTCCTCCCCAGGATCTCCCATCATCTACAACAAACCCGTGTGTCACCTAAAACACTGAATTGAAAATGCTTTTCAGTACAAATATTACGTAACTATACAACTGCTAGAAGTGTAACAGTCTAAAAAGTTGGATTTTTTTCTAGGAGCAGTTCATAATGGCAGATGGCTTCCATTATTTTGGATATCAGTATCTTCAATATGTAGTTTGCGTTATGTTCTATAAGCTGTCAATACAATTTCTTTGGATAACTCGTAAGTAAATTTTTTTTATTTTACAGATTCATAGAAATATGCGTTTCCATAGTACCACCTTTGAACTAATGAAGTGGAAATACAGATGAAAACAGTCTGGAGGAAGCTTGAAGTACAATATAGTTTCATTCAGTTTCTTAATTCTGAAGGTAAATATATCAAAAATATTTTTAATGTTTCTGGAGTAAATATGCGTATGATAAGCAGCCACCTTATCTTTCCTTTAAAAAATTTTAAAGCTGCTGCTGCTTTTTTTTTTTTTTTTTTAATGCTGATGACAGAGTGTTTCTAACATCATGCTGAAACTGCTGTTTGGTCTTCTTTCTGTTCTGTGTATCACTTAAGAAAAGAAGACAAATGAGTATCAAATACAGGCATTTATTTTACTGAGAGAGATTGGAAAAAAGTTACTACTATACAAATTCTGTTTGCTGTAACCTGCCAGGTTATAGTCAGGTCACAGTTATAATTAATCTTTTACTGGAAGTAAATGACTAGTTTGCTGCTAAGTGACAGATGCCTGTTGGCCATCTTGTCCTCTGGCATAGTGCCTGATGACTACAGAGTTTTATTACATTGTTTTTTTCTAATTGTTACTGCTATTAGTAATGGTTTTTCATACTACATTCCACTGCCTTAATATTTTGAAGTCATTCCTGTGATTGATTATGAACGCTGTGCGTGGGGTTTTGGTGTGTTGTTCCAAGTTTGCTGTTTGCAGTGTCTGAAGCTTTTTTTCCTTTACGCAATTAAGACACTGATTACAATCATCCTGTTATGTTGGATTTTGACAAGTTTCAGAATTCTCTTCTGCAACATTAATTCAGTTGGTATTGGCCCTTCTATCTTCTCACTGTCGTTGCTGAGGCAATGCCCACATACAAGCGTTCAGATCTGTGATGTTGGCCCTTCCTCTCTCTTTTTCCCATTTGGGTATGAACATTGTCTCATAAGAGATGGAACAGCTTCAGAGACTTGCGCTCTCAGGCTTCACCAGTCATTATCTGTTCTTTTTCAAAGGAAGTTTGCTTCTTGGATTATGTTAGTTCTGTAGCTTACGGCCCTTATTACAAATTCACCTTACATCTCTTTTCAGGAAAATAGAAATTCAGGTACATCAGCTCTATCTCTCTTTCACTTGCAAAGATCAGCCAAGGGAGGTTGAAAGGAGTTTTTATGTTTGATATATCCTACTTAGAGAAACATATGGTTTTAGAGAAAATCCTGCAAGGAAAGGATCAACATAGAATTTGACTAACCTGTATTTTTTTTCTTCTGCTGATTTATTATTTGAAAACAGTAACTTTCTGCACACCATAAACAAATTGACAAAGCTCTAAAGCTTGAACTCATGCTGGGAAGTGCAAA
Organism: Lagopus leucura; assembly: GCF_019238085.1. Classification (NCBI taxonomy): domain Eukaryota; kingdom Metazoa; phylum Chordata; class Aves; order Galliformes; family Phasianidae; genus Lagopus; species Lagopus leucura. Next base: position 5,434,056 of record NW_024962255.1, on the reverse strand, counting down.
ATCTGTAGTCAAATCTACAGTACGTCAGGTGAGGAAGATCCTAATCTGGTCTACATGGGACACGTCTTGATTTATGTTAGCTTTTATAATCCTATTTTACTCAAGTTTTTGTGTCTGACAGTACAAGAAGATAGGCAAGCTTTTATTCTTTTTTGCATTTAATCACATGTTCCTCATATTGGAGAAAGGATAATTCAAAGACCAGTTCTACTGTGTTTCTTGCAGCCAAAGTAACCTTAGATCTAGCACATTTATGCACTACTAAAAAGTTAAAGGGCAGTGCTGAAAATAACAGGCTTTGCATTGACACCAAGCAAAAAACAAATTTATTCCTATTTTTTTTTCCTGTGAAGAGGAGCAGATCATTTCTCATCCAATGACAAAGACAACTGAACAATACATAACAGGCTAGATATAAGGAAAAAATCTTATACAGTGAGATTGGTGAAGCACTAAAACACGTTGCCTAGTGTTATGGTTGATGTCCCTGGAGACTTTCAAGGTGAGGCTGGATCAGGCCCTGGGCAACCTGGTGTAGCTGTGATGTCCCTGTTCATCGCAGGGGAGTTGGACTAGATGGCCCTCAGAGCTTCCTTCCAACTCTAAGGATTCTATGATTCTATAATTTTTTCTTTTAAATCGTTACAGAGTTCTCTCAAAATGTGTCACTGTCTTAAAAGATCTCTCTTTTGTCTACCAGAAATAACAGCTTCTCTTCTCAGCATGGAATTACAAAGAAATATCAGAACAGAGATTGTGGAGAACTTTTTCATGCTAACAGGAGACTGTATACACTAGGGGCTGTCTGTAGCATTGAAGAACGTCATTAAACAGGACAGAACCACAGCAGCCAATGAGAAGAATGATAAATGTGTGGAATTGAAAGGATAATATGTGTTTGGAGTTTTACAGGAATAGAGAATCATTAAGGGTGGGGAATGTGTCATCACAGAACAGTTCTTTCATCCTCTTGCCCACTGTTCTCAGTGATCCCATTCCTAACGCATGTAGAGCTGATGCAGTAGCTGATTCAGAGGAAAAGGGAAAACTTTCATGAAAAATCTCTCTCCTTTCATGTAAGAGACCTGAGAGAAAGGTACTTTTTCAGAGACTGCATATGTAGATTGGTTGAAATAAGGAATACCAGTAAATATTTATGCCTTTGAAATAACACCTGTATTTTCTTCTTAAGCATCTTTAAGATACTGTCCTTATTTGAAATAAGCTCGAAAGCAGGCAGATGCCCTTCTATTGCACAGTGGGAAAAAGAAAGGGACTTTTTTTGCCAATATTTGGTTATTTTTGTTCTCTGATGACGCTGGGCAAAAACTGTCATGTGGCAGAGCACAAGTAGATGCACTTGGACTGAAAACTCCAGATGAAATACGCTTTTAAAAATAGAATGGTGGAGAAAAAAATAATGCCACAAAGCCATAAAAACTGCGCAAGTTACTTCCCCTCCCCCTCCTGTCCCTTGTGCACACTATTTTTCAGTAGTTAGATTATTAGCAGTAGATGGAGAGGGGAAGTTGTTTGATACTTTTCTTGTAGGTGAACAGATAATCTGACAAAAAGTAATACAGTACCATTATTCCTCAAGATTTCACTATCTTGACACAGCTTGTACAATTTTTACTGAAGATTTTTACTTGAAAGTCAGAAAGCATGAAAATATAAGAGGGCAAGTCTTTGCAAGTCTGAACCAAGCAAACCCAGAATTTTTTGCTAGTCACTTCTGTTTTTACGTGTTCTACCTTCTCTTTTCATTCCTTTTGTAATTTAATTTTAATAGCCAGGTAACAGACAAAAGATGAGAAATCAAGGTTACTAAAGCCAAAAGAGGGAAAGAATATAAATACTGGCTTTAGATGGAGTGTATCATCCCAGATGTTGGTCAGCCAATTTACTCCCTAAGTGAGATCAGCCTGTAGTGTTGCATTTCACACCATAAAGTGCTTTCAGTTGAATTTTTGGCGGGGGCATTTTGACACCCACAAAACCCTGTGAAAGTGAATGCTTTAATTGTAAATTTATGCTGTGAAAAAGATGATGTTATCATCTAAAACTTCATTTGTCACTTCCTAAGTGGTATACCAATTTGTGATTAAATCTTTTTGGCTATCTCCTCTGTGTTAAGGTTCAGTGAAGCATGTCATGCATCTCTGACAGCTGTTGACCTCTCAAGATGAGGAATAATCCTCATTTATTTTGGTCTGTGTTTAATGCAGAATGTCTTTTTAATATGGCATTTCCTTGTACTTCTGGTAGCTGTACCTTATTTTTGGGGCTCTGTAAAATTCTCTTGCGTTTACTTAGTAGGGTAGATACCTACTTCTTGATTGTAACTGTGAATGTGTGCAAGTCTTCAGCATTTGCATGATGTAAATGGAGAAATGTGGCATGGTATACTGCACTTAATCAATATGGCCGTACGTTCTTAGTTACCTTCTGCAACTAGTCTCCTATGTCATGTTGTCTCTTTATTTCATATAAAGATTTTGTTTGTGTGATTAGTTTTTCTTCAGGGTGTTGAAAACAACTTGGATTACTTCAATATGTATTTTCCATTAAACCTTAAAATACTCCCTTAATTCATCTTGCCTTTAGGAGGCAATAACTAGAAGAAGATTAAAGACCTCTGATCTAGTGATGCTTAACCAGCAACTTCAGTTGACAGTTTTGGAATAAATTCCTATTTTTCAGCTTCTATTGCCTGTAGAGTCACCTTTTTCCCCTCCCGGGCTGGTGGTGATAGGGCTATTTCATCTCGTGATGGAGATTCTTCATTTAGTAGCCAGGATCACGTCAGGTGTTTCAGAACAAAATCTTGAAGTTATGAGATGTTTTTCTTGCAATGGTTTTCTTATTAATCATCAAGATCTCCTCTGTTGAATAAGGAAGCAATTATTCTAAAAGGTTGGGGTAGTTGTCTTTGAATTTTCTTGGCAGCAAACTATTGGCTAGGAGTTAATTCTATAGCAAACAGGCTCAGCCACTTCAGACTCAAACCACAAATGGGAAATGCAGGTCAGTATGCTCATAGCATTTTCCAGGAGTGGAGTAACCAGAAATCCGTGTCCTCTTTTCTATCTGCTGATCAAAACAGGAAGTGCCAGTGATTCCACTCTAGAGTTGTTCACTTCTGATGCATGCTGTCACACATCCTTTGGAAAGTAGTGTGTGTCTAATCTGTGGTCGATGTCCTCTTGACAGTACTTCCTTTTTTTAGATCCATTTGTCCTAGTTTCACCCAAGTCGTTCAGTAGTATGACCATCTTGCTCTCAGACAGCTTAACACATGGGACTTCCTGATTGCTGGACCAAGACTGTCAGGAAGATCAAGTTATGCTGTTCTGCAGTCCCTTTATGCTCATTTTTATGTTGAACCTGTTAAGCTCAGAATCTCCTGTTGAAAGTCTGGTGAGTAACAGCTCTTAGGAAATCTGGGCAAGTTCCTGTGTAGCAAGAGGAGGCAGTAAGACTGGTGAGCTGCTGGGCACAAGTTGCCCAGAGAGGTGGTGGGAAAACCCATCCCTCAAGACATTCAAGGTCAGGCTGCACCATGGTCTGAGCAACCTGGTCTAGCTGTGGATGTCCATGTTCATTGCAGGGGACTTTTAAGGGTCCTTTCCAACTCAAACAGTTCTATTATTCAATCAGGTTCAATTTTATATCTTATTTATGTATCTGGGGATGGGAACTTAATATGGTAGAGTGGAGAATTAAGAATAGGAGAAGTATAGAGGGAATGCATTCATGGAACGATCTGAAGATGTTCATGTTGATGGGAATGTATTTTACAGACAGTATTATGCAGTTAGAAGCATTCCTGATTTTCTGTTTTGGTTGTTTCTTGACTTGGTTTCATTTAAACATTTAAATGAAGAATGGTAAGATGTAGTTACGTTCTAAACAATAGCACAAGGAACGTTTTGTTTTCATTTCAAGTACGACTTCTCTTTCTTCCCATAGTGCAGTAGGAAATGGCTGGTTTCCTTGTTTCTGAGATGTGGTATGCTTAAAAAAAATGAAGAATAAACAGTAACAAAGTCTTGGTAAAGAAGGCTTATTTTTTGTCGTGTATTTCAAAAATGTTTTGTGCTTACAACGCAGTACAAGATTTCAGAGTCTTGAGTAATTGGAGTATTTTAAAACTTAAGTAGTCAACTTCAAAACTTCATAGAAATACATACAGTGGAATATAATCTGAGTAACTAGGCAGTAAATATTAATGTCTTGGTTAGTTATCTGCTATTTAAATATTCTGCCTTTTTTTTTTTTTAACAGGAAGGTCTGTTAATGCTATAGAAGGAGGATCATTTGTTGATAAGTTATTTAAAAAAAAAAAAAAAGCTTTTTGTTTGCTATGAACTGACTCATGATAATGTCAGTAGTTACTTCTAACAATGTAAATGCCAAAAAGTAACACCAACTTGGCTGTATTTATCAATAATGTGAAGGGCGAACTAACAGGAAAAAAGGCAAGATTATGTAATCCGGAAAAAATATAAAGGAAGTACATAACTCCGGAATGACTGATTAAGTCAGGATGATGAAAGACAAAGTCATTTGATCCATTTGGAGTGAATTGAAGGTAAGGAAAATATATTCCTGTAGTATGAGCAATGTCAAATATTTCCTTTAGTGGAGGTAAAAGGAGTCTTAGAAACATTATTGCATACCTGCATCTGGAAGGGGGTGAGAGACTGTCATCTTGGTAAGCAGAACCTGTTAACCACCTGTTCTTGTGAACATGGTGGCTATCACATACAGTGCATGCATGAAGGCAGTAGGATGGATGGCCCTATCTTGAGTGACTTTGTGAATGCACATGGTAGAGCGCTCCTTTACAGCTGAGGACTTGGAGGACGTGGCCTTTGGAGTTTTTGCCTCTGTGAAAACATGTTGCAATAGTGTTTAATATGTATATTGAAAGAGTAGGCATGTGAATGAGCACATGGGGGGAAGCTTTAGCCTGTATTTGTGTGTTTTGTATACATACTTCTGAAGAAAATAGAAGCTTTGATGTGTATGATTTTTAGCTTGAGTTTCCTGGAAGCTGCAGGTTGCTTACACTGATAAGGAAGTTTCCATGCACAGGTGACTCCTTGCTGTGACATATGTGAGGCATCTTGCACCCAGATTTTAAAGGTCTGTGGCTGGTCGCAGTGACAGAAAATATGGGCCTGTTGGAGACTGAGTAATGCTAGAAGGGTCCCAAGAAGGTCAGAGGTTTCACGGTGAGGTTGTGTAGAACATACCCCAAAGCGTTGGACCTTTCCTCAAAGACACTGATCTTTTCCCAAGATCTGAATCACTTATTCACTTGTGTGGTTTCAAGTTGCTAGTTTTTGAAACACTGATTAAAAACCATCTAACTGGAAAGAGGAATGGAAATACATATTTGGGAGGTGATAAAGGATTGATCATAATGAGATACTGTGCTGCATTTGCTAGAGGTGGTTCAGTAATGGTGAGTTGTTCTGTCCCTTTTTTTTCTGTCAAAAATAGTTCTTTATGCTCTTTAAATCACAACAAAATTTGTTCCCTTTGAATCTGTAGTTTTCCTGTAACCCATTATTTTTCCCTCACATATTTCATTTAAATAATCAGCCTTAATTCTGACCTGTAGTTATATTCAGTCACAGTAACCAGCCCTGAAATATAAGCTTTTCTACAGTTTGATCTTTTCCTTTGTCACCTTTTTGTGGACCACAGCTGAAATATTTACAAACACTGCTAATGAACCTGCTCCTTTTGAAAAGCAGAAATAATCAGTACTATTTTGTTCTACTGATACATGATAAGCTTGTGTTCTTCTCTGAATTTCCTGCCCTCAGAAAGTTATTTCTGGAGTTATTTCACATACAATTATGGACAGGAATGAGGAGTACACCAACTTTTTTTTTTTTTTTTTTTTAAGCAGTTAATTCAAGTAATTTTGCTATGCATGAAAATTGATCGGTTTTTAGTTGCTGTCATTAGAATATGAATCAATTCAGAAATCAGGGATGCACTTTGGTAGACATTTCATATCAAAAATTTCAAGATGAATTTAAGTGCATGCAAGATTTTGAGTGATGGAGATGGGAGACAAGTGTTGAAACAGGGATTTTGATGCTATCATATGATGCAGGGACAACTGATGTTTTTTCTTAAAAATGTACATGAATTGCTTGATGGGGATCATTAGTTTGAACACTGTTATCCAGCAGTCTTGTGGGGTGCTTGCATGCAGCTGTCACCTTGCAGTTGATGAACAGTGCAAACACAAGTTTTGACCTGGATTTATCCGTGGTTCTCCTCAGCAGCGAGTTGAGTTCAACTAGAACTATTTAATTTTTACATTGCACCTGTCATACTTCCTCTAACCAGCAACTACTTGGTAACTGCAGCAGTTACCGAACTGACTGGCCCCCATGGCTCAGGCTGGTGTAGGAAACATGAAGATCTAGGTTTTGCTGGGGAGAAAAAAAAAAGTCAGGTGCCTCTCAAGTCTGAAACCACAATAATCTGTGTTGCACTTAAGTCACATGGTGAAGTTAAAATGAGAATTTTCTCTGTGCTTTCCCTTATTATATGATGCCAGTACTTTATCTTGCTGTTTTTTTGTTTTTTTTTAAGACAGCTTAAATTCACAAAGAAAAAAAAAAAAAAATAGAATATTTGGGCTTGAATACAGTTGATAACTGTATCTGGATTTATCAATAGCAAAACAAATTACTTTTTTGTTGAAAATGCTCTGAGGGTTGTTTGTTGGATTTTTTTTTTTTTTTGGGGGTGCTTTTACACCAAGCGTTGAAAACAGTTGTTTGACAACCAACATCATTCCATCATCATCACAGTGATTAATACTCTTTTCCTTCATACAGTGGTGAGGCTTTTTCTTCCTTCCCATTTGTAGATTTTTTTTTTTGTTTCCATTACCAAAGCCTCTGTGGAGTTTTTCACCTTGACTGTGGTTCCTCCATATCATACAGCTACAAGTTCTGGGAAGTTACGCATGTTATGTCTGGATTCATGTTATTTTTTTCTCTTCCCTTCACAGCAATTGGTGAAAATAGAAAATCTGTACACTTACAATACAGCCAGTGTGTAAGACTGTCTTTCGTGTCCAGTTGTACAAACAATGCTCCACACTGGAAGATTGGCCCTGGGTGCTGTTTGCATCTAAGGGACTGTGGCAGTCTCTTAACAGATGGCAAATGTTACTGTTTTTTCACTTGAAGAGTGTTATTAACAGAGTTTGATTCCATATTGATAGTGTTAACAGATCTGAAAAGTGCATCTTTCAGTTACAGCTAGAGCCAAGGAGATGGTGATGGGCCTCATGTTAAGCCCAGCCTTCAGTCTTAGAAGACAGAGGTGTCTAATTGTTTTACTGCTGTAAAAAAAATGGTAGTAAAAAATCACCAGGATGCTTATGGCTTATTTGGCAATGAAACTACCTTGGACCATTAAGTTATGTGTAAAGATGGGGAGGCAAGTCTTCATCCTTGACAGATAATTTGCGTGTGGAGTAGGAGTTGATCATTGAAAGGTAAAGGATTGTGAAAGAAATAACGATTTGATAGTGTAGATGTGGAATGATCTCTGTATGCAGTAACGGCCTTGACAGAATAATGCAGCAAAAGACAGAATGTGGTGGTTACGTGAGAGTGGCTTTGAATGACTGCAGAATATCCAAACTGCAAAACTAATAGAGGTGACATCAGGAGGTAGATGCATTTATTTTCAATACTTTAGTTTAAGGAATTATTGAGACATCAGAGGAGATAGATACGTTCAAGCTTGAGGATGATGGGGGGCGAAAGAGGCAGAATGTTATTATACAATTATGTCCAAGACTTTCCTGTAATACTGAGCATGGGCAGGTTGTCATATACTGCAAGGGTCAAAGAGCAAAAGCAGGGAAACAACGAAGGTTGACAGAAGGAATATATTACAAACTCAGTACCTTCTTAGATTCCTTAGATATGTAGTGTTACTTTCTTACCATATGAAGAGAAAAGGTGACTTGAAGAAAAGGAAAAGAACAAAGAAGAAAAGAACATTTTAGCTAGAAGTGTTTTAATATAAGAAGAAAAAATACAATGAAGAGAACCAATTTACATGTTGACATATTGTCCTTAAATCTGCTGTGCTATGGTTGTTGAAAACCTTTTCCTGGTAATATTATCAGCTTGCAGTCAGAAGGTGGTGCAACTAATGGAGAAACACTAGTAATAGAGCCACTGAACTCCCAGTTGAAATATTTTAATCTGTTTTCTAGTCCTGCTTCTTGTATATTTGTTTCTGGTGAACTTTGTGTGAAAAATTTTAACAGTATTGCTTCACTGCAAGGAAACAGGGGACTATAACTGTTGAAGTATAAACATTACCTTTGAACTCTGTCATTGTCCACTAATTGAAATATTACCGTTCGGACTTAGAAATGTCTTTGAAGCTATATTTGATGAAAGTACATTGTTCAAACTTAAGAGAAGCAGTTTGTGTGCATGCCATGTTGTTTCTGTAGTTATTTAACCGAGCAAATCTACAGTGCACTTAGTTTAATGCAAATCAAGGTTAAACTCCTACTTTTGTCTCAGCAAGCCTTGCAGAATACCCAGTCAGAATACTAAGTGGTCCCAGAGGCTCAGCTGCATTCATCCAAAGTCCTGGAAGTTTTTCCCAAAGCAGTAATACTTTCTTACATGTTTCACAATTAAAAGCTGAATACTGAGGATAAAAGTAGAAACTGAATGTAGCCTAGTAATAATTTTGGATAATTTATACCATAAATATAGACTTTCTTAATATAGACATCAAATTTAATACCTGTTATTTGTGAAGTAACCGTGCTTGAGCATGGTGTGCTTTATACATAAGTACATAACTGAATTCCTTCCAAGTTCTACATGAGATAATTAATGTTGTAATTACAGAATACTTGCAGTTAGCTGGTTTATTTCTTTCTGTCCTTTATTTGTGCTGAAACACTATTTCTGCGGAAACTTTGTTAACCGCCCATGCACCAGGGCTCTCTCTCCTTGCAATCCAGGGCAGCTGCTGGTGAGAGGGCTTGTGATGTTGCTATCCCAGCCACCTCGCTCATTTGCTGGAGGTCAGTGCCTCCGTGGCACTATCAGCCTTGTGCCAGCTCAACGGCACAGCTGTTCAGAGACCAGCATATTAATTTGAACTGCCAGGCACTCTGATTTAGGCCATGCAAGACTTGCTGCTGACAATGCTTGCTCACCTCTTGTGCCCTTACTGTGGAGGCGGTCGCCTCCTCATGTTTTGCATCTGGAGCCTGTAACCTTATGAAAATATCCCAATGTGAGTTCTAAGGTGGGTGGTGAGGCTCATGGCAGACAGAAGGCAATTCATGCAGTTGGAGAAAATGGTGAGAGAGGGTGAAAGGGCGCGTTTCAGCACTTTAAAGTTAGAAGGGCACGAACGAAGGTAACAAACGTAAGAATTACATGCCATTTGGGAAGTACATACCTAAAATCTTGTTTCTGTAGTAAATACACTTGGAAGATTTAGGGAGCGTATGAACAGGAGGGGGAACGACTGTTTATAAGGGTGGATAGTAATAGGACAAGGGGGAATGGTTTTAAACTGAGCCAGGGGAGGTTTAGGTTAGATATTAGGAGGAATTTTTTCACACTGAGGGTGGTGAGGCACTGGAACAGGTTGCCCAAGGAGGTTGTGGATGCCCATCCCTGGAGGCATTCAAGGCCAGCCTGGATGTGGCTCTGAGCAGCCTGGTCTGCTGGTTGGCGACCCTGCACACAGCAAGGGGTTGAAACCAGATGATGATTGTGATCCTTTTCAACCCAGGCCATTCTGTGATTCCACGATTCTGTGATTTGATGGTCTCTTCCGTTACCTCCTAGGAATTATGTGCTCCGTGCCCTGTCAGGAAAGCGTGCCCTTCATGTAACAGGTGACATCACAGCAGCAGATTTCACACTGCAGCATAAGGAGCGAGGGCCCTGCGGTCGGTGTTACCAAGTTGGCTCTTGTGACCTTGGTAATTACTAATCTGCGCTATCGGTATTTCTGAGCCTCGTCCGCAGTGCTTGTTGAGTGTTTGATTTCGTGCTTAGTTACTGGAAGCCTTGAATAGGAAAAGGCGAAGGAAAATCTGGAGAGGAAGAAAGCAACCGCAGCCCGAGCTGTTCTCCGGGGCTAGAGGTGTTCCGGGGGAAGGCGGCATTGTCATGCTAATGCCCGGGGGCCGAGTTGCGGGGCAGCCATGCGAACAATGGCCGTGGAGCCAGAAAGTCTGCGCGGCACCTCGCCGAGCGGGGCCGGGGGGGCTCGGCGCTGCGCTGCTGGCAGCCGGCCACGGCACTGCGGTCCTCGCTGCCTCGGTCGGGCTGAGGGGAGCGAGAAGAGAGGGCTGCGCCGAGAGGGCCGCCGGTCTGCTTTTCGGTATTCCGCGAGGAAAAGGGCCCGAAGCGCCTCAGCCGAGCGGCTCCGACTCCTCTCTTCCCGAGCTGGAAACGGCACCGTCGGCAGCAGCGGCACCGCCCTGCGGGCGGGGCTCGGCACCACATGGCCCTGCTCGGCGCGGCGCGGCGGCTGCGCGCACCCGCGGTGCGGGGCGGAGGCGTCACTGCGCTGGGCGAGGCTGGGGGGCTGGCGGGCAGCTAAGGCCGAGCCGGCCGTGTGTGACAATGCTCTGCTACCGCACTGATACACGGGCAGGCTATCAAATACTTGAGACTCCGAACCCAAGTGCGTCCCCAGGCACGTTAGTACAACCGTATGATATTTTCAGTAGCAACATAAGGCATTTTAAGAAAATCTCTTTTTTTTTCAATTCGCGTTGACTGGTGTGACAGTAAGGAGCTAGCGAAAATGACAGGTGATAAAAGCAATGAAGGAATGGTGATAGTGCCTGGAAGAGCGGCAGAAGGGTGATGTTGGCTGGAGTAGGGAGGAGACTCTTGCACTTGTGCGAAGGGCAGAATGTCTCAGCCAGCTAGTGGCAAAAATAGCACAGCTGGAAGGGGGAAAATGGGTCAAGATGAATAAAAGTGGTGTAGCGAAGTCTTGTTTGAATATGCTCAAGAGAATGTGTCGTGCTTGTTGCTTGTAACACGTGGGGATAGATCTGAATACCTGATGGCACTGGGAAAATACGTTTGCTGAATTTCATTACTGTTAATTTAATGGCAGAAACTTTGTAGCAGTTAGTTAATTGGAATTCCAGAGTAACAGTAAGATGGACATTGAGGAGTCCAATGAGTAGCGTCCCCAATTACCTAATTGTGCTGGGCATGGTAAAAAGTAGCTATGCTTTAATTTCTTCATGGTTAACAACTTTGTTTGTGAAGCAGACAGATACGTCATGATTTGGTAGTTTGGCTTCTGAAGTGACTTTCATCCAGCTGCTTAATATCAAGTCTGTTCTTAGCATTAACTCTTCTGCAGAAAACAGTTGTTAGGGTTTATGTTTTCTGAGTGAACAAACCCACTGCTGCTCTAAGTTCATTATAAATACATTTATAAATATCCACTGAATTAGGTTATATTATGCATTTCAATCTTTTGAGAAGCATGTGACACACTTTATTTAGTATTTCAAATTTTGTAGTAGATTGTGGTTGGTGAAAGAATGTGGAAACCATACTCACAATCTTGGGTTTTAAATGTGTGAAATCACTAGTATTTTTTAAATAATGCTATATAATCTTCAGTTTAATCGAACTGGTTTTTTGGCCTTGCACGGATAGGTGCATGAACATGTGGATTGGAGTAGTTTTTGTTGATGTCATGCAGCCAATTGGCTTGCAGTAGCCGGCAGTCTTCTCATTGACTCCTGACTTCAAAGATTTCAGTGGTGGTTTTACCTGCATTTACCTGTGTTTTTCATGTGGCACATTTGACAGTGCTTAAGTATAGTTAGTTTATCTGTTTCAGTTTGATGCTTTTTTGTAGTTGTTACAGGCATGCCTTCCATTAACTACATAGAAACGTGTTTTAAAAAGCAGTCAGAAAAAGAAAAGCACAGAACATCAAACTTGCATTTGAATTGTTGTGTTATGGAATTGACTGAAATGGACTAAATTTGACTTTGATCAAAAGTTAACCTCAGCTCTTTTTTTTTTTAATTCATTACAAATAGGAATATGGAGTTAGAAGCACTCATTTGTTTCAGGGTCCGCACCTTTTCTGTCACCTGCAGCTGTATCAGATGGTGGACTTAACTGTTAAGATTCTGGATTAGATTTAGTTAGATCAGCCCAAAAACCTAACCGGGTTTGGAAATAATCTTCTAATTTCTGCTCTAAATGCATTTTAATGGCTAGATCATACCTACTTGTTGAGACAGTAGTTTGCAGATTGAATACTTGTGTGTCTTTTCTTCTTTATTTACATGTTATGCTTTCAAAGATGATTCTTTTCCTTTCCAACTTTCACTTTGTTAATCTTTCTGTCTCCATTCATAGGTCTTTCCTGTTCTCCATGTAGTGTTACCAGTCCTCTGCTTATGGTGAATGTATCTGCATTGTCTCTCTTACAGTGCTGTTTCCTCTGGAAAATTTTGAAGGGGGGTCCTCAAGTTGTGTTTGCCTCAGTCTTCCAGCCACACTGCACTGATGCTTCTAACATCATGTGTTTGGTTAACTGTGTCCAAGGACATCAGTACAGTACCTTTATGCATCAACTCCTAAGCTGCTTAAAGAAGAAATGAAACTTTGCCACTGTCATGCCGTTGTATTTCATCCTGGTTCTCCAGTTCTTCACGTGATTCAAATCATTTTTACATAAAAGCAACACTCAAATGAACTAACAGTTCATGTTTGCCAGAAGAGGTTATCAACAGTCTACTTACTGAGCTTAGTTCTTTAATGAGAAATGATAGATCAGGTTGATTCAATTTTATGTAAGAATTGAGATCCTTTAATGTCGTTTGAACTACGTGAGCAATTTCCATTCTCAGAACTAATTATTGTCTGCTCTGCATTGAATTCTTTACTGTTGTTCTTTCAACCAAATTAATGATTGTGTCATCATATCAGGTGTGTTTTAAAGTTCTAATATTTGTGGTAGAAAAGTTGCTGTTGCATCTGACTGACAGTCTGGCATTCTGTTCTACTTCAAGGTTGTGTTTGAAGCTGTTTGTATGATTGAGGTAGCATGTTTATAGTTACCTGAGTCACATCTTGCCCCCATTATATGCAGGGACCACAATGAATGTTTTTCAATTTTGCTTTGCCAAATACATTCATCTGGTACTTTATATACTAAAGCAGATGTTTTGAAATGTATCTTGTGTGTTGAAATGAACTTAAGTTCTAATTCTCATTGTTTGACATTTCATATATTCTCTTTTTACAGCACTATCTTGGTGGTATGTTGCGTACTGTCATACTTTATTGAAAGTTAGGGATGGTGCAGCTCTTTTGGTATTGGGGTCAAGCTGTTAAAAACCACATCTAAAGAACAATTACTCCTAGATTTTCTACTTCAAAAATCACCTTGGACCACATGACACATTTTGTGTCCTTTAGCTTGCTATTTTTGGAGTCATACAGGGTGTAAGGCTAAGATGACCATCCTGGTTCATGAGTTCACAGCTGAGGTCCAATTAGAAAAAAAAGCCACAGTTATAATAACCAAAGCATTATCTTAAATGTTTTTAGGAGGGATAATAATCTACTCTGTAGACAAATTGCACATTGATTTATGAACAAATCACTCAAAAAGATTGTAGTTGAATGCTTCTTCATAGCTATAATAGGAAAAAAAAGAGATTAAAGACTTTGGAATCAACTGGTTGGCTTGTGGTTTTGAATTTCTTCAGTGTAACTGAGTTGACAAACACTCTATTAGTTAATTGGTGCCTTAACACATTTGAAGCGCTCCCTTAGTTGTGTCCTTCTACACTATTAACAGTCTATTAATAGTCTGGCAGTTTTTGGAGATGTTCCAGCTACTGCATACCTTGGTGTGCTACCGTGTGGCTGCAGTCTTCCTTGTTACTGGCAGTCCAGCAGCAGCTCAGGAGAGATGTAACCATGGCCCTTTGTGTTTTGTTAAATGTGGTTTTGTTGTCGTGTTTTTGTCTTGCTTTAATGAAATATATTCTCAGAGGAAGAAATTCTCACACTTAGGGGTGTGGTATAGTATATAGTTCTAGTATAGTACTAGAATAACTAGTCTGTTTTATAACATTCTCAATCTGTTAAACTATGTGGCAGTTGTATCAGTTATCAGAGTGCAAGGTAGTGTTGAGAACTAAATCTTGTCAGGCAATTTCCTTTTTCTGAGAAGGAACAATAAAGGTTTCTAGAGAACTATTTGGCATAGTTCAGCTCAGAAACTGAAATGAAAACAAGAAACGGCTCAGAGGGTGGGTGAGAAATGTCTGAAATCTGCTCTGATAGTGTGGCAGAAAAGCTCTGTTGAGTTTTACTGTGATGACTGAGAAGACTGCCCCAACCTGCCTATACTGGGTTTTTGACGCTTGTTTGTTGCTTTTGTAGCCCGGGCAGCAGAACAAGACATGTTCACATATTTCCTATTGTGGCATTTCATGCTGAATTTCTGATTTTTCATCGGTGTAGCTTAAGTTTCCCTGCCACACCATGAAGTGTTGTCATTGTGGGTACAGCAAGTTTCGTAGTGCCTGTCTGCCAGTGCCTTGAGCCAGCTGGGTTGGACTGAAACGCTGGCAGCGGCAGCAAGGTAATGCTAGCAATTATGTGAAGGCGTTCTGCATACGTTTCAGGACAGAAGGGAGTTGCGGTCCAGCAGGGTTTTAGTTTCCGTTTTTGAGATATTCTTTTAAATGGTGATAAGCATTCCGGGGTTACAGTGATATAATAATTGGGAGTTGGGAAAAAGGATATGTTCTTTGTGTCATTTTGTTACATGTACTTTGATGCGCGTACTTATGCGTGGTGAAAATTGAGGTATTAAAGAAAGGAGATGCACACGGGTTGTAAGCTGTTGCGTTTCTAGAGACAGCGGCTGTTGGAGCTCAGAGCACTGGGGCCGTTAGTAAGGCACGCTGCCATTCGTGCAGCATGAGGACGATGCTGCCTGCCTTCCCCGACAGCCTGCACCACATTGAGGCTGCTCTGAGCCCACAGCTCAGGGCCTTGCTGCCGCCTGCACCAAAGTGCTTTGTTGCTTCATTAGAGAGAAGTCAGAGATGTGTGAAAAGTAGGGCACGGGTCGGAGGCTGCATGCCCCTTCCCGCCGCAATTGAAGTGACAGACACCTCCCGGCTCTGCCGCTAATTTCCCTCCATGGTGAATGCCTCTGAAGCACTAATTAAAATGAAAAGTTCTCGGGTCTTACGGCAGACAGATTGAGTTATTTCTGGTGGAAGCGGCCACCAGCAGTAATTGCAGCACAAATGCGAGGGTCTGCATTCATGAGCAGCGCCGGGCTGACAGGGGTCAGGGGGTCAGGCCCGCCGAAACAAGAGGCCGCACAAAGGCAGATTCGGGGTTCTCATCTTCCTCCTACAGAATCGCCTTTGTTTCTCTGCAATGTTTAGGTGTTCGAGCTGCTCTCGATTCTTTTCAGGCTTAATTACGCTTCCTTTTTTAATCACTGTAAAAAGTTCATTCAGCAGAACACAATCAACTACTGCACTTAATAAAGGAATGGTATTTGACCACTGCGGTCTGGAAAAGTAACTTTTTATTCAATCTAATTTTACATGTTAATCTGTTAAATAGCGCCTGTGATAGCTGTGTGAGTCAAAAAATTATGATGGCAACTGGTGAGTTAACAAACATCATAATTTTGTTTCAGCCATTAGAACTGCTGTGGGTCTGGTTCTTAGTTATTTTAGAAAATCCTAACTATTACTAATATTTTTAGTTACTGATCTTAATAAACATCCACTGCCTTAATTTTATTTTGCAGCAACCTAGTTATCTTCAGTGTGATGGAGAATGTTGAAGTCTTCTTTCTTTGTTTCAGAAATGCAAGTAGTAACTGAACACTATTTTACTGTATCTTTCAGGAAACGAAGTTGGAAAAGTTACAAAATCATCCTTGCAGTTTTGTATTAGGCTTCACCAAACAGGCTGAGCTCAACGTTCGTCAAGCAGAAGGGCCACTTGCCTTGCACAGGAAGGATTAAAAGTGAACAATGACTCGACTGAGAGTTTGTGAGCGATTGCTTGGAGCCTATCTGCTTATCATTCTCCATGTTCAAGGTAATTGTATACTAGCTGGAAAAAACCTTGTATTTCATCTGTAACTGAGTATGCATTCTGTTTGCTGTTGTTTTGTTGTGTATATTTTGGTGAGCTCTATGCTCACCAAACACCGAGGACCATTCTTTTTCAGGCAGGTTGGTATGTCTGCCTGACGTGTCAAACACCTACTAAAAGAAAAAAAAAATGGAAGATGATAGTGGTCACGTGGCGGTTAGATTATGGAGTATAGAACTGCAAATGCTTGAATAGAGCAGATGCCAGCACAGATACACTGTAGAGAAACTTATATGAGCAGTAAAACTGAAGAAATTCTGTGTTGTGACCTCTTGGATTTCAGTTTCCTACATGTCTGAACCCTTCAAATTTGACCCACTGTAGAAACTGCAGTGTGGAATTCTCCATATTTTTTTTTTTAACACAACAGCCGAGACAGTTCAGCATTAACTGAACAAACCATTTCTGCTCACTCAATTGGATGTGCTGAGGGTACATGGCGTTCATAATAGCCTGGTTTTTTGGTTAGTGAAGTATTTGTGAGTCTATTGTCTGTCTGGTCATGAATTACCAATAAGCTCTGGAGATACGGTTATCACTAGGACTTCTATTCCTCTCTTGAATTAGGTTAAATTAAAAAGAAAACCAGTGTGCCTGTCTTCTTGTTGTAACTTGATACAGAGTTGAAGCTTATAACTTTTAAGATTATAAATTTTAATATTATAATAACTGTCAAGGCTACAACTAGTTAGGGGGGAAGAAAGTAAGTTGGCTGTATGTTGTTCTGATGGGTGGATAAGAATCCCATTCTTGTTAGTTACAATGTTATCAGTGAAGCTATTTTAATAATTTTTATCTGGGAACTGCCCTAGCTTCTAACCTGCATGGGGAGAAATGCTTACACAGGTAACCAGGCTTTCCTAAGCAATACATATAAATGATATTTCAAATGAACAGTGGAAATATATTATGCTATCTGTGCTGATTGCAGCTTTGGTGTGGCAAGGGGCAGCCTGGCAAGGCTGTGACACAAAAGTATTTTCTTTGAATTGACTGTGGAGGAGCTGGTCAGCTACAATATGTCTTAAAATAATGAGGAACGCAGGGCAGTGCAGGGCAGATCATCTGTCAGCTTATTGCAGTATCGTTCTGCTCACTTGTTCACAGCTAAAGTTTTGTGGAACACAAGTCCTCTCTCTGGATACGTGCAAAACTTCGTCAAAAGTATTTAAGGCTGAAGTTCTTGTGCATGCACGCACTTTGGGTCCGAGGAGGAGCAAGGGGCTTGATTTGAAGCTTTGCAATTGTAGTGAATATTTCAAGGTTGTAGGCAATAAAACAATCATAAATGTAGGATTCTCACATCTTAGTTAACCCGGGAGAGGGAAATCCTTAATACTGGTCCCACATCCTATTGTGAATGTGCAATTTTTTAATTAACAAGAATTAATTGAATCTGTTTAGACAGAAATAGCTTAGGTTGCATGTAGTTGAAGTTTAGAGTACAGATTCACTTCTATTTACAAATAGCTCTAAGATAATTAAATCTATTCCTGCTAGCAATCTCAGTAAAGGAAACTTTGGAGAGAAATCAGGAAAAATAAAATTTGTGATGACTGCAGTCAAGCATAGAACAGGCTGCCTAAGAAGCTGTGCCTTACCTGTCCTTAGGGCTGTCCAAACCTTGATTGGAAGACTTTGAGCAACCAAGTCTAACTTACAAGTTGGACCACCTTTGACCAAGTGGTGTCAGGGACACATCAATGGAACAGAAAGATCTGTTCCACTCTGGATTATTCTCAGATATAGTAATTTGTAGTAGAGCTTGTTCCACTAGCATTTTACTCAAAAGCAATACTAACTGGAAAAACAAATTTGTTTCTCTTTCATATCTCCCTAGTTACAAATGGAAATAAGATAAATGTAGAGATCTCAAAGTGACTTAAAATTCAACTACATTCTTTCTGATAACAATGCTTGAATGAATATTTTCTACTATATTATAATAATAAATTTCACTTAATTAATTTGAAATACTCTGTATTCTGAAAAAAAAATCTGCCTCTGAAGAAGGAATTACTCTTAAGAATATCTCTTGACTTTCATATCAATACAGGGAAAGTTCTGAAAGCCCTGAGAAAATTGAGCTACCTGAAATGTTGCTTCTTTGATGCAAATTGCCTAAAGGCTTGTCTTCAAACACATGAAATGTATTGGGGAAGAGGGGGTAAAAACAGAAGGAAAAAAAACAAAAACAAAACAAAGACCCAGTCATCTATACACTTGTTGGATTCTTGGGGGAATCTGGTTTAGGGCAATGTGGAACAAATAAGCTGATAGTTACAAGTATTATCTTAGGAAAGAGGATTGCATCTTCTTTTTAGCTTATGGAACACTGCCCTGGTTGAGAAATGATCAGAAATGGATGTGAATAGCAGAGGATTAAATTTAATAGCCTTTATTTGAGGCACAAACCATTTCTGTATTTCTTTTCTCATTGTGGAAGACCTTTACAATATCATCATAGATGTAACTTAGTCTCCATTCACTACTGCTTTACATAGACAACCAGCTACTTTTGCTTATCTTAGGCAAGAATTCATCACCTTCAACTACAATTAAGCACTGTAGTAAATGAGTATTTGTCTTACTGCTAGTGCGGGTTTTCAGTTCACAGAACCAGTTTTACTTCAGAGTAGCATTCCTTGTTTTATACAGTACCATAATGAGCAGAACTAATCAAAGTATGCAATGGGCTGTTTAAGTAGCTTCAAGTATACTTAAAAATGTTCTCCTAAATTTTAAACTTGGATATAATTATAATGTAATATTAGACACCTAATTCATCACGTTTTTGTATGTTCCTCAGGCACACTGCGGAACACCAGTATAGTAGATCATCTAAATTAGTTAACAAAAAAATTGCATTCAATATATATGAAGAAAATTTTATTGAAACTTAAATTTTAAAACCTTCTTCAGTATTAAGACTTAAAGTTGGTACTGTCAATTAGTGAACAGAAAATAAATCTGTTCATGTTTGTTTTCAGTATCATGCTTCCTGTTATTTGTATGGTCAAGAGATCTATGTCCAGGTGGAGACTGGTTGTGACTGGTGTTCCCTAGGGGGTCAGTCTTGGGAGTGGTGCTCTTTAATATCTTTATCAACTAGCTAGAATGGTTGTATCAAGTGCACCCTAAGCAAGTTTGCTGATGACACCAAGCTGAGCAGTGCAGCTGACACAATAGAATGAAGGGATGCCATCCAGAGGGACCTGGGCAAGCTCAGTAAGTGGGGATGTGAAAATCTAATGAGGTTTAACAAGACCAAGTGCAAGGTGTTGCATTTGGGTCAGGGCAGTCTCGGATGGGCACAGGATAGGAGAAGAACTTATCAAGAGCAGCCCTGCACAGAGGAACTTGGGGATCCTGGTAGACAAAAGGCTGAACGTGATCCAGCAGTGTGTGCTTGCAACCCAGAAAGGCCAACTGCATCCTGGACTGCATTAAAAGAGTGGCTAGTAGGGAGAGGGAGGGGGTTGTCCCCCTCTGCTCTGCCCTTGTGAAGCCCCATCAGAAGTATCGTGTCCAAGCCTAGGGTCCCCCGTGAAGGAAAAACATGGAGCTGTTTGAGGAGGTCCAGAGGAGGGCCACAAAGATGCTCACTGGGCTGGAGCACCTCTTTTGTGAAGAAAGATTGAGGAATTTGGGCTCAGTTAGCTTGGAGAAGTATCTGGGGAGACCTCACTGCAGCCTTCTAGTGCTTGAAAGGGGCTTATAAGCAGGAGGGGGGCTGACTTTCAATGTGGTCTGATAGTGATAAGAAAAGGGGGTATGGCTTTAAACTAAAAGAGGGGAGATTTAGGTTAGCTGTTAGGCAGAATTTTTCTTATTCCGAGGATGGTGAAGTACTGGAACAGATTTCCCACAGGAATTGTGGACACCTTGTCTCTGGAGGTATTCAAAGCCAAGCTGGATGGGGGGCCCTGGGCAGCCTGATCTGGTAGGTGACAGTTGCCCATGGCAGGGGGCTTGGAACTGTGTGATCTTTATGATCCTTTCCAACCTAAGCCATTCTAAGATTGAAAATTATTGTGTTGAAAATAGTTTATTGAACTTTAATGCGCTTTATGAATTTCATGTTTTGTGTTTAAGTTCAGTAACTAACCTGAAAAAATCTGTATGTTCTAAAATCTGCAGAAGGAACTTGATTTTTCAGGGTCTGATTTATTGCTTAGGAACGTCATATTTCTGTTTACCTGTGTTCTTCCCAACTCATGGTTCCATATATCTTTAAAACATTGGCAGCAAACTTGTTAAATTATTGTCAATTAAAACTTGTTAAATTATTGGTAAATATTTCTTCTGATTAAGTTACTTCAATGGATTATGAAGAGAGTATATATATCTGTATCTTACTTATGCTAAATTTGAGATTAACTTTGTTTTTCAAAAGTACTCTTAATGTAAGCTGTAATGCAGTTAAACTATGTGGCATACCTCCTGGGGCAGCCAGAGGGTGGCAGTGAAGGGTTTTAAACAAGCAGTCTGGGAACTTCTGATTTTTGTTGTTGTTTTTGTTTTGTTGTCATTGTTTGTTTTTTAAGGAACCAGTTCTGCTAGGTGGAGCTGCCTATAACATGCCTGGCCTTCAGAGATCACACTCTTGACACATTTATTTAAAAAAAAAAAAAAAAAAAAGGCAGCTCTATAGAAACTTAAAGATTAAAAATACCAGAATGCAGAGCTCATAGAAGTATTGAAGATACTTTATTTGTACCCATAACACTAATTTTCTGTGTTACTGTGTTTTTAATGGAAAGTGCTGTTATTTTGTTCAATCTGTGCCCATTACACCAAGGTTTGTATACAGTACATCTTGGAAACTTCTCATCAGTAGAATGGTGACAGGCCTTGGCTGTAATATCTCCTTTTTTCTAAGGAAGACCTATTTAACATAAGAGGTATTTAGAGTACTATAGTTCTGTTAGGAAAAATCCCTTTTAAGGATAATTTATTTTGGAATGAAAGTGTTTTCATGTATAATGTCAGTATAAACTAGAGGAAAGTGATACTATTATGAATTCATTAGAAAACTTCTGAACAACTTGAGTGGACTACCTGGACTTGTGCAAAGCATTGGATACTGGTTTGCATGGCGTTCTGGTCACCAAAATGGAGGAAAATGGATGTGATGGATGGACCACTCTCTGGATAAGGAATTGGCTGGATGGTTGCACTCAGAGAGTTGTGGTCAGTGGCTTGATGTCCAAGTGAAGATTGGTGGTGTTGGGAGCAATGCTATTTAACATCTTTGTAGGCAGCATGGACAATGGGATTGAGTGCACCCTCAGCAAGTTTTCAGGTGACACCAAGTGAGTGGTGCAGTTGACACACTAGAGGGAAGAGGTGCTATCCAAAGGGACCTGGACAGACTTGAGAGGTGGGTCCATGCCAACCTCATCATATTCAACAAGACCAAGGGTCAGGGCAGAGAGCAGCCCTGAGGAGAAAGATTTGGGAGTGTCAATTGATGAAAGATTGAACACAAGCCAGCAGTGTGCACTTGCAGCTAGAAGGCAAACCGTATCTTGGGTTGCATCAAGAGAAGTGTGACCAGCAGGTGGAGGGAGGTGATTTTGCCCCTTTTACTTTGCTCTAGTGAGGCCTGGATACTGTGTCCAGTTCTGGAGCCTCCAGCACAGAAAGGGTATGGAGTTGTTGGAACAGGTCCAGAGGAGGGCCATGAAGATTATCGGAGTGTTGGAGCACCTCCTGTACAAGGACAGGCTGAGACAGCTGTGGCTCTTCGGCCTGGAGAAGGAAGGCTCCAAGGAGACCATACAGCAGTCTTCCAGTACTTGAAGGGGGCCTACAGGAAAGATGGGGAAGGACTTTTTATAAGGGGAGGTAGCGACAGGGTGAGTCGAGGGTGAGGGGAAATGATTATAAAGTGGAAGAGGGTAGATTGAGACTAGATATTAGGAAGAAATTGTTTACTGTGAAAGTGGAACAGGTTGACCAGTGAGGTTGTGAATGCCACCTCCCTGGAAGCATTCAAAGCCAGGCTGGATGTGACTTTGAGCAACATGATCTAGAGGGTGATGTCCCTGCCTATAGCAGGGGAGTTGGAACTAGATGATCTTAAATGTCCCTTCCAACCCAAACTGTTCTATGATTCTCTGAATTCAGTAACTAGTTCTAGCATTACAGCTTGATTTGTGGAGGATAGTTGATTATGAAATCACAGGCATAATTTTGGTTGAAGTAAACACAGAACATATGAGGCAATGGTATGGAGGAAATGCTAAACTGTTGGCTTGAAGTTTCATCAGCTTCTCTGTGGTTGTGTGAGAATGTTTGAGCTCACCAGCACTGACATTTGGTTCTGGCTGTGACCTTCCAGCCAGTTCCTTATCTACTGAATAGTCCACCCTTCAAATCTATTTCCCTTCAGTTCAGAGATAAGGATGTTGTGGGGTGACCATGTCAAAGGCTATGCAGAAATCCAGGTAGATGACATCAGTTACCTTCTGTTGCCGTCACTCCATCATACAAAGCCACTAGATTGGTCAGGAACAGCGTTCCCTTGGTGAAGCCATGCTGGCTGTTTTGGATCACCTGCTCATCTTTCGTGTGCCTTGACATGCCTTTCAGGAGGATCTGCTCTATGATCTTTCTAGGCACAGAAGTGAGGCTCATCGGCCTGTAGTTCCCTTCCTCCCTTTCTTGTAAATAGGAATGACGTTTCCCGCTTTTCACAAATCTTGCTATATAAATCATCCCTAAAGAATTAAGAGGAAAAATGTATTTTATTTTTATTATTTTGTATTTATGAAAGACTGGTAGACACTAGTCTTCCTGCAGCGTTAGTTTAGGAAAAATAATACTGCTTGAAAAATGCCAGACAGGGCTTAAAATTTAGATGGCACCTTTACACTGGCAGGGAAAATGAAAACTGTCCTTCGATAATTTATAGATATTTCTGTCAAAAAGTTCTGGGGAACTATATGGTTATGTTAGCCTGAACCTATTACAAATTGCAGTTTCATATTTTGTTTATTCTCATAAGAGCTGGGAGCAGCCCTACATTAATGGGCTTGATATCTTCTAACAAACTGAAAAAATGCCTTTAATGTGCAGAGTAGGAAGATGGATGAGTGTCTGTGAGATGTAGGTCGTAAAGTGTTCAGACTTCGAACATGTGGAATTTCCCTGAAGATATAAGGGGTTTTACAATATTAACTATTTAGTTCCTAAATTAGGGAAATATATCTTGGTAGTTGGACAAAATAAGAAGGAAAAATAATATTTGTGTTTATGCAGTGGCTTTTCCTTCAAGTAAATAGTAAGTAGAATTATCGTTTCTCTGAGCAGGTCAGGATTTCTCAGAAGTGAGAACAGTGTTGTGTAACATCTGCAGCACGGTATTAAAATGAACTTACAGTTTTTGCTGGGCTGAAAACTATAGAAAGAGAGAAAGGACAGATGTGGATGAGTGGGCACTTGAGAAGTGCAGAATTCCTTTTGATTAAATCTGAAATACCTGTTGCGCAAGTAAAGGTGGTGTGCATGGATGTTGCTGAAGTACTGTTGAAAACTGTTTCAAATAAAACATGGCTAAGTGATCTGAGTTTTTAGGTAGAATAGGGAGGTACTCTTAATTGTATCTGAAGAAGATTCACTTACAGTGAAATAGCTGAGTTGGGGCTGCGCTCCCTACTATATTTAGAACATATTTAGATATTTAGAACACTACTATTCACGCATTTTGACAATGGATGTTAGAACAGAGTCGTGCAGAAAGTGATAGCTTCACGTTTTACCAGTCTTCTTTGCACATCTCTCAGCCACAGTGCAACATTAGAGTAACGTCTTCATTTCTCTACAGTTAGTGGTCTAGGAGTTCACCAAGAAGCCCCAAGAATCTGTTATGAAACCATGAGCTTCCTCCAAAATGTTTTATTCCACGATACGTTGAAAGTGTTCATTGTGACAGACCTTTTTGAGAGGTACTGAGGTACTTGCACTTGCTGGGTTGTAACTGATTTTTTAAAAGCTTCCATCAGTATGAATTGGCTGCTCTTTTCTATTACACAGTAAGCATCTCACACAGATTGGCTGTAAATTTGGTCAGTGCAGGTGAGTCTGTTCACAGTTCTTCTGATTTTGTTTGGCTTACGCTTTGAGGACTTAAAATACCAAGAATAGTGTTGGGGCAACTCTTGGAAAAAGTTTTTTTCATGGTGATGTTACATGCAGTAGAGCTGAAGGAAACGGATGAAGATCATGTCTCATAGTGGTCACAAAGCATATTCCAAATGAGGTAGTTCCAGTTTTTTTTTTCTGGATGTTCTTCCTCAGAAGACAGATGATGTTTTTCTTATGAATTCCTACATTCAGAAATGCACTTTCATAATACAAAGTAGAGTAAATGATGCTCAAGTCTACTAATGCCAAGCAACTGAAGGCTACTTGGGAACATTATTTAGCCCTATTTTTGTTCTCTGAAAGCTCATTTGTGAAAATGTTCATGTCATTTATGGAAATCTAATTTGCAAACAAGATTTACCTTAGCTCTGTTTTGAAGTACTAATGCATGCAGAGATCAAAAAAACCCAAGAGATTCTGGAGTTATTAATGCTCTTCTGTGAGACCGTGAGTCCATAAAAAATGACTTCAGTTCAGAGAATTACAAAATTGCATATTAAGTGTGTTTGGTCATGCATAAAATTATGCTGTTGTGGTTACCCAGCAGCCAGCCTCTTGGCTTTCTGAGCACAGGAATGAGAAAGGCTTTCTGCAGAAAATTCTTACCAGCCTTGCATTACTACTTTTCTGCCCCACCTCAAAAAGGAAAAATATCCTGTTTATATTGATTGTGGCTAAGATTGTGATTTGCTGCTCAGAAACAAAATATAAGCTAGATGTTTCTAGAATAGAATGTTTAACTCGAAGTTGTGTCATTCTCAGGTTCTAATATCTTGTATAATGCAGTTACATGATAATAAAAGCTTTCTGTTGTAGCAGATTTTTCTCTGAAATTCCTAACCAGTTCTCAGAGTTGCAGAAAATACATATTCTTTTATTTTTATTGTTTAAATGTCTAGGACAAAATCTAGACAGCATGCTCCATGGCACAGGAATGAAGACAAATCCTGACCAAAAGAAACAAGGAAATGGGGTAACACTTGCTCCAGAAGACACCTTACCATTTCTTAAGTGCTACTGCTCAGGACATTGTCCAGATGATGCTATTAATAACACATGCATGTAAGTATTGTACACAGGACAAAACAGGCTCTTTGAGGAGGCTTTTTGCTCATGAGAGCGTGAAGTATCTCTACTGTGCTGAATCAGGCTCTGTCAGGTGATTTGGTTGTAATTCAGTGGTGCTGTGAAAAGCTGAGAGCTAAAATCCACAGTCGTCTGTAAATAAACAATGCTGCTTTTACTAGAACCATTTGCAACGAGTCATTTTGCCCCAGCAACTGCTTGGAAAAACAGAGTTTTTAAGTGACCTGTAGCATTTTAGAACTGGGTAAACATTAAATAATGAAAATCTAAACCTTCTGTTTTGATTATATTGCCTGTTACTGTCAAATATTTTTTCAGTTTAAAAAAAAAAAAAAAAAAAAAGAGTTTGTGTTACATGTGCATTTACTGAGTATTTTTCATGTTATATTTTAAGGTATAGAGATGGGTGAGGGAAAGACAGGCTTTAAAAAAGTTTTTGAACATAGGAGCAGCTGGGTAGCTTTAACTTGGATAAGGCACAGGTATCTTACAAGGATCATTGATTGTATGCCCCCTTAGGATGTTTGATGTTTTTACTTTCATTTCTTTGATTGTTCCTGACTCTTTGTTCTCTGTTTTTTCATTCACCTTTCCATCTTTAAAGAAACGTGGAAACTCGTCCTTAAGAACTGATCTAAAGATAGATCATAGCAAGTATTGTGCTTTCTAATGAAATTTGACTATTTACAATATTAAGAGCCTCTAAAGCTGTTGCTTGGCATATAATGTAGCTTTTATGGATCAAATCTTGATAATGCATTCTGAAACATAAATTCACATAGTATTTTAGAAACATAGTTCTCCAGCTAGAAAATGTTCATAGATCACTCAGATTTTTTTATCTCTAAATTCCCTTACTGCTTTTCTTTTGCTTTTTATCGCCCTCTACTGTATAAAGTCAATGTAGGCCTTCATTATTATTTTTTTTTCCATCTGAAGTGACTAATGGGAATAAAACAATTATTCTGAAATAACACTGTTCATTTCTTTACCTTAATTTAAACACTCCTATTCAGAAACTGGTTGTGAGTGTTCTGCTCAGAGTTACATTTTGGATGCTGTTTGTATGTTGTTTACTCTTTGGTAGTGTCTTTCATTGAAGGAGCTTCACAGAAGAGACATAGGAATTTGGGGGTTTTGTTGTTTGGGTTTTTTTTTAAACATATAAATTTGTAAACCAGTGAGCTTGCTTGGTCTCATCTCTGCACAATCCACGTTCCTCAGTTGTTTCTGAACAACTGTCTGTGTGATTGGTTTAAAAATAAATAAATAGTTGGGGAAAATTGGAGTGTAAAGGCAGAAATTTGAGAGGAAATATCCCTGCAGTCTTTTATTTGAAAATACTGGGAGAGGGGAGAAGGAATGGTGATCTCAAACTGTGTGGTAGCCACTACTACAGACAGTTATTTTTGTTTTAGAAACTGCAATGCTTGATTAATTCATAGTCGTCTAATGCTGCATATCAGACAGCAAACAGGTTGGTAAAACACATCTAATTTGTTTATTCCAGAACTAATGGGCATTGCTTTGCTATCATTGAGGAAGATGAACATGGGGAACCAACACTTGCTTCTGGCTGCATGAAGTATGAAGGTTCAGACTTCCAATGCAAGGTAAAAAGGAGACACTGTTAAAATTGGAAATATCCATGGAGTTTATTTAGGAAAACTGCATAAGTAACTTAAATCTCTGTAATTTGACTGCAGTCGTAATGCTTTACATGTTGCTGTTCCACTGAGGAGATTGGGATTCTTTATGGGTTTTTGAGCAAAGATTAGAGTAAAATCCAGGCTTTTTAGAGCTCCCTGCAAGTAGTTCCAATTTGGTGACAAAATGAACAGAGGACAACAACCTTTTACTTCTATCAGCTGTTTCTTTAGTTGAAGAAGCAATTCTTTAGTAAAACTAATTGATCCAGGGAGCTTGTTATAGTTTGGGATTTCTTGATTGTCTGAATTTGTAACTTCTTGTTTTCTTCAGTTCATTTGACTGGAGAGTACTAACCTTAAGCATCTATGTCCACAGGTTACAAGAGTTCCCTTAAAGTTAGATGAACACAATTTAGCAAATGTCTATATTCTGTTAGATACATAGCTTTTTTCCTTATCAGAGAGGTTATTTATAATTAGTTGCATATAACTTGCTTTCAATTTGAACTGCTGTGTTTAAATAGAGCAAAGCCTATAGAACTCCTTATCTGTTACAGAAATAGGAACTGAAAATGCAGCTAATAGAGCAGGGATTTGTTTAGAAGAAGGGGATATAGCATTAGCTGAGGAACTGCCTTTTTCCTTTGTCACATTCCTTATGTTAAACAAAGCTGATAGAGATAATCACCAGCTGTATTGCGCTTTTTAATTTTTTTTATTTATTTTATTTTTGCCAAAATGCTATCTCTGTTTTGAATACTCAGAATATCTTTCTTGTAAGCACTCTTGACTCCAGTAACAGAGGTGAAAGTTTAACATTACTGCAAATCAGACCTGAGGTATCACGATGACCTGCTGAAATTGTTCTTCTGTTTGTAGTAGTGTCTTACCTTCAGGTTAGGTTACATGCTATTCCATCTTTTATATATTGTTCTGAAAGTGTTCTCGAAGCAAATAGTGCTTCTATAGTGAATGCAGTTGAAATTTCTAAAGCAGTTGGCTTTTCTGTCATAAGAGTAATATTTATTTAATATATATTAACTGCTGTTGGCTAACCTTAAAAATTCTACAGTATATGAAATAGCCAGCTAAATTGCATGTATTTATTTTTGTGCTGTAATGTGAAAAAGAAGCAATACACTTGTTTAACATTTGCACCCAAAGAAATTAGATGGTACTTTTCTACCACTGTAAAGGTCTCATGCATTAAATGATGGAGTTGAACTGTTTTCTACTGGGATTTTTTTGTTTGTTTGTTTGTGTTTTTAAATTAAGATGACCTAAACTTTTGTTTCTGCTGAGTTGTATCAGTAGTATCCAGTATCCAAGTATCCAGTGCTTGTCCTAGCTGGTCACTTCAGAATCTGAATGTTCCAATTTTCCTTCAACAGGACTCACCAAAAGCACAATTACGTCGGACGATTGAGTGCTGTCGGACTGACTTCTGCAATCAGGATTTACAGCCAACATTACCACCGCTCGATAGTACAGGTAAACAGCTCCTAAGCGTTCACATTGCTGCTGCTATTGTGTGTGTTCTCTGCTTCTTGATCAACACAAGGAGAAAACGTAATAACAATATTGCAGTAGTGTGGTGTTTTTTTTTTTTCCTAAAGTCATTTTGATTTGAAGCTCTTTATTATTCTTCACTCTTTATTTCTAGTTTTCTGGCATTTCAAAGCTAAGTTTGTTTCTCCACAGTCACGATATTTTTACTCTTAGCTTATTCACTTATATCTTGATCTGCATGTGATCTTCTGATCTGTTTATTTACATTAAGATTCCAACAACCCTTCTCTTCTTTAGACTGAGCAGTCCCAATTCCCCCAGCCTATTTTCACAGGAGAGGTGCATCAGTCCCTTCAGCATCTTTGTAGCCCTTTGCTGGACTTTCTCTGTGATGTCCATGGTGTCTCTCCTGTGAGCATGGAGCCCAGAACTGTTCTCAAAATGTGTCCAGTGCTGGACAGAGAACAATGGTCACCTCCCTTGGCTTATTGGCAATGCTCTGCCTAAAGCAGATGAGGACACAGGTAGACTTCTTTGTGGCAAAGGCACATTGCAGGCTCATGAATACAATTTTTTTCAAATTTTCAGTAACCTTATCATTCAAACTGTTTCCTCTAAACCAAAAGCAGTGGTGGTTTACAATGGTAACATTGGCTGCAAGCTGAAGTTTTAAAATGGAGATTTTTCACCTGACGCACAGTTCTCAAACTGTTCCATTCACAGAATCACAGAATGTCAGGAATTGGAAGGGATCATGGAAGATCATTTAGTCCCATCCCCCTGCTGGAGCAGGAACACCTACATTAGGTCACATAGGAGCATGTCCATGCAGTTTTTCAGTGTCTCCAGATAAGGAGACCCCTCTCTGGGCAGCCTGTTCCTGTGTTCTGTTACTGTGAAGAAGTATTTTTTTCACATTTATGTGTAAACTCCAATGTTCCAGCTTGCACCCGTTGGCCCTCGTCCTATCGTTGGGGATTTTTCGCATAAGCATTTGTGTTTATCTAACCTGATGGTGATTAATGACAATAATATGGCATTTCCTCATAGCTTTGATGGTCTGTTTTTTACACCTAAAATAGTCAGTATCTGGACTGCAATTGCTCTGCCTGTGGTTTGTTTTTTTTTTAAATAAATTAACTTTGTGTTAATGGATAAATGAATCTCATACTCTTGTAGATTGATCACTTCCCTCTTTTTCTGTGAACCAGCTACTTTTACCTCCGTTTTTAAGACTGCAAAAGCACATAAATTTCAAAGAATACTGAACACCTTAAAAATTCCTTATATATAATAATATATAATATATAATTATTAAAATATTATATATATATATAATATAATAAATTCCTTATTCTCTTGTGTATAATGTTGGACCCTAGATTCTGCTTAACTGTTTTTCTATTTAAATGAATTCCTATTATGTGTTGTCATCTCTAGTAAGTGTTTCCATTAGGGTAGCAGTGTAGATTCCTGAAATGCTCAGTAGCAATGGGAAGTTCTCAAGTAGGCTCTTTGTAATAATTTGCCAGCAATTAATCTTTTGACAGTTTTGTCAGTTCAGAATTTACGTAAGGGTCCCTGAGTGTATTAATCTGCTTATTTTATAAGTAAACAAGTCCTACTACAAAATTGACTTCTGTTGAGAACCTATGACACCCAAGGTACTATATCTCTTACTCATTCAATTCCACGAGTGTTTTGAATGATTAAATTTCAGTCAGTAGCTGTATTTGAAGAAATACAGTTTGTTCTCATGTCTGGATTCTATAATGATAGACCAAAACCCTAACAAAAAAAAAGATTAAAAAAAAAAAAAAATCCAACAATGTTACTGTGGTTACATTTTTATAATGAGTGAGTTGATTCTGATGCCATAATGTGCAAAAGATATGCACTAAATTTTTTTTATTATTAGCGTTGTGTTTTGTCATCTGTCAGTACTGAAACTTTATTACCTGCTTAATTTATCAGCAGTATTATAAATAACAATGATGACATCAGGAAATTCTAGGTAATTATCCTGTAGGTCTGTTTCATTGCTATGAAATGAAGTTTTATTGTGTTTCCATCACTTGCACATGCTTATGTGCGTACACAGGATATTTAAAGCCTTAATATGGCAAATGAAATGCAGTGCTTTGAAAGTCCTAAGAGAACTTTTGCTGTATAGTCTGCAAGATCTCTAGAGCTGTCACATTTTCTGGGACACTGTTTATGTCATCACTATGCAATTCTAAAGCGTTCAGTAGATGAAAAGGTAAAATCTGAATAAGCTGCATGTGCTCCACATATTTTATTAATGAACTACTTTGGAAATTATTTTTTTTTTTTTTTTTTAATAGATGGACTTTTTGATGGCAGCATTCGCTGGATGGCAGTCTTAATTTCTATGGCAGTCTGCATAATTGTCATGATCATCTTATTTAGCTGCTTTTGTTACAAGTAAGGAAAGCACTTCATTTATTGGTAACATTTTTCATTTCTCAAATGAGTGTAAATAGAGTAGTTTGCATTGCTATATAAAAATGAAATGTTCAGAACTTGGGACTAAGATTATTTTGATTCTTTATTCTAGGTACCAAGTGATTGTTGACAGTTTTATAAGCCATGTGTAGCTTTATTATAGCATTCAGTTAAGAGGATTATGTCAATTGTATATTTAAATCTTTGATCGTTTTGTTGATTAAATTTGTTGTCAGACTTACCTTTGCATAATATTTCTGCAAGCCTTAAGCAACAAGTTTTTTGACTTTCTGCTATTTTTAAATAATTTACTGCCTGAGCTATGGTAGCTGATACAAGTGCAGTTTAATGCCTGCTTTTGTCTGCTCCAGCTCTTAGATGGAGGTTAGCATCATTCTAACAGGTTCAGCAGCAATGTATGTGTCTGCCCCATCTGCCATGGTTCAAATTTCAGTCTTTTCCTCTAAGCCAAAAGCAGTGATGGTTTATACTGGTAACATTGGCTGCAAGCTGAATTTTTAAAATGCTGATTTTTCACCTGACACGCAATAAATTGCTGTGCCTCTGTACATAATACAAGTTTTTTGTGTTGAAAGAAAAAAAAACAATAAGAGCAAACCTCTGTAAGCTGCATTTCTGGATAAAATTGTGCAGTGAAATCTGCTTTTCTTAAGAAAACTTGTACTACTTGTATAGCTTTTTTCCTAGCTTACTACATAGTCTGAAGAAGTGTTTTGAAGCTCAACTTTTCTTCTACTCTTACTTTTTGCAGGCATTATTGTAAGTCAATGGCAAAGAGACACTGTTATAATCGTGACCTGGAACAAGATGAAGCATTTATTCCAGCTGGGGAGTCATTAAAAGACCTCATTGACCAGTCGCAGAGTTCTGGCAGTGGCTCAGGACTACCATTACTGGTAAATTGTAAACCCAAGATTTCCAACAGTGAACCTGTGTCCATTTACTATGAAATTTGGCTTAGTGCTTAATGCCTAGCTTATCCATTAATTATTTTTAATTTTGCAATTACTGTGGAAGATGAAAGAAAAACTGAAGTATGGAAGCTCATACTTGAAGTGTAAAAGCAGGTTAGCAGGTTATTTGTTAGGAAATCTGTTGCTATCAGCAAAATAGAGGGAGAAGATGGAAACACATTGAATGGATAACACACGTATGCAACTGAATGAATTCCCTTTTTTTCTCTGTCTACTATCTGATAAGTTGATTTGCTTTTTATTGGTTAATAGTTGTTTGCGTTTTTTTATTCAACATCATAGTTAATACTTGTATGAGAATTGGTAAGTGATAAGTGTATGATTCATAATCTAGAATCAAATAGAACGCATCTTACTTAAATAAGAAATTGTTCTGATTTCTTCCCTAGAGAAAACAACAAGTTTAAAATGAGAATTATGGAAAATAATATAGAACTAATTTTCCAATGAGATGAAAATCCAAAGTAACTAGGTTTGACAAGCTTCTTGCCCTAGGTGCCTTTGGTTCATTGCTGGAATTTACTCTTCTCCCTCACCCCTTCTTTTTTGTTCATTTTCTTCAGGTTCAGCGCACTATTGCCAAACAAATCCAGATGGTGAGGCAAGTTGGAAAGGGACGATATGGTGAAGTGTGGATGGGCAAATGGAGGGGTGAAAAAGTTGCAGTCAAAGTGTTTTTTACCACAGAAGAAGCCAGTTGGTTTCGAGAAACAGAGATTTACCAGACTGTTTTAATGCGTCACGAAAACATCCTTGGTAAGGAAACAGCACGGTGTTTGTTTGAGCTTATGTTAGAGTGAAGAAGGAGGAGCTCTTACTGAATGGGTTAAGGAGCATGTTGCTTCCTGTGTGAAATTATCTGGTGGCTGCCTCTTAATGTATACTAATAGAATACTATAAAAATAGTAATTCTTTATACTTTTGGTTGGAAACGTCTGCCATCTCTGTGCTGAAAGTCTGGAGTGGGGACCTCATACAGGAGAAATCTGAACTCTTGTGTTACCAGTGTTCAAAGGGGGAAAAGATATTCTGATGCAGTCTAAGGCAAGAAAGCTTTAAGAATTCTTAATGTGTTGCATGAAGAACTTACATGCAAACAATCAAAAGTTTGTTTTTATGTGTTTGATAGGTTTTATAGCTGCAGATATTAAAGGCACTGGATCCTGGACACAGCTTTACTTGATTACAGATTATCATGAAAATGGATCACTATATGATTTTCTGAAGTGCACTACACTAGACAACAGGGCTCTCCTCAAACTGGCATACTCTGCTGCATGTGGTCTGTGCCATCTACACACGGAAATCTATGGGACACAAGGCAAGCCTGCTATTGCACACAGGGACCTGAAAAGTAAAAACATTTTGATAAAGAAGAATGGGACATGCTGTATTGCTGACTTGGGTCTCGCAGTCAAGTTTAACAGGTAGATAAACAAATCTTCTGTAACAGGAAAAAAATTGGGTTCTTTCAATGCACCAGTTTAAGAAGGGAGACTGAGTTGTTTGGTTGCATTTTTTCGGGGATTTTTTTGTTGGTTTGTTTTGAGATTAAAATGTGATTAATCCTTGGAATGCTGGTAAGCATCAAGGTGAAAACAGGTTAAGAAGTGAATGAAGTGGAAAAAAACACAACAACCCTTATTTGTGGAAAGTCACAATATTTTTTTAGAGGAAAGGAAGAAAACTAATTTGTTACTCAAAACTGACCTTTCATGCTAACTGCTCCAGTTTTGTTATAAATTACCCCACGGAAAATATGAACAGTGTGAAAGGAGTTGAAACTAAATGATGAAAATAATACTGTAGTAGTAACATTGAAAATACTTCTTCCTTTAATTTTACAAGCTCAGTGAAACCTGAGATAAGTACTACACTAGAGCATGCAAGAAAGCATGTAAGCCTTTATGAGTAGTTTTCATTTGAGTTGCTGCCAAGTATATGCATCTCTGTAGTGGTTTTTAATTTTGTTTGTTACCAATGCAGTTAATGACTAACTTCCATACAGGTTTGTTTTGCCATGTTATGTTTTTCAGTGGTACAGTATAGTCCAAGTGTAAAATTGGGAAGGAAATAGATGAAAGAAAATAATTGGAAAATAAATGGGCGTTTTGGGGTGTAGTGATTGCATCCTTACACGTGCAGTTTCATACCGTGTTTTGTGACAGTCAGCAGTTTACTGACTTGTTAATGTTTTCCTGCAGTGACACAAATGAAGTTGACGTTCCCTTGAATACTAGAGTGGGAACAAAACGTTACATGGCTCCAGAGGTCCTAGATGAAAGCCTGAATAAAAACCATTTTCAGCCATACATCATGGCTGACATATACAGTTTTGGGCTGATAATTTGGGAAATGGCTCGACGCTGTGTCACAGGAGGTAAACTTCTATATATTCTGTATAAGATCTACAAGGACCTTTTTTCTCCTTAACCTTATATACTTTTCTTGAAAATAATGAAAGGAAATAATTGAACAAGCCTATTATCAACAGACTTGCCTTCTTTTAAAGCAGTACTAACTATCTGTCCAGCATATAAGCTGAAAACCACTGACCCTGAACCTTTTTGATTGTTAAAATTAAGAAGCTTAGGGGTTTTCTTCTCCTTTCTCAAAAAGCATAGTGTCGAGTCTTGGAGAGGTAGTGGGATACAGATGCACTGCAACTTTTAAAATGTAATTGCTGGGGTATTCTGATATAATTTATAGCATTTCTTATTCAGTGTTTTAGATATTCTTGTGACTTCTCCTTTCTTTCCTCTTCACTGTTCCTTTGTGACATTGTGGCATTTTTTCTGTTCTTCCAACTTTTGCTTTCTCCGTGTTTCTTTGTAGCTGAGATTGGAATAGAGGATGCCAAATTCTACAGTAGGTATTAAAATCAAAGGGACTGAAAGGAACTAGCATGACTTTTTAAACTTAATATTCATAACTACTGGAGTTCTACTTGTAAAAGATTGCTGTTATGAAGTTTTGGGCTTTTTGTTGCTGTATAATAGTGTGTTGGGTTTGATTTGGCATAAAGCTGTTTGGTTTTGCTCCGGGTTAAGGAAATCAGGGAGTAGAGACATGGATTTGTTTGTTGCTGTTGTTTTTTCTTAAATGGTGTTTAATCTTTCACATCTATCTCCAGGTATTGTTGAAGAGTATCAGTTGCCATACTATGACATGGTGCCAAATGATCCATCTTATGAAGACATGAGAGAAGTGGTGTGTGTCAAACGTCTGCGCCCAGTAGTATCTAACAGATGGAATAGTGATGAAGTGAGTATGCTGAAGGAAGAATTAATTCCATTTGTTCATCATTAAAGAAGGGTATTTTAGTTTTGAACATTAAGGCACTGACTGCCATCAGACATGCTGATATTTTAAACTTCACAGCAATGGTAGGATAAAAATCTGTTTGAAATAAACTCAAAATTCTATATTTTGATGTTAACTTTTGAGTAATCTGGGAATAAGACACCCTGAAATAGCATCCAAACATACGAGTGCTGCTCCAAATGATATCTTATATTTAGCTGATGGCATTTGGGAGTTTTAATTGAAGCGAAAGCCAATCAATTGTTTTTGTTTTTGTTTTCCTTACTGGTTTTACTAGTTTTAGTATGTATTGCCTACTGGTTTGTGATATTAAGTATTTTATTGAATATGAAGCAATTTGGTTGTATGTACATATTCAGAGTTCAGCTTTTTTTTTTTTTTTTTTTTTTTTTTACCCTGGAAGGTTATTAACAGGATCTTTACTTGTGAAGTGATTATTATGACAGGTGTATTTACTACTTGTTTCTGATTTCAAAAGGTATAACGTTTATACTGTGATGTAACTGAAATAATAAACAAAAATGTGTTTTTAAAGGGTCACGGCTTGAATGCAGTAAATAAGGCTTCACAATTTCATATAAAAGGCTACATATGCCATGCCCTTTTTTCCCCCAAATCTTAAATTTCTTTTAGGAATTCCCACTTTTCTCCTCAGTATTTTTGAGGGCAGGAGGAATTTCTGTCACTTAACTTGTTTCCTGTGAGAAAGTTATCTACATTTTCTCTGTTGTATGTGTGGATTTTTTTCTGCTTATTACTATCATTTATGTACTGACATTCTTGAGTTATAGCAACAAATTGTGGCAAAAAAATCCGTGAAACTTAAGAAATGCTTCAGTTAGTTTCAACAATTGTAGTACTAGGCAGTGGAGCTTAGGAGAAAGATCTCCATCAGCAGTTTTGCTGAAAATGTGTAAGTAGTTTGGGCTTAAGAGTGTTCTACTTTTAGCATGACAAATAACTGAAATTTTACACCTCAGATCTGTCTGTTGTTACAATACTTGTCCTTTGTTTCTTATTTAACAGTGTTTAAGAGCAATATTAAAATTAATGTCTGAATGCTGGGCTCACAATCCTGCTTCAAGACTCACGGCCTTGAGGATCAAGAAGACACTTGCCAAGATGGTGGAATCACAAGATGTAAAGATTTGACAAAGTAAACTGACATTGGACAGCAAAGCTGGACTCCTAGAACTTTTCACTCAAACCTGGGTGAGACCTATGTGGAAAGAGGAAATAACTGAGATTCAGTGTATTTTCTCACCACGCTTCTACAGGCTGCTAATCAAATCTTTCAGTACTTCATAGACTGTGATACTGAGAGACTCTCTACACTACGTGCTATGTATATGGACAGCCTTGATAAAATATGCATTTTGTTTTGGTATTAGCTGCATTGAGACTTCAGTCATACTTTGTGAGTCTCCAGTAAAACTCTGGGTACTGAATTGAATGTTTCGATTACAGTGCTTTCTGTGAAAGCCTAACAAGCTATTATGGATTCAACAGAGATGGAGAATATAAGCTTTTTATTTGCCTTCTACCTGATAAAACTTAGCCAATCCATAC
Organism: Lagopus leucura; assembly: GCF_019238085.1. Lineage (NCBI taxonomy): Eukaryota > Metazoa > Chordata > Aves > Galliformes > Phasianidae > Lagopus > Lagopus leucura. The sequence continues at coordinate 5,397,069 of NW_024962255.1, read as the reverse complement.
CAAGTTTTTGTGAAACAGCCTGTAGGTTATGAATCTGTTTGTGATGTTACTCAGTTTAACGGTTCCTTATGCATTTGTGTGTGCCAGAATTATTTTGCTGCCATTTGGAATTTAAATGAACAAAGTTTTATCGTCAGGGCTCTATTTTGTGACTTCACAATCGGAGATCTGCTACAGAATTGAATCCTTGCCATTAAGTGATCCTTGAAAAGTCACAGTTTTATTTCTATTCTTGTTTTGATCACAAGGAGAACTGCTAAAATGTGAACCATTTATAAATTAAGGAACGCCTGCCTGGTCTGTATAGTGCTTAAAACAATGTTCTTAGAGGCACAGATTGCCTTAGCCATCTCACTTACAGTAGGGTGGGCTCCATAATTTGATGAAATTTGGTACATTTTTCACAGTGCCACATGCAACTAGTGTTTTTACTGTAGGGTACTTCACATCTTAACAAAAAGACCTTTGTTGTGTTTTACTTTCCTTCCTTATTGGAACTCACTGGTAGGTGCCAGTCCTTCTCCTAACTTTTTTCCATACAGGAGGGAATTAATCAGCTGTAGAAGCATGCTTTCTCAATGTTTGACAAAACTAGACAGAAGGTAAGTTTTGGCAGACTTGAGAACCAGTCTAATTTAAAGACACAAAAGTAGGAGATTAGAGAATACAATAAAGGTTAGGACCTGGAAAACAGAATATGTAAACTATTGAAGATAAGATTCACAACGTGCTGAAGACTTGGAGCTGTGTTGCTCTGGTGTAAATGCAGGAGGTTATGTCTGTGGGCCACTTAGTGGACAATTGCAAAATTACAGAATTGAGAAAAGGTAAATCATTGGGTTTTTCAAGTTCTAGTCAGCTGTGTTTGGGAGGAATGACATAGAAAGATATTTTATGAAGATAAAAGGGATAAGTAGAGTTGCAATATTTGGTCCTGTTGTGCCAACTGGTTGGCGTGCACAAGAAACTGTAGTTGCCTCCTTTTCTCCTCCCATCCAGATGAGTTGGTTAAAAACCAGAACCCCTCTGTGAGGTTGCAGTAAGGCAGAATTATTTAATTATGGCTCCTTTGAAACTTCTAAGTCAGGAAACAGTACCATAAAGTTGAACCTTCAAGTCCATGAGTTGTCGGAAGAATGAAAACACAGTATTTGCAACCATTGAACCTATTTGATAATTTAAGTGCCTATAACTTTGTACTGTAAATCTTGTTCTAGATAACTTTAAAAAGGGAAGTTATTTATACAGTGTGTTTTGTGCTTTATTAAAAAAAATAATTAGTCCTATGTACATGTGTATAATTAGATACATTCACGCACACACACATATATGCCATAGTTGAGATTTGAAGAAAAAAGTTAGGAATAATATTAAAATTGAAGAAAATGTTAAAACATCAGGTTAATTTATGCAGATTATCTGTTGTCTGAAGGTGTGTACATGGAGATTGTTTTGATACATGTTTAAATTTCCCTTAAATACAACTGGTGAAAAAGTGTAATGCAGAACTAATGTGATTTGTGAACAACTACAACCTCCTAACATGTTATCTTTTCATTTTAATTCTGTAGTTTGCATAATGTAAATGGTCAGGCAAAAAGATAGCAGTATTTTTATTTTCTATTGTGATGTACAGACTTTATTTAATAGTGCTACAAATTTTATAGATAACTAGCTATTTTGAGGGACATTTCTTTTTTTTAACAATAAAGTCATTACTTTTGTTCAGTAATGCCTTTAAGTATTAATATGTACTCTGGCTGAAAAGTTCACAGATGTGTCAGCTATGATTTTAATTTATTTGAATATGGCAAAAGATACAATATAGTGCCACAGTGCTCATGGAAAAGGGCTTTTTAAAAGAAGGTTTCTCCGTCCACTGCCAAGAACTGTATGATGCGTTTGAAATTATTAACCATGTCTTTGCACATCATTTTTGCACAGGTAGCAGAAAAACATTGGGTATGAGCCAAAAACAGAAAAAAAGAAAACTTTTTTTTTTTTTTGGCTTTGCCTCTAGGATTTTTATCAGTAAGGAGAAATGTTTATCTAGGTATCCTGCTAGCTTAAACTTTCAGACTATGGAGATTTAGTTAAATTAACCCAGTCCATTTTAGAAATACTTTTGTTACTACTTTCAGAAGCTGTTACAGCATTGTAAGCTGTAAGTTTTGTAAAAATCAATTTCTCTCAAGCTTCAAGAAGCCGTCGATGACAGTATAAGCAAAACAAGAAAGTGAATTTCTGTAGTTTCTAATTATCTGCCTGTTTTCTCCTCTATTGTATAGGATTAACAAAGTAATAAGATGATGATCTTTGGTAGAAATCTTATAGACCTGAACTGATTTATGCATTCACTTAGACAAAGACGAGAATAAACTGCTGCAAAGATCTTCAATATTTGGGAGACAAAAATCCTTGATCCTGAAGATTAACCTGGATTTTTCAGCACTTCATTTTCCAGATTCATACTGAAACGTATGCTGCATGTGTCGTTTTCCCTAGTCATCAAGAGGAGCTGCTGGATCTTAAGTAATCCTTGATTCTCTGATATTCTAAAAAAGCCAGTTCCTAAAGGAGCTGTTTGCATGAAGCACTTCAGCACGCATCTACCTTCCGTGTGAAGTAAATCGCTGGAGCTCAAGTATGTCGATACTGATATTTTAGCCACCTTTCAGAAAGCTCTCAGCTCCAAGCCAGCCCATTAGTTATTATATAATGAAACAGACTCTTAGGCTAAGGTTTTGCTTTATGCAATACTGTAGAATTCAGAAGCCTTTAAGGGATAGAATAGATAATTGGGTTTGTCTGTTCACATGGGATAATAATCCTTTTTGGGTCAAAATTGTAAGGATTTGTCATCTAAAACAAGTCCCCCAAGTCTGACAAATATGATTTATGTATGCACATAAACATCAATAAAAATCAGAAGTGTGAAGTGCATGAGTGCATGTTGGGAGCGTGAAAACTGTGCCTTTGAATTTCTTAATTATTATTTTTTTTAATTTAACCTATTCCCTGTGATTTCAGTAATTTGGTAAATAATTTGAGTAACCTATATAATTACTATTGTCCAAATTACTTGCAAATTTCACAGGAAATATGATGCTCCTATTGTAAAATGTAGGCTTGTATTCTGAGTTCTGCTCAAAATGTAGTTTTTTCCTGAGTTTTGCTCAGGGAAAGGACACTTCCCAAAATGCATCACTTTTTCCTGATTATTTTCTTGGTGAGTCTGTCTTCAAGTATCGAATGAGATATAAAATGAATATTTTGTTACCTCCGTAGTGGTTTCAAATGAAATTTTAGATCTTGATCTGAATGACCATTTGAATGTGTTTTTAAAATGAAGCATTTGCATACATTTTGTCTACTCTATCCCCATAGCTTGTGTTTCAACAACCTGAAACGTTGGAGAAGCCAACGTAGTTAAAAAGTCGTCTTTGGCTTTAGAAGACCTATTAAAAGGGAAGTTAAGCATATCTTCCATCAACTATTAGGATGATACACTACTTCATCTTTCTTTTTGACGGTGCCTCTGAAATCAATAGGTTTTTATCTAGTGCCCACAGTCTTTGTTCTGAACAGGGAGTGATGTCTGAAAACAGCTGGCAATGTTGTATGGTGCAGTGCTTTATGGAGCCCTGGTGTGTTAGCTTTGTTTGGTGTAGCAGAAGTGGAGCACGCATTACTTCTAACTTGAGAACAAATCCAATGTAATTGTTGCATATTTTACCTTTGATTGCAGTTGCAAACACCCACACCATGTACTGACATTTGTGCTCTGACATGCCATGCCCAAAATAAAATGTATTATATTGTATACAAGATGAATAAATAACGTTGTAGCTAACTTAGAGAAGATGTAAATAAAAAAAAGAAAGAGTGGAACAAGGAAAACGGTCACACTCTTGTGTGTTATATGCCAGAAGTGTAGAATAATCCTTTAAAAATGTAACACACTAATGTATTTTGTACAGCATCTGCTTTAAAAGGTGCCTTATTGAGTTTACCATGAATTGCTTGTTCTGTACACAGATTATGTCCAATGTATCATTTTTAAGTAAATAACCTTATTTTAGTACACATTAGTGATGTGTTTTGTTACTATGAGGCTTTGTCTTAAAATGTAATGACTTGGAAATCATAATACTTGTGTTTTTTTCTGCAGCCCTTGAATAAGTCGTGAATGGCAACTTTGATTGCTCAGTGGAATCATGAATTACTTGATGCTTTATAGTCCTCTGCTTCTTGGTCTTAAGTTGAGCACAATGATAAAACCAGAGCTTCTTTGGTCTGGTTTTTTTTTTGTTTTTTTTTTTTTTTACTCTGCTTACAGTGAAACCAAAAGCAAATCAGAGTTGAGTAACTCTTTGAACATGTACGAGTTGACTACCTGCTGATTTTATCTATATAAATTTATCTCAGTGGGTCAAGCCAACTGAAAAAGGGAAAGAAAAATGGATGAGGGGTTCTTTTGTTGGCTCTTTGTGTGTGTGTGTGTATGTGTGTGTGTGTGTAGTAGTGTCCAAATCATGAAATTTAAGCTAATATGCTTCTCTGCTGTTGGTTACAAAATTATGCAGGTGTTTCTATACAACCTAGGTTTATGATGTTTTATGGTTCAAGTAAATGAAAAACAATCCAGGGGATACTTGGCTTTGAGTAGACAGTTGTCTAAAATCTCAGCATGTTTTTCGCGTTGCAGAAATGTGCCAGCTACTAAACTGCAGACAGTTCAGTTTCAGTTTGCAAGGAAGAAAAAGTAAGGTCAATTTTGAATCATTTTGTCTACGTAAAGGTATGTTTTGACCAGGAAGAATTTTGCTTTAGAGATAGCTTTTTACGATGTGTATAAGGGTTTCATGTCTGAGCATTACAAAAACAGTTAACCAGTATATTGTAAAAAACTTTTTTTCTTTGAAGTGATAATTTCACGTGTTAGATTTGTAGAATATTTTTTATCTGGTTTCAAACCTTTTTTTTTTGCACGTAATACCAGTAATTTACAGAGCCAGATTTGCTGCTCTTACGTTAGTATCTTGCAAGAGTAAATTTTCTGTCATGATGATGGCTGTAGCTGACAGAACGTATTCACTGATTGAGCTTACCATGGCTGGGATGCAGACTGTGGGTTTTCTTATATTTGCATCACAGGACATAATGAAAACACTGATTAGTTGAAATTTTGCACCAGTGGTTTGGGTGTTTTTTTGGACCAAGCGACCTAACGTTGCTCCTAGAAACGGCCACATGATGGCGGTATATCGCAAAGATACGAAAATCCTTTTAAACATGGTGGGGGTTTTGATGGTTGAAAATGAGTTCTACTGCCTACTAGTAATAAATACCAAAATCGTGTAGTTGATGTGTAATTGTTTTTCACCTTCATATTAAGTTTTTTCACCAATACACTCACATCAGTACTTAAGAACTGAAAGCCATGTCCAGCAGCATCTCCAACACCTTCTCAGTTACATTTTGTTTGAAGGCCAGAAAGCATATAAAATAGTAAAAGCATACTGAGTGATTTCTGAAATGAATCATAAAATAAAAGCAGAAGTATCAGTGATTTCAATTCCATAAATTCCATTAATCCTTTCCCTGGCTTTATCTTCACTGTTCCCCAAACCACTATTTCGGTCTGTCTCAGATATTAAAGGAGTAAGAAGTCTTTCAATACTAGGCATGAATCAGATTCCTGGGAGGCCCACTATTGTGAGTGGATCACCCCTATAAAACTGGTTCTTGAGGGGTGACCACCGTGGACTTCAGAGGCAGGATGTGGGCATGTGAAATGGGCTCAGATGAATCTGACTGCGGGATTTGGTGAAATCAACCACAGAGAGATAATAAAATAGAAAATTAATACACAAAATAGAAAGTTGATACACAATGAGTGCTTGAATTGTGAGTGAAGTAAGGAGCTCATCTCATAGTAATGAGGAAAAAATTAAGGAACTTTAATTTTAAAATGCAAAGCACTGTAAGGTACGTTCATAAAGCAGGTCAAGATCAGTAGCAAAACAATTTAGCAAAGATGTTGAAAGATACAGGGCATGGGGTTTTTGTTTTAATATTTTTATAGCTTTGGGGTTTGATTTGCAGATTTGGACTACTGGCAAAATTTTTTGGATGGTTTTCTACAGGTTTTTCAGGGAGTGCTAAGAGAAGCTGGGAGGTATTTTTTAAACATGAGAGTCATGTTGGTGATTGTGCTTAATAGGTGTGTATTTAAAGCAAAAACAAAACAAATAACAAAACCTCATCACTTAGGAAGGAAGACAAACCTCCTGGCTTATTCTGCCAATAGAGTGCTTGAATCCATTTTCCTTCCTAAAGTTTTTACTTCAGAATGTTAAAACGAGTTTTCCAGTCAGTTTCCCTTCTTCGTGTATGCAGGTGGTTAACTTAACATATTGAAAGAATACGAATATGAAAATGTCTTTATATTAACACTATATTCACTCTGGAGTCGAGCTCTGAATTTGTCTGCCTAATTCTTCAACAAAAATAACTCTGTTAAGTATGGCAGTACCGAACTTTTAAAAATCCCACTTGGGAGAACTGCTAGGATTGGAGATCACACGTACAGGCCTTTCTCTGTTCTCTGCTGAGCTACTACCTACCTTGCCTCTTTCCAAGTAGCTGTGTACTTGTCATTCCAATTGAAGTTTTCTGTCAAAGCCTTAAGAGCCAGCAAGTCTATTTGAAAACATATAAATACATATTCTCTCGATGTATTTAACTATAGCACTTGGTTGTACCTGCAGGATTAGTGTGCACTGCTCCTTACTCTCTCCTGACCTAGACAGCACTGTTTGCACTGCAGAATGCTGCCAGTGCAATAGCCCATAGCTGGGCCACTGGTAAAATAAAATGTCAAAAAATGTCTGGGTCACCTCCTTGTGATAGATTTTACTAACAGAACCCAATCTTACAAATTGATGGTTTTATTCCTTTTTTTGACATTTTGCCTCTTGCCATTTTTCTTCTCTTCCTTCCTCAGATATTTTGGCAGTCTGGGGCAGAAGTTGACTGAGCTCCTGGGCATCCAATGCTGCTTCCTGCAGAGCAGTGCAAGGGCTGACTCTGTACTAGATGGATGGGGAGACTTGTCCAGTTAGTCTCATGTGAATGGGACTACTGGCTACAAGTAGGCAGGAGGACATAACCTGCTAATTAGGTCAGAAGTGGCATTTTCTCTTTCCAGAGATGTTGAATTCTGTGTCTTAATCTGTGTCTGTGGCTTTTTGTTTCTGAATCAGTAGAAGGCATTTAATTATACTAGTTTTAGAATCTATTTGCATTGTTGCCTGTCCAGAAGGAAAGTAACAATCTTATCAGCGAGTCAGCAACTAAAACCACTTTGTAGTCTCAAAAGATACTTGCCAAACTGTTGTCTTGAGTGTAGCATGTATTGGTACCAATGCTTTTTAATTATCTTGTAGTGTAGTGTCATTCAGAATACAAATAGGTGGGGAGAAAAATTCTTGACAGAAATTTTTCTGTCAGAAAGCACTATTTTAAAGGGCATAAAATACATCTTAGGAGTTCATCTCTTTCATCAAAAGCATTGGGAATTTTAAAGTGCATTTCATTTTGCCAAATGGAATTGTTTTTATATAGTTTTCTAAGTTGTGTTAGGGAAAACAAAGAATAACAGAACTTCAAAATGAACAACTTTGGAGATGCTTCATTTGACAGGAAAAATTCAGGATGTGGCCATTCTGAGTTTTTGTGGTTTTTGTTTTTGTTTTTGAAACTCAGACGTCCACTGTTCAGAAATCCTGCTCTTTGCTTTTTTCTAATTATAAATTTATTTTATATTCAACCATGACATTAGGCCAGTGAGCTTGTCTACTTGCTGAAAATTTAGTTTGCTCACTCACTTGATTTTAAACTACTAAACGTTGGGCTGTCTGGGCTGTATTCATGACAGGAATATCCTTAGAAATAAACTATATTTTCAGCAATATTTTTTTTGCTATTGTTGACATATTCCTCATGTCTACATTAGGAATGTATGTATATCTAACACATCCTAACAGTGTTATGTTACTATTAAGTTCTGCAGTGTTGTTGAAATATACCAGGTCTAGAAGGAGGGAGGCTCAGCCGCTTCTAAGATCCTTGCTTACAAAGGCTGTACAGGGTGCATCTTATTGGATTTGATTGGTTTTTTTGTGTTTTTTTTTTTCCTAGTGTTTGTGTTACATACAGACTGAAATGTGGAGTTAGAGTGAATCGTAGAAGTTTTCAAGACAGTCTGCCTGGTCCACAGAGAACAGAGAAGTAAAATTGTCTTGGCTTCTTGCTTTTGAGCAACCACTTAAAAAAAAATATCACTGCTAATATATAGTCTGAAATGTTTTTCCTTGACGGTGATGGGGACATCTGCCACAGGAGGGATTCTTTTTTCATAGAATCCTAGAATGGTTTGAGTTGGAAGGGATCTTAAAGATCATCTAGTTCCAACCCCCCTGTTGTGGATAGGGTTACCAACTACTAGACCAGATTGCCCAAAGCCCCATCCAGCCTCACTGCCAGGGATGGGGCGTCTACAGATTCTCCTGGCAATCTGTTCCAGCGCCTCACTACTCTCTGAGTAAACAATCTCTTCCTGTTGTTTACATCTATCTTCTTTTAGTTTAAAGCTGTTACTCCTTATCCTGCCACTGTACCCCTTCATAAAGAGTCCCTCTGTGGATTTCCTGTAGGCCTCCTTTAGATACTGGAATATGGCTATGACATCTCCCTAGAGCCTTCTCTTCAACCCCATTTCTCTCAGCCTTTTTCATACGAGAGGTGCTCCAGCCCTCTGATCATCTCTGTGACCCTCTTCTGGACATGCTGCAAGATACCCATGTCTTCCTTATGTGAGGGTTTCCAGAGCTGAATGCAGTGCTCCAGATGGGGTCTCATGAGAAAGGAGAAAAAGAGAAATGAGTTTTAAGTGAAGAAAGCCCCGCAAAGCATCTGTTCTGATTAGGTGCAGTTCTCCCTGTGGAAGGAATTGAGAATGTGCATTGATATGTTTGGAATCCAAACCATTAGGTCATCACTTGAAAATCACACTGCTGCTCATTAGCAACTAATTAAAAGCCAAACACTTCCAGAAAAGAAGCATGAAGACAAACCTAGAGTAGTGCTATGTTTAAACACATGCAGTAGGATTGAATACATCACAGATGAAGCAATAGTGAATTGATCCATTGCATCTATGGAAAAAATATCAGTAAAACACAGTGTTACTGTTCAAGTTTTAAATAGTAGGAATCCACTCATTGTTGTCCCAGGTGGACTCCGTTTCTTGACAGTGCCCTGCAGCAATTCAAAGCACACTTTCTCTCCCTTTTCCATTTCTGCCATAGCAAAAGAAGTTATGGTATTTCCATCTGGTGACTTCCTCTGACTACTTGAGAGAGTTCTTTTGTACCCACGGCTAAAAGAGAGCTGTCCCAGTGCTGGTCCTGAACTAAACTCCACAGAGATGACAAACAGGTAGACGCCTTTGTGCGGTGCTTTAAAGTAGCCATGTTCAGGAAAATAGCTGCTTCCATAATTGAGGTATGTTTCGTTAAATTTCAGAGCTTTTTCTTTATCCTTTCTGTCTGAGAATCCCACATGGAATGCTACTGATGAGTCTGAAAAAGAGAGAAAAACAGTATTTTTAACAATGAGCATTCCTCTTCCCAGCTATTGCTTTTTATTTGCTCAGGAGCCTAAGTCATGATGGAAACTTTCATTTTATTAGATGCTGTGCAGCCGATTAATAGTTCTAGATAAAGTATTTTGGAAACATTATCTGTGATTCAAAACACCTTTCCTCTTTCAGACAAGAGTACTTGTTATGCAACTATCAAAAATGCAAGGTCAGGAAGACATAAAATTAGATCACTTCACGTAAGGGGAAGAAAAAAACCTTGAAAACATCAAATGCTTTTTGGGTATGGGAGCTCTTCTTTGCTAGTCCTTCTTGCCCAGAGCTGTTAACAGAAGAAGGGAGTTTGTAAAGACACATGCACCTATAAGGCACTTAGTTAACTACCTGAAACTGTTCTGATGCCTACTCTCAAATTACATACACTGAGAGATTGAAAGTACCCAGAACAGGCACAGAGAAACTTTGGCAGAAAACTTGCTTTGTTGGGAGCTTATATGCAGACAAGGCCATGAAATGCTGTGGTTTACAGAAAGCCAGTTGGGTTACTTCCAGTCTTGAGAAGAGACTGGGGTCTTTCTCTAAAGTGTGAGAGCACTGCACTGCAGTCCCCGAAAGCCTGCTTACCTCAGCTGCTAGGATAGGGTGCAAAAGGTGGGAGCATGCTTGTTTCAGCCTCACGGTCGTTGATACAGATGGATAAACTTTACCAATTACTTCTAACAACCACTCTCATTACTAAAAAGAAATGCCATGTTCATTTGAACTTCTAGGACTGAAAATTTTGTTAGGACTTCTGTTTGCGTATTTCCAGTAGTTTGTAGTTGTGATCTGTTTTCATGTTGTCATGGTTCTATGTTTTTGTTTTTGTTTCTTGTTTTTGGGTTTCAGTATTCCACATCAAAACATCATGTAGTGTACGGGGCATTAAAGTGTCACGGACATAGATTGATCTGGTCAACTCCGTGACACATGTGTTTTCAAATTTGTTGGAAAGTTCTCTTGCAGTTCTCTTTTTTAGAGAAGTAGTCAAGCACAAATAAAAAATCCTTAACCAAGGAAAAGATTCATTCAGTGTGATCCGATGATATGAATAGCCTTTTGTTTTTCTATTAAAGAATGTTCCCCCTTTTTTTTTTTTTTTTTTTTTTTTAAGTAATATTTTTACTTCAGGATTCTTAGTAGAAAGATAAACATGCTTTAGAAAATACTTCTGTTTTGCTGGCACTTAAGGCATCTTATTCTTGGGAAAGAAGCAAAGTCAATAGTAGTTCAACTGCAGGATTTTGTTCTTGTTTTTAAAATAAAGGCCAGAAATAGCTGAGGGAAAAAAAATGTAGATTGAGGTAGTGATGAAACAACTGATTATAGAGACTAGGCAGATATCACAGCAAAACACAAGGCTCAGTGATTTTTCCTTTAAAGTTATTGTAAGCTCTCTAGAACTGCATTCTGTTGTGTGGGAAGATAAAGAGATTTGGTCAGGATCCTTAGAAAGGCATAAGGGTGGGACCAACCAGGAGAGAAAAAATTGCACTCTTTTTGCTGTCCTGAAAACAATTTGAAATATATTCTTTGCTTATTCATTCTTAACTACAATTTTGCAGCACAGTTGCCTAAAGGGGCTGATTTTTGTTCTGTGTTATGTGTCCATAGCAAAGGCTGAATCATAAAAGCCAGCAGTAGAACTGTGGCACTTGTAATTACATGGTGCTTTTGGCACACTGATCCATCAGTGCAGTATAAGCCAAAAACCTACCTTAACTCTAAGAGAGAGATTGCACTCCGGGCAGTTCTCCCTGTTCTGCTTACACAAGTTATTGCAGTTAATTTAATGTATCTGTCCAGACTGATGAGGATTTGATGCTTTGAGTATACCCCTTACGGACTGAAATAACTGAGAAAGAAGCAGCAAACCATGAGGCCCAGTGTTCACCATCAGCTTTTTAAGAGTTAATTCCATAAACATGAGCATCTACAAACAAAATTTGGGTTCTAAGTTGAATTAATTCAAGGCCAGTTACACAGTAGCTATAATGGGTGTGTTTATTTTTTTTTCCCTGGCTTTGAGCAAAAGTGTACCAGTGTATTGACTTGGTTCTCAATCAGTTTATTTAGATGGAAAAGCAGAGATATCAAAATACCTCCCTCAAACATCCCACAGGATATCTGGCAGGTTGCAATTTATATGCTTTTGAGGGACTGGGAGTGACTTGCAGCAGGGCCCAGAGAGAAGCTGGACCTGCACATGAGCAAGTAAGATAAAAGAACCTACCTTTTTCCAGCAGTTCAGTCTGGACTCTATTTCTTCCACTTACTATCTGTGTATTTTCTCTCTGCTTCTCAGGCTTTTTTTTGTCTCTTTGCTTGTCTTGGCCTTTCTCTTGCCTTCTCACTTTTCTGGTAAGCATTGACTGAATCTTTGCAACATCCAGACTTATATTTGAGGCAAGTAATCCTTCATCGCTTCCAAACAGCTTTTTGAAAATCAGCAGATGTTTTTCCAGCTTCTCTTTAGTTGTTTCTAAATCTCCTGAGATAATTTCCACAGAAGTGTTAAGTGGTTCTACTACATTTGCAATTGTATGATTGCAGCAGATACTCATGTCATTTCTGGATTCGTGCCTCTTGATTGCCAGACTCAGATATTTGATGTCATTCTTCAGAGTCATTATGTCATTATACATTGAGCTGTGCAAGGAGTCATCTTTGGAAGCCTCATAATTAGGTTCCATATGTTCTACACTGCTGAGCTGATTAGCTTCATCCAGTGCAGTGTGTGTCTGAGTTTCCTGTTTGGGATGCTTTGAAGATGCATGAACACTGTGATTATTCTGTTGTCCTCTCTCCAAGCGATGGAATCTCTTTACAAGAGATTCTAAAGTCATATTTTGGTTTTGGAGTTTATTTGAGATCTCTTTCAGAAATTCCTGCAGCTGAACTACTGATGATATTAGGGTACTGGGATCTTCCTCAAATAGAACTTCCATAAACTCTTCTCCCAGTAAAGCCTCCAGTGCAGCTTCGTGCCGCATGGCATCTTCTAAAAGTGAGCCGAAAGAACTGTTGAGGTACTTGATGTGTCTATGAATTTCTTCATCTTTCTTCTTCAAGAGGCTTATGTCTTCTGAAAAAGATGCAACTTGCAACTGAAGCTGTCTGTTTTCTTCTTGACGCAGGTTAAGGGACTGATGGATAAATGGAAAGGCTGAGGAGAGCTCTTCCATTTCATTCCTCAAGAGGTCTTTGAAAACAGATTCTAACTGCTTCATGTCCTTTGATTGTTGGCCCTCAAGGGAATAAGTGATGTTCTTTGAATCTTCCTCAAGTATATTGGTGTCAGAAGGTATCTTCTGGCAATTACATTCCTCCATATATCTCAACAGATCTGAATAGTTTTCCTGAAGATTTGAGAGAGTATCATTCATCTCTGATATCTGCCTTTCCATTGCTGCTTTATTTTCTTCAATAAGAACTGATTTCTCCATTAAAGTTATTGAAACATCTTCAGGCCTATACTTTGAGACATTTTTTTTCAACTCCTTAAACCATCTCTCTAGAACTGCAATATTCTGAAAGGCGACATCTGACTCCATGTAGAGGTCTTTAAGCTGTTTTGCATGCCCTGCCAGCATGTCATTTATTTGTCTGATGGCTAACTGTGTAGTTTCATCTTTGGGACTGTGATGCGAGGAGAGTTCTGTTAAATTTTTTTTCAAAGTCTCAAATTTATTTTCAAGATTGTTTTGCTCGTGTTTCATATTTGTCATGTTGTTGTTCAAAGCTAAGTGATGGGACTGCTGTATCTTGTGATGCTTCTTCAGCCTTGTGTCAGTATCTGCCCTAATTATGGTGAGGTTATGCTCAATACTAGCCTGCTGCATTTGCAATTGATTCTCTATCTCTCTTCTTATTTGATCAACTTTCACTACATTTTCCTGGACTTTAGATTCGAACTTAGTTCCCAGCTCCTGGAATTCTTTTTTAGGCACAGTGCTCTCTTGGAATCTTTCTATGCTTTTCTTGTTGGTTTCCACATCGTGGGACAGGTTTCTTACTATGTTGGAGAGATTCTGTAAGCTTCTGTTGAAGCTCGCCCACATTGGGTTCAAATGTTTCCTTAGAAAATTCTCCATGTGGGGAAACAAAAATTGCCGCAGAAGCCTTTCCTGAAAATCTGTTAAAACAAAGTTAATAATTCTGTTTAAGAAAGCATCTTAACCTGACCAGGGTAACTCAAGGATGTATTTTTCTTCAGTAACTGCCATCTTAATTCCCAAAATCTGAGCATATGCTGAATTATTTGTAACAGCAAAAATAACCTTATTTAAATCGGCAAAACATGTTGTGTTTCTGTTTGCAGACTGTAACTTAGATATGTATTGATTGCCCCATTTAAGTCAGAGAAGTACTGCATTTTTAGATGCTTCTAGAGCAGTTTTATTAATGGTTGTAACTGCTCATTTTCACAAGTTCTTATCTGATGTGCTCCTGCTTATGCAATTTTCTCATACCATTATTTGTCTGATGCTTTCTATGATGTCCCTAATGCTTCACAAAGTTACACAGCATCTTAGCACCTGCATATCCTAGGTAAAGACTCTATAACGTGAAAAATCTATGAGGAGTCTGTACTAGTGTGAATTAGACTAAGGCTTAATTTTGAACTTGAGCATATGAACTGAGTGACTTGAAGTTCAGACTGTATCACTAGAAGACGTTTCTCTAAGTCAGTGGTTCAGATTAGTAGTTCAAATTCAGTACTATTCAGACCAAAGTTTCCACTGCGATATAAAGCAGGAATAATGTTTCAGATAAATGGGCACATGTTGTATTTTTACTATGTATACCAATCTGAGATTCAGCACATCGGGCTAGGAGTCTGAAAAGAAGAAGAAAAAATACATCTAAACTCAGCATCCTCGTAGAGAAGAATGCATGGAAGCAGAATAGTAAACTAACAAATTAGTGTAAGCAATCTCTTCATTCTGTGGTTAATGCAGATTCTAAAATTTCTGAAGAGTATGAAGGAATCTGCCTTTAATTTAATTTCACATTTTGACTTCTGCTTGGATTTAATTCATTACTTTGTATTGGAATTGCACCAATTTTCTTCTCTCTTTGGAAGCAACCTGCAGACCAGGGGATATTAGAGTGCATTCTGGCTCTCAGGCTCTCCTCCTGATCTGCATGGTCTTACAGGGCCTGTTGACAGGGTGATAATTCTACATCAGACTTCTCACCTTCATTGCTCTGGTTCACTTCTAACACCATGTTTGTACCGTTGTTTTCAAATATTCGCTGTAAATCACCTAAGTTGCTGACTGCTTGATGAATATCACTTTGAAGATCATCCAGTAATGCCTCCTGATTTTGAATGACTTCCAACAGCTCTCTTGAATCCACTGGTGTTGACACTAATCACAAGATTCAAAAAGAAAGCGTCATGCCATGAAGTTGCAGCAACACATATTCCTACAAGACCTGTGAGCTCTGAGAACACCAGTGTATTTTTTTTCCTCTGGAAACCTTGCAATGACATCTAGGGATCTGTTGATTTATAGCAGCTTAATGACAGTTTACTTGCAAACTTTTTTTTCAGCAGCGATGGAAAATTTATTTAAATATTAACACAAGACCTTCAACCATGGTAGCCACGATGGTGGTAAAATATTCTTCATTTAATACCTCCCCATGCCATAAAAACATTCTGAAATAATAATTCTTTCAAGCCAATTGACAGGAAGGATAGCTAAGCTTTATAACCCAGCATAAAAGGACAGGATGAAGGAGCTACGAAGGTGTTTCACAAAAGATTCAAGAGCATAAGGGTTAAGTGTCACCACTGGCTCTCACAGAGGGACCCTTTAACTTATATTACTCTAAATAAATACCTGCTAACTTGAGCTGAAGAATTAAAAGTGTATGCTGAGTTGCAGGAACCGGTGTATCTTAACTGTGCCACCCCTGGGACCTCTTCCCTTCCAGGATTACAATTGACTTTTCAAGCTAATGTTTTATAAACTTGAGTCTTCTAAAGCAACTGTTTATTCATTCAGTGCTGAGAGCATAGTGTAAGGAAGACTCCCTTTCAGGGCTGTAATGCTATCCTAAACCCAGTTGCTGGAAGGTATTTAATAGCACTACAAGCCTCACCATTTGCCATATAGTGAGGAAAGGTTCTTCTTGGATATTAGATTGGCGAGATAAGAATCATAACAATATTCTCAAAGCTACTAGTAGAGGCTCTAAAATGGCATTTGGAATAGATTTTTTTCCTGGTAAGTCTTCTGAAGTGCTTTCCTATGAATCCACCGAGCAGAACAAGGAGTAAACACCCACACTAACAAAGGGTTTAACACCAGCTGCCATTCTCACTAGGTTTAAGTGATGATCAGCCAGCTTACTATTGTGAAACTTTTGGCTGTTTTCTCAAGAACATTCATATAATTTTATAGCAAAAAACACGCATAAATGGCAATGAATGATATATAGTTGTGTAAAGACTTTCCCAAGCGATGCTTTCACTAAAGATATTATCCATAGTTTATCACGTTAAAGGAGCAACTGAAAATCTAGCTTTTGCTCAGGGCGGTGACTTGAGATGTAAGAGAATGGCAAGCAGTGTAAGATCAAGAACATACTGTGGTTTGAGGACTCTTCTTCTTGCTGTCCTTCGGTTTGACTTCTTGGTGCTGGAATGGCATTAGGATCTGCAATTGAGATGTGATACATCTGTGAGAACACTTTAGATGCAGAGACTAATGCCATTCAATAAGGCAAGAATGTGCAGTTTCACTTGCAATGTGACAGATGTGGAGATTGGCTTCTGCAGAGCAGGAAGAATCCTAGGATAAGGAACGTTGTGTTGGGAGAA
The DNA here is from genome assembly GCF_019238085.1 of Lagopus leucura. Classification (NCBI taxonomy): domain Eukaryota; kingdom Metazoa; phylum Chordata; class Aves; order Galliformes; family Phasianidae; genus Lagopus; species Lagopus leucura. Next base: position 5,380,528 of record NW_024962255.1, on the reverse strand, counting down.
TTTCACTTGTGGCACTGCACTGAAATGCAACACCTTGTAAATGATAATGCTGTGCAGTAGGGATGGGGTTTTTAAATTCATACGGAGTTACTGATCATAAGAAGTTAGTCTGTTACAAATAGATGCTTTTCTCTGGAGAGTCCTTTCAAAAGTTCTGCAAATTCCTCTTTCCTGTTCCAGTTACATGAATGTTCTGCTATTGTAGCACCAGCTACAGTGGGTGGTGCTGTACCAGTGGAGAGATAAAAATGAAGTGTTTGGTTTTGGTCTGAGCATAACTGAGTAGAGACTAAGCAAAACACATTGTATTTGGTAATAGCCTTCTAACCTCATAAATAGAAGCCAGACTGATAAATTACCTTAGAGATAAGAACTGAGAGGAGCTATCTGCACAAAAAACCTAAACCTAAAGCAATAGAGATATAAACAGGAACTCCAAACTTTTCTGAGGAGCAAACTTTTCACCAATTAGGGTAGGTGGAATGGACCAAGATTTTCACCTGAATGTTTGACTTGTTTAATGCCTTACTTACTATGGAGAATTATCTTTTTATTTCAATATAAATTCTTCCACTTTTGAATAAAGCATTTTGTTAAATCTTCTGAGTGCTGTGAAGCATTGCACTTTTTAAACCATGCTGTTCCTCCCCTGCCCCCTCACCCCCCCTTTTATTTAGCAGCTGCTGCAATCAGTATTCAGCAGTACAGGGAGCTGTGGTGATGGTTCATGGCACAGAAAGGCTTGCTTTAAACTGGATACTTGGCAATTTCCCCCCACAATTACTTCATCCTCTAAACAAATTTTTTTATATATTGCATGCTGGTGTAACTTTCTCTTATCATTACTTTCTATATGCATTTAGGCAGAGATGGAGACTTCATAGGTGGAGTTTTACATGTGTCAGCTCCCCTGGTAAATGAATGCTTCTCTCCAAGTGTGATGATTAGTGGAAAGTGTTGTTGCTGTTAGCCTTGTTTAAGGCTAATTACACCTCCTTCCTGTTGCAAGGCAATTTGGGGCATAGCATGCCAAAGAAAATAAAGCTTCAATTCCCAAACCAGAGGAACAAATAGGTAAGCTGTTTTTTGCCACAATGAATGTGGTTTAGTCTTAATTCCTATGCATGCTCTCTGGCTTTCCTTACCGCGTTGTTCACAATCCTTCCCAATAAATCCAGGGCAGCACTTCCACTGCAAAGACTTCAGAACCTTCTGTTTCACTTGATAGACTGGCTTCAGGGCTGTCCTGTACCTGAGGAGCAGGGTCCAGGTGTTAGTTTCCAAGTTATGGTCAGCTGGCATCACGTGGGGCAAATCCACTGACTAACTGTATGCTGGTGCCAGTGGTGTCCTAGATAACTAATGCAGAATGTGGTTTAAAAGTTTGTCGTAAATTTTATCACTACTGCTCCCTAAAACAGTTAGCAGCAGTTGACAGCAATATTATTTTCTGCATAAGATCGGTTTTCAGAACTATTTGCAACAGGAGGTGTGTGCAAATTCATACATGCTGGCAGAATGTAAGTACTGTTCAGTTAGCAGTCTGCATTGGTCTACCTCACCTTCCTCCTGTTTGTTGTCCTGTGGGGATTTTTGTCCAACATGTTGCAGTAATCTGAGTCTCAAAGAGATGTTACAGCTGGCAAACATCCATAATTATCATAAACAGAACTCTAATATTTACTATTATAGAGCTGTCCCATAGGCTTTCACCTGTGCTCTTTGGGCAGCCGGTCCTTCTGAAATAAGAATAATCCTTTGGGCAGTTATGTATCTGTAACTATGAATAAGTCTTACTGATGGTCACAGGCAGAGCTTTTTGGTGTTTTGTTGTTATTTTTAAGATGCGTGTGTATTAGGAACCTGAAAATTGTGAAAAAGATGTGATTGCTTTTTTTTTTCTTTCCCCTAAATTAATGTGGGTAGATTAGAAAAATCACTTAATCCCCTTGTAGTCCTACACTTGATGGTTTTTAAAGGCAATAATTATCCCAGGTTATTTAAATGCCTTATCATGACAGGTACATAAATCAGACACTACCTCACCATGGTATTAAATTAAGTTGGTGCTTAATTTATTTTCAAAATGTGCCAATCAGTAGTTCTGAAAATCTAATTCAGATACCTCAGAGAATATCCCGTTGTCTCTAGTGGTTTCATCTGGGGTACTTACATGATCTTCTGGCAATCTGGAGCTCCGTTTGGGCAGGGCTGCTGGGAGTTGACAATGTATTTCTCCTTCATGCAGGCCTCAATGTATGTCACCAGACGAGACTGCGTGACAGAACACCAGTTCCTATTGGGGAAAAAGGAATTTCAAATAGGTCTTTTAAAGTTTCTGCTTGTAGCAGTGACACAGAAGGGCAAAATGTAGAGGAGCTTTGTTTTTTAGGCTGGATGATGAGGAAAGTGAAAAATGCTTGCTAGCTTCTCCCCTCCCTCGACTCTCTGTTCCTTTGTTTTCATTTGGGATGCTTATCAGAGTTTCTAACAGAAGGGTTGATTGTCTGAACTTTGACGCATTAGTTCCATTTCCAGCCTTTTCATTCAGCAGCAGAAATTTCCAACCCATGATAACCTGCAGGTTAATGTTGCTTTAAACGTCAAACTGCCTGGATGGGCATGTTGCCATTTCAGATGCCTCACAACTGACTCATCAGGTCTAGTCTGAGTGCTTCTGGAAAATCAATCCTACATAAACTCAGTTAATAATCGGTGTCTTCCAAAATATTGCTACGTCTGATCAGTTACTGGGCCATCTTGATTTTTGCATCCAACCCCCGGCTTCATTGGATCATCAGTTTTGTAGCACTCCTTTGGTGGTCTCTAAGGGGTTTATTTCCTCCTTGTGGTGCCCAAACCTGCACACAGTGGTTGAGGTGAGGCTTCACCAGCACACAGTGAAGTGAGGAAAAAGGATGTGCAAGCTTTGCTGGCTCAGAGAACCTGCAAGGAGATGAGATGTTAATGAACACCGTGTATCCCCTTAAAGCCTGGAGGGAAAATAGAAATAGTATTTTGTGCCATTATGCATATTGGTTAAACTCCTTTTCCTTAAGAAATCAACACTAGTTTTTCAGAACAAAAGCAGAATCAGGTCTTGAACAATGCCAATTGTATCCACGGGGGAGTTTGGAAGGATCAGGAGGTACTCCAAAGGTTTGTGTTAAAATGGAGCAGAGCATTGTGTGGGGGAGAGCTGTGCCTGATAAAGAACAGCTGAACTTTAGGCAGTATATTTTTATATGGGAACACGGGAACTAAATCTCTGATAATCAGCATATATGGAAAAAGTTTGCCTTTCTTGTCTGAGCGCAGAAACAATGGGGAACCAACTTGAGCTCGAAAGCAGAAGCTGTGGTCATGGCAGCTGGGAGAGCAGCAGGGCAGCCAGGAGAAGGGAAGGAAGCTGGAGAGGGAAGGCAGACAGCCTGGGCAAGCTGGGCGAGTTCCCCACACTCATTGCAGCCAGCTTCTCAAGGTACAGCATGGCTGAGATGTCAGCAAGCACATCTGTGGGCAAAGCTGCTCTCAGTTCTTAGAGACAGGCATGAAAGCAGTTCAGAAGCAGCCTGCTGCCACTTTTCTTGTGGTTCCAAGCCAAAACAGCTGTCCCCTGCCATGTGCCCACCAAGCCATTGCTGTGAGTGGCTTTTGCAGCTCAAATCCTCTCTGCTCTTTGTGTTTTGTTTTTTTTTTCCCTAGCAAAATAACCTGGCTCACACACGCTGCTAGCCCAAGCAGGCACTGGTGCCAGGTGCAGGGCCTCAGACCTGCCCAGTGGGGTGCCTGCCAGATCCCAGCAAGGGTCCACGTCCCATATGGAAATCTCTTTTTCAAATATGATTATTTTGCTTTCATGTTTTGTTCTTTCTTGATGAAAACAACCCACGCCCCATGAATCATCATCTGTGCCGATTCGTTTTTCCCACTGCGCGTGGCTCCCAGACGAGTGCTTTTGGTCACATAAGCCTCACAGATCTAAACCGAATGTTTACATGCACAAATGTGTGTGAACAAGATGAGTGTTTTACTATTACAGATATAAACGCACAAACACATTTAATAGAAAATAAGAAGATTCTTTTCAAAACCTGCTCCCATGCTGTATGTATCTGGTGGGCTTACTCCTAGGTTCTCACCCATACAAGAGAGTTACGTTATGTCAGAAATTGACCCCAACCTGCTGCTTGGGTAATTATGTATTATGTGGGACATATAATATGAAGCAAAAGGAATTTGACATACTTTGTATAAAAGCTGCCTTTAGTGGTAGTCATATTTCTGTATGTTTTTTCTTTAGTATCTGCTTGCTAGTTTTCCCTGGCTCAATGTAGAAGTTGATTTGTGAAGCTGAATGGCAATATCATATCATATTTTGGTTTTAATTATAACAATTTTTAGCGGATTTGAGTTGGATTCAATTTATCAAATTGTATTATGTCGTCGAGTAAATATGTAAAGCCCATTTTTCCTATCTGTAAAGGGCTGCAATATAGATACATGTGCCCAAAGGTGAAACCTCTATTTTAGTATTTTTATATATCTTGTCAAATGCTTCCTTTAAGGAAACTTTTCTATCTATTACTAAAAATACTCCTTAATTGTATTAACCTTAAGGGAAATACGTCATTCCTTAACATTAAAGTGGAACGATTTAAAGACTTACAAAGGCTTGATCTGAAGTTCAGTGAGACAAGTGGCAATTCTGCACTGACACCAATGGGCTGTGAAGCCTCAGTGACTGCCCTTTCACAAAGAGAACTTCATTCAGCCTGTTTCTGGGACATAGAAGCTTTATGTTCTGCTTCTGTATTTTTTTCCCCCTTGTGATTGTGTAGCTTCACTCACTGACTATACCACCAGCTTTGCACTCTCTGCTTTCATCCTCCTTAATAGGGTTTCCTTTCAACTCCAGCCTCTGTGGCCAAGGAGAAGCTGCTTTGTGAGGAGAGCAGGAGAGCTTTATTTCTAGGGTGGGGAATGATGAAGCTTATAGCAAAACTGCAAGTTGGAGCAACACCAAAGTCAGCCCTACAGAATCAGGGCTAAGGATGCTTGTTTTGATGCTAGGGATGGTTGGTTTTGCTGTTGTTCTTGGATATTACACCTGCTGTTTCTGAAACACAGCAAAACACAAGCAGTTTTGTTTGTGATGTCAGAATTTGGTCAGACATCCTGCTATCACAGCAGCAGGACAGGAGGTAAAGCAAAGTGGCCATAACTTTGTTAAATGAATACAGGGTTGGTTCTTGTCCACACAGTGCTACAGCTGATAAGAGCAGCATGATGGTAGATGAGAATAATGTCCCCCAGCACAGCCAGGTACTTCAGTTTCATTGGTGGTCTCCTGCTTGTCACTGTAATGCATCATTTTAGACCGTTGCTGTGTCAGTGGAATTTTTGCCTGAACAAAAGCTGCAGGATGTTGTTTTTTCATTAGTTTTGTTATTCCTTTGTCTGTGCTCATGCAGCAGAGCTGTCCTTCACATCAGTTTCCTCCTGTTTCTGTTCTCAAGGAAGGCAGTTCCTATAATTACTTTGAGAACTCCTGCTCAGCAGATCATGACTGTTACTGATAGAGCACAAGTCTTTTAAGGCCCATAGCTCTTCCCTTTTCTGTGCAATGCAAAAGGCACAAGGTATGCAATTACTGCTGCTAAGATGTGCTACTAGATGACAACAGAAGGCTGTCCAGTTCTGGGCTCCCCAGTTCAAGAAAAAGACAGGGAACCTCTGCAGAGAGGCCAATGGAGGGCCAGGAAGGTGGCCTGCAGTATCTTCTGTACGAGGAAAGGCTGAGAGACCTGGGGCCCTTCAGCCTGGAGGAGAGAAGGCTGAGGGGGATCTTATCAATGCTTGTAATTATCTAATGATGGGTATCAAGTGGCTGGGGCCAGGCTCTTTTCAGCAGTGCCCAACAACAGCACAAGGGGCAATGGGCACAAACTGGAACACTGGAAGTTCCATACAAGCAGAAAGAAGAACTTCTTTACTGCCAGAGTGACAGAGCAGTGGAACAGGCTGCCCAGAGAGGTGGGGTGTCCTTCTGTGGAGATATTCAAGTCCCACCTCGAGGCTTCCTTGTGTGACCTGCTGTAGGAAACTTGCTTTAGCATTAGGATTGGACTCAATGGTCTCCAGAGGTCCGTTCCAATCCTGTGCTGGTCTCTGAATGTGAAGCAATTTCCTACTAATTTGTGTAGGCTCCTGACCTACTCCAGTTGAAGCAGAAAAAAATCAGGCTTTAGCAGTAGAATAATCTGTGTTCAGTTTTTCCCACAGTGCAAAGCACTGACAATAAAAGAGCACTCCGTTCAAAAAAGAGGTAAAGCATTGCATTTAAATTAGTCTAAACTGGGACTGTGCATGTCGGTTTTAAGAAAGACTCATCAGTTAATTCATTGGGGAGTGCCAAAGGGATTAAGTACTTAAAAAGGTGCTGGCTCTCATAAGGAACAAGGTGTGCCCTTGTTTTTAATTAGCAGCTGATGTGTGATTGCTGGTGACCTGTCAGCACATCAGTGAATTCTCTGCTCTGCTGAGCAGGCAGCACTGTGTATCAGCCAGGCAGCAGGAACTACTTCTCTTGTTTCCCTCTTTCCCTGATTATGGGTAATGCTCCTCTTGGGCAGAAACTTTGTGCCTCGTGCCTTGAGCATCACTGATTCTCACTGGGATTTGATGAAAGTAGACTGATTGATTTGTAGTCAATCATAACAAGCTCAGCTGAAAGAGCAGCAATGCCAAGTGTTTGGATTTCCTTGCAGTACTACAAGTCTCCCAGTGTCCCAGTTCATTCCAGCTGTGATGCCAGTTAGTATATTTTCAGCTGTGGCCTGTCCGGCAGAATGCCTTGTGAATGTAGTGCCACGATGGCTTTCTGAGTAAAACCAGTCCTGAACTTGGAGCCTCAGAGCAAGCAGCATTTCAGAGAAAGCAGACTTGGCTGCAGTGGCTTTTGAGGCAATCCCACCTGTTGTACAGCTACTGCAGAGAAATTTGTGCAAGAGTTCTCTTCACAAAGCATTCACAGCCGTTTCCTTCCTTATGTCTTCCTCAGCACAGTGCAAGTTCTACAGCCCGCTCTGAGGGCAGCTTAAACTGGGATTTCATCTTCTGATAGTTGCAGATAAAAGCGCACTCTCACTTCATCTTGAAGTGGGATTGCAGCTGGTGCTCCCTGCCAGCATAGCTGTGCTTGTGCCAGCCAGTCAAAGATGCAGAACAAGACAAGGTTCCCAAACTGTGTGCGCTCAGTGAGCAGCAAGGCTTGTCCTGATCATCTTTTCTTCTCAGCAAAAGATTTCAGTTTGTTCAGAGCTGGCTGGTAAGGGCTTGTTTGAGGGTTACTGACCCTCATCTGTAGGAAGGCTTTGGATTCTGTCACTACGCTTAAACAAGAGATCCCTTGCTATCTTCTGAAGGAACAAATTGCTACAGCTTGCACTAATGAACCATGTAACAATGGAAATGAATCTTTTGCATGTGGAGGGCTAGGTAACTACTGTACTGCGCTCAGTGAAGCTATGTTTCTTCGGGAACTGCCCATCAAATACACAAAAGGGAAGCCATTCCACCTGCAGCTGTGCAACTTAACAAGAGAGTTGAAGATTTCCAAAACTCCTGAAAGGAGCCAAGTGCCAAATTTTGATAGGAAAGCCACTGCTTCTGTTAGTGAACTTGGCACTACAAAAGCTATTGTTGAGCACTCTGGCCGTTCCACTAGTGTGCAGGATGTCAGGGGCTGAAGATCACATTAAACCGCATTTAATCCAGAAGTTGCTTTATTTTAAGCCTGCGTTCTATTCCCCTTTGGTGGGAAATTTCAGTATCCCATAAACATCCTAAGAAAGTCCCTCTCTAATTTGGAAGAAATAGTCAGTGTGAAACTGATATTAATCAGATCAATGGATGTTTTCCTGTAAAAGCAGAAAAGAAAACGAGCTGTTAAGATTGGGCATTGTTTTGACTTTTCCCAGAATAAGAGCTATTTTGGTTTCCTCTGCTTCTTTGCACTCTGAAGGATGGATGGCTCCCCCTTTGGGCACCCTGGCTGATCACAGACACCAGCTCTGTGGCCATCCCAGTGCAGGGCTAAAGGAAGAGGTGCGTGTTTCAGTGAGATAACAGCACTGCTGGCTGACATCAGGAAGCCTTCCTCCCATCAAGGGACAGGACTGTGTATACAAACCTTGACACAAGTCAGCATGATTAAGGATCTACTTATTCTGCAGATTTTTTGCCTTTTCTGTCAGGATTCGGGATGGGTTTTTTTTGTTGTTTTTTTTTCCCCCCAAACATTTTAACTGTAAGAAAAATTGCAATAGATGGGAGATAGAGCATCTGATTGTGGATAAAGGAGAACAGACCACTAAAATACCTGCCATGATGGAGATACAGTTCACACAGGGCAGGAGCTCCCTGACAATGATTTCACTTTAGGAAAGAGGAGAAGTTCTATGACTTTGTCATAGAGAGGGAAGCCAGGTTTAGCTCCTTTGCTTATCCCCACCTCATCACCACTTCCATTTCTCCTTCGCTGCATGAGCCATCCCTTTGGGGATCAGCTCTGTCAATGTGGTTACTGAGGGGTAAAATCAAAAATAGCCTCTGTTTTGTTTTTTTTTTTCTCCTTGAGCTTATTTTTAACCTGGAACACTTAAGTGATCTGGTTGACAGTGTTACTTCACAGGTCAGGCCAATTGAGGATACAGGGAACTCTGGGCTTCACTGCCCAAACTAGCATGTGGTGGAATTGCACCTTTTAGATGCTTTGTTTTTGTTGTTGTTGTTGGTTTTTTGTTTGTTTGTTTGTTTTGTTTTTAAGAAATATGAATATTGTGTGCATGAAATCTGAGTCGTCAGTGCAATTCTTTGTGGGGCTGCAGGCAGAGGGATTGGATTAGAGCCTGCATGGGAGTTATGGGTATTATATACTGTATATTTATGAAATCTATTACTTGTCTTTACTGTTCTTACTCTTCAACTTCCATGCCTAAAACAGATGCTAATAGAGTACAGATCTTTGTATACTTGTGCTTCCATTTCCCTTTCTACTTCTGCTGGTAAGTTTGTGTACTCATGGATCCATTTATCTCAGCCATAAGGAAGTTTTGTAGTGTCAAACTGATCAATTGCACAAGACAGCTTCAGGGAAAAAGAAGGAAACTTTGAACAAGCACAGCCTCTCTGGTGCACTCGGATACAAGCAGCAGCTGAGATACCAATCTGTTACCTAGCCCTTCCTTTATCAAACAGTTGAAACTGTTCTTTACTATCCACACATTTCTCATTAAAAACTGCCTTATTTTAAAACTCTGATTAGAATAACCTCATTATTCTGAGAGGAATTCAGTAGTAACATAACATATCCAGGCATTTGACTGGGCCTTAGTGAGTCATTTCACCTTACGTGCTGAGACACAACCCAAGGAATTCCAATGGCCTGGGGAGTATTAGTCATCATGGTCTCCAATTATTCAAATACCATGAGAAAAATAATACTCATTTATTTTGAAAAGGTCTAAGAATGTTTTGTAACAATCATCATTTCTAACGCATAAGAAAAACAGCAAGAGCTTGGAGGAAAAGTCATTGATTGTTGCTAGAAAGGTATCACAGCGTTGCCATGGACCAGTGGTTGGTTTCCATCACCCCAGAGCTTTTAGTGGTGTGTGTGGATCTCACCATGTCTCTTAGTTCCTCATAACTCCCAATGCCTTTTCCCTTGCTTTCATTCCTTGCTCCTTCAGCCATCTGCACCAACACTAAGGATTTGGAGCACAGGCAGAAGCAGACCTATGCTGTCTGTTAGTGTATGTGCTCTCCCCACTCAATTTTGGGTACAGCTCCTCTGAAAACATTAAATTTCTTTCCTGAGATGTGCTGCCTTGCTGGGCTTATCACTCTAATTGTGATTGCTCCAGCAAAAGACCGAACACCCTGAAGCTACTGGCAGGCTAGATCTTGACTGCGTGTAGTCATCAGCATTGCTTTATAATAGGGAAGAGCGTTGTGAGTTGACTCATTATGCAACCATCTCCTTAAAAGGAGGAAGCATTTCTCTTCTTGGGAGGAAATCAGGATGAGTAACAGCTTGTGCTGAATGGCATTACACAAGTTGGTGCTGAACAAAGTCACACAGCAAAGGAAAAGGTCCTAATTAGGAAAGTATATTACAGTGCCTTGCTGACCTCTACAAGTACCTCTTTACACTTTTGAATTTTTGCAGCTTTTAGATTGCTATCAGCATTTCAACAAGCCATCAAATGCCTGAGACCTTGCAGTATAGCATGCAAGGCCATGGTAATGGTTCTGTTTTGCTTTCCTTGCTCTGCTAGAGTCTCAAATGCATTAACCAGCAGCTGGTGAATTAAGTATGCGCCATTACTGAACACTGTCCATCAGAAAACTGCAAGTCAATACTTGGTGGGATTTAGAAAACGATTCGAGGTTAGTACTATGGCATACAGATCTGTGGGGATATGGAATATGAAGGAAAACAGGACTGTAAGCCCTGCACTGTATTACATGCAGAAGGGAGGCCTTAATATTACAGGTAGATGAGATTTAGAAAGAAGATGACAAGCTTTTGTTTGTGTGGAAAAGAATCGTGACATGAACAAGGATTTACAGTGTCTTTCCCTCCTTCCTCTCACTACCCCAAGAACATTTGAAGAGAAGAATCAGAGCATCCCGAAGCAGTGAGCTGTGAACAGCACTCACTGTGCTGCTGTTCCAGCCGTCCTGAGCAGTAGCCTTCCATCAGCGCTATAAAAGATTCATTCCCTGTCCTGATTGGTTTTCATCTATTTAAAACATTCAGGGACCTACTTACATGCCCTGTAAAACTCACGAAATGCACAGTGTTTGGAAACCTTTCTAGTGAAGCACATGCTTTATCTACTCTGAATGGGTATACAGCTAGAGATGATTATGAGAAGCATGTGAAAATCCTTTTTTGTTTTCTCCTTTCTCTTTTGGTGGGGGGAAGGTTGAATTTGTGATATCATGCTTATTTGTTACTCCTTTTATATTTACTCCTCACTGTTCCTGTTTTGCTAACATCCCACTCTTCTTTCTCTCATCTTCCTCTTTCCCCAAGGCCCAGGTCTGAGCTGAGTATGTTCTGATGATAAGCAAAGGTTGCCACAGTCAGTAAAAGCCCCCGTTGGTGTGTGAAGAGAAAAAGTGAGGAATGAATTTTATCTAGTTCTGCTGTGCCTGAAGTAGTATTCTGTGTTACTGTGCTACAGGAGAGCTGCAGGGCTCTGCCTCATGGCTTAGCCACACCAGGTGCATCCAGGCACTGCATCCATCCTGCTGTCTTTAGGATAAAGAGTCAGCCACGTCTGTGGTTTCATCCTTCACAAGCAATTATATTTCCTGTTCCTGTAGTTAGAACATTAAACTTCTCCTATTTGGATGCAGACCGATCCCTAAAATCTAGTATGTTTCAAAGAGAAACATTTATCCATAATGGTCTTTCATCACGTTTATCATACGTGACTCCATCACGGGCACGAACATGGCACGAACATGCATATTTGGGTACTTACCCGTTTTGGGATGGCGGGCTGACAGCTTCCAGCTGCTCTCTTTCTCCCTGGTGTGCGTAGGCAATACTCACAGAGTATTCTGGCACATCTGCCTGGCGCTCTGCTGCCTCCCAGGAGCCCTCTATCTCCTGCAGCAGAGCCCTCTCTGTGGGGGTCTGATGGCTCTGTGCATTTGAGCCATGCATCGGAACATCGTGGTAGCCGTGATGGTCGATGTGCCGGGCCAGCTTAGCCAGTCCTATTGTGTTACAGATGAGCAAAACCTTCACTAGCATTGTGGGCTTTTTTTCCCACCCAATTACACCTGTCTGTTGTTCTCCTCTCCGGAGCGCAGCCTGAATTAGTGCTGGAATGCCCTGGCAGTATTCTTTAAACGAAAAGTTGGAAAAAGGAAGGAAAAAAAAAAGATTTGTAACAAAGAGCGGAAAAAGCTTTCGACCCTCCCAGCCACTGTGGAAATGTCCGTGGCCATCAAACAATGTGAGCCTGGTTCCTGTGTGGAATGCCTCTAACAGAGGAGGGAAAAAAAAAAAAAAAGAGGTGGTAGGGATATAACTTATTCAAGGAACTTCTGAGTTTGGCTGCCTTCTAAACTTATCTGTGAACAGGAACTCAGCTTTTATCAGCTGCCTTCTCCCTCAGGCACAGGAAAAGGATGTTAGCTTTAAAGGAAAGGAAGAGAAAAGAAAGGAAAGAAAATACTGAGTGGTGTAACAGACTCTCGTTATGGTGCCAGAAAATACCACAGAGCTGCTTGCTTCGGTGTCTGCAAACGTTTACTTCTCCAGTTGAACATCTGAAATGCCCTGGCTTGTGCAATTTCAGTACCTGCAACCAATTGTGGTCATTAACATCTTTGGAGTAAGATCACAGTGGGGAAAAAAGATCTTACTGACATCCATTTCTGTGTGGCCTCCACAGAATTCTATGCATCCTATTCCATCACCAGAAAAAGCTGCTGCTTTTCGGTTTGGTTGCTGTCATAAAGCAGAGTGCATTTCTTTCCTCCCTGCCTCACAGCGTCATGCACTCTGGCATCTTTAAGAATAAAATTAAAGTGGAATTATGCTTCCTGACAAAGCAGGTGTGGATTCTGGTGCAGGAGTGCTGGAGCATGTCTCAGAGTGATTGATGAGAAGCGCGGCCAAAGGCTCAGTCTGTCCTGCAGGCTATTAAATGTAAAGCTTTTCTGGAGCTGCTCCAATGTCTGCTGAAAAATAAAGCAGGATAAAATCTCTCTAGGATTTTGGAAGGCTTTGTTGTTGAGGACTCTCCTTGTCATAGGTTAGATCTAGAGCCCCTCTGCTTCCTCTGTGCATAATGGAAGAACCCAGAAATGCATGGAGATGCCCTTAATGTCTCACAGCTGACACTGCTGGGCAAGGGCATGGACAGGAGCAAGGCAAAGAGAGATTCCTGTCTTTCTAAGGACAAAACCTGCTGTTGCTGCTGCAGTCACTTCTCCAGGGAGATGAAATCACAGATTCTGGACTTAAGACTGAAAAAAGTAAGCAACTTCCCTCTGTTCCTTCCTGCTGCCTTTATTACCTAATTGCACGCATCCTGCTAGAGCACAAGCTCATGTTGGTGTGTGCATGTCTTGTGTGCCGTTTTTCACATGCAAATGGGACTTTCTTATAAGTAACTGGATATGACCTAAGCATTGTGTTTGTTTACTTAGGACAGCCCATTGTAAGGAAGGAACAGAAATGAACGTGAGGCAAAACAAATAACAGGTGTAAAACCTGAACTGCTGTAGGATCACGGCTTGCAGAACAGTGGTTTTGTGCTGCAGAAGATGAAGATACCCCATTTGTGACCCATTTTCAAACCCTTTGGTCCTGTCTTTCATCATGAGCTTTTCCACTTAATCACCCATGGCATCTTTCTTCTTCCAGGACGTGGTATCTCCAAAGCAGTGAGGCAGTGCATCTCTGCCACCCCAACTGAGACATCTGCTGCTCCTCTTGTGTGTGCTGCAGACTGCTCAGCCATTGGCAGGTGAATCATTTCATGTGACTTTTGAGTAGCAGTTATGAAAGACATGAAAAGTATTGAGCGTGCTGGTGACTGACATCTCTGTCCTTGGGTGGATGCAGCATAGACATTGCCATGGATATATCTAGGGTGTGAATTATTCAAAGGACCCTCTTTATTAGACAACACTATGAAAGATTTCTGTTCAATTATTAACTGCTGTGGCTTAGGGTCCCTGAATAATCTGAATATGCAGATTATGGTATTTTGTTCGTAACAGTTACTGGGCTATGACATAAGTTTTCTGGTTTAACTTCTGTAGGGGAGTGGATATGAGGAGCACCTGCATAGGAACACAATTCATCTCAACTTTGCCCATTTTTTGATCTGGTTCTGATGATGGAACCATGGGAAACAGACACATAAGGCCATTTTCCATAACTGTTTGCTCTTCACTTTCTGAGGACAGTCTTTTCCAGGAGATACCTCCAGATGATGAGAAAGACAAGCATGCACCAGCTAACGTCAGTAGATGCCTATTCCCTATTCAGATACCTGCTTTACTGGAAGCTCGGTGTACTTTGCAGAGCTGGGTGCTCCTACTAGAGTGGAAGAAGTAGGTAAGATTAAAAAAAAAATTAAATATAATTTGGAAGATGTTTTGGCATTAGAGGATGCTCAGTAAGTGACATGGTAGTTCAGTTCAGAGGCATTTGGAGCTGCCCAAAGAAATTTCCAGCAGCCCTCAGATCAGCTAAGAAAAACAGACTTGCTCTGTGTTTTGGCATCTAAATTTGACAGGCGAGATACCTGGTTTGTTCCTCCTGTCTTGGTCTCCAGTTGTTATTTCTTCCTTTCCTTTGTGCTCTTATTTGTGAAATTAATTTTCCCAACATTTCTTGGAAATATTTTGATCCATTCTCAGTCTCGGAATCATAGAATCACTCAGGTTGGAGAACAGCTCTAAGATCATCATGTCCAGCCTTCGATCCATCCCCACCATGCCCACTGACCATGTCCCTCAGTGCCACACCTCCTCATTTATTGAACGCCTCCAGGAACAGTAATCCCACCGCCTCCCTGGGCAGCAGGTGCCAATGCATCACCAGTTACTCCAGACTCATCCATGAACCCCATGAACTTTGTGACAACTGTTGCCACTACTCCTGCCTTGTCTGCTAATTGTAACTGTTTACCCTAAGCACAGCTCTTAACCCTCTCCCACAGTTCCTGTCCTGAGAGGCCAACATCCCATCTGCACCTCCAAATGGCCAAGATGTCAAACATCAGCACTGCCTTCTAGAGAACCCACAGCATAGGAAAATCCCATTTTTTCTCTTGGTGATTCTCTACTCTGCTCAGAGGACAAACCCTTGAGGCTGCAATCTGACAGGAGGCAGAACCAGCAGGAAAGCATTGCCAAACATCATGCTGGAGAGATGGCTTGTGTTCACTTGGACAGCAATCGAGCAGGTGATGCCTGGCAGCTTCCCTGTGGAGAAAGAGCAGCTAGAAATTAAATCTTTAATTTCAATTCAGATAATTTTTTTTTCTTCTGCATCTTCTTCTGCTATTCTGTAATGCTCTTAAGCCTATATTTTAACTTCAGAATCTGAATATTTAAAAAGAAAAGGGAAAAAACAAAACAGTCCTGGGGAAAAAAAAAACAGGCTTGAAAAGCCCAGAAAAACTGGAATTGTTTTAATAAGCATAAGTTGCTTCAGACTTATTTATTCCAGCCTGAAACCTCTGGAGCAGACTGAATAAATGAATGGATTTTCTGTCTGTGAAGATGAATAGGACAGCTTTGTTGATATCTTCCCAGCAAGGGGGGAGCCACTGGACAGCCACCACTGCCTTCAGGTCTGGGAAATGCTGCCTCATTCTCTGCCCACCCGCATGACCTGGTGATGCTACCTCCACAGGCAGGCTGGGAAGCTGGGCTTTGGTGGTCTGTCCTCAGGGGAGGAAGCCACATTCTTGCTGGGAGTGTGTTTAGCATTCTGCTTGGAGCCCATCAGTGGTGCTCAGTGGCAGAGATTCACCACCAAAGCCGGCTGCAGGCCATCCTGCCAGCTGCTGTGTATGTGCCTTCTGAATGCTCCTCCGCCAGCCTTACCAGAGGAAATCTCCCATTAGCCATGCAGACCTGTGCCCGGGGTGAGAGTCCTTGCTGTGTGCCTGGAGGATGGCAGGCAGAGCAGCTTGTTTTCTTCCAAGCATGAAAATGAGCCATCTGAGACAGTTCTCCTTTCCGCGTTCTGAAGTATTCATAAACGGAGAGAGGATTTCTGTTTATACAGAGCAAGGTCTGATCCTGTTATTGTTAGCATTATTCTCCCTGCTAAAACTTCCCTAACAAAGGATATGCATCAGCCACAAAGCAGCCCATCTTTCAGACGTCATATGCCTCCAAAATACTTCAATAAATGACCAAACCCCATTCCTTTCCAGCAGTGAGATGCTTTCGACAGCTGATGGCCAGCAGCCCAAGCTCATTGCTGAGGACAAGGTTAAGGTGCTGTGTGCACAGTAATTAGCAATGCGGAGAGCCAGAGGGAAGAGAGGATAATTAATTGAAATCCTATTTCAGTCTGTTGTAGTCACTAAGAAAAAAATGGGCAGAAGGGGACATGGAGTCTTGTTTTTGATTTTCTTTTGCATTCCTTGATTTCCTTTGTGTCTGCTTTAGGGAATAGTAGGCTTGGGTTAGACCTGTCTTGCACATATTGCAGAGTCACTGTGGGAGAGCACACACACACTGCAGCCATCATCCATGGGGAGGGGTGGAGGGCCTGGCTTAGTGGCTTCTCCTGTGCATCCCAGGGCATCTGAGGGACCAAAAGGGGCTGCCAGCTGCCAGGCCAGCCTTGGCCCCCTGATCTGCCCTTAGGAGGAAGAACTCCATTCCTTGTTAAGGTGCTGTATCTACTACAAGGGGAAAATTCTTCTTCAGGCACAGATCTCACCCACTGCCAACTTCCACTGAGGCAGGACTGGCAACAAATGAGCACTAGATCCTCAGCTTCGAGTAGGAAGGTACAGATGCCATGAGATGGCTAATATTCAGGAGCTCTTATTGATTCTTGCCCTACATAGGTCACTTACAACGTTGCCTTGAGTCCAGAGCTTTCCTAAAATGGTTCCAAGGTAAAACAATGTCTGTGCGAACTGCTGGCTGTCTTGGGAGGGATCCAGCGAGTTTAAATGCCTCTCGTGAGTTCTGTCTGAAGGTCATTGGGACGGGAGAGCACAGGAAAGGAGTATCCCTCTCGAGCACCGGTTGATGCACTTGAGTGATGATTCATCTCCCACACTGCAGGATGGCTCGATGTTCCTTGCGTTTGTGAACTTCTACAACAATGCAAAATATGCAGCATTTAATTACAGGAGTTACAATGACAGGACAATAGCTCAACAAAATCAAAGAATACTTCTCACAACCTTCTCAGGCTGGATGTTCCCATGAAGTGCCTGGAAAGCCCTCTGCTCTGCCTTAATGCTCTTTGAAAGCCTTGAGGAGAAGTAAATTGGCCCCAAGGATGGTCAGTTTCATTTTTTACCAAATGCAGTAAAAACCTGGCACCTGCCCTGTGCCTAATGGAACCATATGCCATACTCAGCCTCCTGCAGTGTGACGCAGCAGGGCACGCACATTTCACATTTGTGAACACTGGGCCCTGTGGGTTGTGGGCAGTCACCTGCCCAAAGGATGTTCAGAAGGATGGAAAGAAAAGCTGTTCTTTCCTCAGTGTTATGGCAGTCCAGAACAGTGAGAGCACTTACAATATTCAGCATGCTGTGATGGTCTTTCTTTGAATATTGCACTTTTTTTTTTTTTTTTTTTTTTTGGATTAACAATTGATACATTTTGTAGCCTGTAAGAGATTTAGCTCTTCTACATTGAAATGGGAATTTGTGGTTCATTTATTGGCAAGGAGAACCACTGGTGAGGAAAAGACTAATAAATCTTTATCTTATTTTCCACATCAACAGTCTTGCCATTATTTCAACATGGAGTAAGAAAACACTTCCCAAACCCACATTAATCTGCTGACTTCAGCAGTAAGAGGGCAATCTGTGTGCTGCCCATGTCATGGCTGCAGCCTTGGAGCTTCCCTCTAAGCCTGCCTGGTAAGCAGGGGCAGCTGCAGTGGGCTGGGTTAGTGCACAGAGGGATACTTCATGGTTTCCACAAATAGGGCAACAGAAACAAAACACTACTGTGTTGTACCAGCACTTGTTTCTGTTGGGTTCCAGTTTGGGAGCAGCAGAAAAGCTGATCTGGGCCACTTAGGGTCTATTCCAGAAAGAATCGAACTCAAGATAAATTACTAATGATATCCAGATGTGATTTTAATGATCTGTGTTTCAATACTTTTTCCTGGAGAGGCATTGAGGCCAAGTGGGTCATCAGCTCAAGGCTTCTGCCATCAGTCCTCCCACCGACATCATTCTGCAGTGGCTCAGCCCGGAAACAAATAAAAACAAGATTTCCCCTACAGCCATCGTGTCTTTAACCATTCTCATAAAACTGGAGAATGGCCTGGGTTGAAAAGGACCACAATGACCATCTGATTCCAACCCCCTGCTGTGTGCAGGTTGCCAACCACCACCAGACCAGGCTGCCCAGAGCCACATGCAGCCTGGCCTTAAATGCCTCCACGGATGGGGTATCCACAACCTCCTTGGGCAACCTGTTCCAGTGCCTCACCACCCTCTGGGTGAAAAACTTCCTCCTAATATCTAACCTAAACCTAAACCCTGGCTCACTTTAAAGCTATTATGATGGGGTGTGTAGTCAAGCCCAAACTGTGATTTGTACTTGATGCTGGGGGGGCCACTTTCAGACATTTCAGATGTGGCTGTTGGGCTTTCCAGCACGCTGTCCTTGGGCACAAGCGCTATCTGCTCCCCTTCTCAGTCAGCGTTTATGAGAAACCACATTCTTGTTACTGCTTTGTGTGGGATGCATTCTGTTTACAGCTAACCTGGAGAGCTGTCCCTGTCGGGTTTATTACCAGCACTTCACATGCTTTTCTCCTCCTGAGGACCCTGAGGAGCCTGTGCTTGCTGCAGCCCTGGGCAGAGGCGCTTTCAGGAGCTCAGCTCTTTGGATAAAACATCTCCTCTTGAGAGCATCCTTGAGCGAGAGCACCGCAGCGTCTTTTAAAAGCTTTATCTACCTGGAGGATTTCCAGAAAGTCTCTTACGTACCTCTGTCCTCCTCCTCTCCCCCTCCCTCCTTAAATCTTACCAGGCAGATCCATATCATTAATATTTCAGTACCAGCTGTTTGCAGGCATTGGCTACTTTGCAGTGCACTTAATCAATAAGAGCCAGAGAAGGCTGCAAGGTTTGTCTCACCATCCTCCTCCAGCAGAGGAACCGGAGCAGACACAGAGCCTGGCAGGGGAGGCAAGATCTAACAAGGGCAGGGTTGCTGACTGCAGGACCCCTCCCAAGGAACCGCTTGCTGCTGCCCTGCACCCAGCTGCTACCCTGGGCAGCCAGAAGGATGGATGTCTTTAAGAAAGGATTTTCTATTGCTAAAGAAGGTGTGGTGGCTGCTGCAGAGAAGACCAAGCAGGGAGTGACAGAGGCTGCGGAGAAGACTAAAGAAGGTGTGATGTACGTAGGTAAGAGAGATGTTTTCAATTTGCTTTTGAGCATGGACTGCCTCATAAATTGTCTCTGAGAAAGTCTGGTGACACTGCTGTGTGGCAGAGCTGAGGAGTGAATGGTGGGAGGTCTGGGTGATGCCCTGGCACAGAGCTGCATAATCCTAGGATGCTGCAGACATCTCGTGCCTCAGTTTCCCTAGCTGGGAGCCAGGCATAGAACCTGCTTCTGCCTGGGGATGTGGCAGCAGTGTGGTGTGGAGCAGCGGGTGTGTGACTGGCAGGTCTGTGCTGAGTGCTGGGTGCCTGCATGGTGCAGCTCACCCTCCCGTCACTGCCATCCCACTGCACCCAGGTGTGAGGTATATGCTGGCTGGCCCATGCCAACAGCCCACCGTGTCAGGAGTGGGGCTGGAGGATGCACCTGTACCCACAAACACACCCTTTGATCCTGAAATCCTTCTCTGTTTCATTGCCTATATGCACATCAGTCTCACTTCACTAGAGATACTCACATTCATTGTGCCCCATGGGCAGGTTCTGAGAAACAGCACGACCGCTGCCCGGCCCAGAAATCCTTCAGTTACCATCATGTCTCAAACCTTCTCTGCTCAAGGTCACCCCCAGTACCTGGTTCCTGCACTGCCTGGTGCATGAGAGTACATGTCGGGATGGTCGGATGCTCCAGGTACCATCCATCTGCAGAGTCTCCTTCCCAGGCCTGCTCACCCTGGTGCCAACAGCAGCACCTGGCACAGCTTTCCTGTCCTTCAGATGTAGGAGGGTCGGGCAGTGGGAAAGTGAGCAGGCTCCTGAGATACCGTACCCACAGCTGCTGTATTTAAAACAGCCATATTGGCAATAGCTGTATGTGTAGAAACAGATTTAAATTGGAGATGAAATAAATACAAAATTTATGTGCAGCAGCCCTGGTTATGTCTTCATCCCGAATTTTTAAACGCTCAGCTCATGGCACGCTGCAAATGAACGCACGTAGCAGCTTACATTTCAGTTTGAAGCTGACTCACAAGCAAAAGGCACTCAGCATCCCTGTACGTAATTGAGGCAGCCGCAAGAGCCTGAAAATGGCTGTGTGTGAGCCAGCCTGTGGTGTTGCTCCTGCTCCCTGCTCTGAGTGATGTTAGGAAGGAAACTTCCAAATTTCTGAACTGAATTCCTCGCATCTCCTTTGGGCAGCGCTCTGCATCTCTACGCTCTGACCTGATTTTTATATTCTCCTGGCTTTGGGGAGAGATGCAGAGCCCGCTCAGGAGATCTGAGCTCCTTACTACGGTTTCTAAAGGCTTTACAACTCAAATCGTGCAATGAGGACCAAGCATAGGCGGAGACGACGAGAGGTTTGGTAACAGCCCCAGTTCTGCCCCGCTCCGTGCTCTGCGCTGGGTCTTTCAGGGTCACGAGGAGCTGCGGCAGGCGCTGGGAACGCTCACGCGGGCACCCCGCAGCCGCGGACCGACGAGCGCAAGGCGCCGGAGCGCCGCAGACGGCTCTGACGCAGCAGACGCGGCTGCCGGGCGGGGCCGGGCTGAGTCAGCGGGCGCGGCCGCGGGGCTGGGCGTTTCCTCTGCGGGGCGGCTCCGAGCCGCCGGCTGTGCCACCCCG
Source organism: Lagopus leucura (assembly GCF_019238085.1). Taxonomy (NCBI): domain Eukaryota; kingdom Metazoa; phylum Chordata; class Aves; order Galliformes; family Phasianidae; genus Lagopus; species Lagopus leucura. Next base: position 5,359,746 of record NW_024962255.1, on the reverse strand, counting down.
TGCACCGCAACGCGGCCCCGGCGGCGGCTGAAATCGAAGGCCGTGGGTCGGTACGCGGCGGCGCGGCTCTCAGCTCAGTGCTCGTGCCACAAACGAGACGCGCCTCTGCTCTGCGCGCACTTTATCGTGCGCAACGCACGCACGTGGAGGTGTTCAAGGCCCGGCTGGATGAGGCCCCGGGCAGCCTGGTCAAGTATTAAATGTGGAAGTTGGTGGCCCTGCCTGGGGCGGGGAGATTCGTGATCTTTGAGGTCCCTTCCAACCCAAGCCATTCTGTGATTACCTCCAGTCAACTCTTTTTTTCATTTGGGAAATACAATTTATTTATGCTTGAACGCTGATGGACGGCTTGTTCCTTCTTGTTCCCTCTCACAGGTACCAAAACCAAGGAAGGCGTAGTGCAGAGTGTGACCTCAGGTAAGCACACCGCTCCGAGGGAGATGCAGATACCTGTCCTGGGTTGCACAGCCCCATCGGTTCTGCCTGACAGGGAGTCCCTGGGAAATATGGGAGTCTGTGTGACCATGCATTCAGTGAACAGAGGAGCGATGGTTTGGGTCTGACACTTGCAGTGCTCTTGGATGAGAGCAGGTCAGAAACAACCAGCAGGCATTACCTGGCAGACACGGCTGGTTTACAGCAGTTATGCATTTCACAGAGACAAGTTTCCCAAAATGGATGCCTGCACCAGTCCTGCTAGACACAGCCATGGCCTGGGTGACTCCTGCTGGTCACGGGGACTCTTCTGGGAGGCCCAGGCAGCTCTGCCTTGCAAGGAGAGCAACAAATACTTTCTTTGACCAGTTCTGTGACCAAATTACTGTTTTCTACCAGCTGCATTACATCAGACAGAACAAATGAAGAGTGCTCATGGAGAGGCGCTCACAGCCTGTAGCACAAATACCTCATTTGCTTGACTGTCTCTTAGTATCTTACACTGAGTTTTTCAGTCTCCAATTGCACATGAAGGCTGAGTGGCTTAAGTGCTTGCATTCCCCTGAGCAGCATTTCAGATGCAGGGCCAATTTTCTCCCTTATCTTAGTGCAGCCATCTTATTGCGCCTTGCTTTAGCAGCCTCTGACAGCAGTGAGCTGACTGACTTTCTGTTGTTGAAATCCCAGTTGCTGAGAAGACCAAGGAGCAGGCCAACGTGGTGGGAGAGGCAGTGGTAGCCAGCGTGAACACGGTGGCCAACAAGACAGTAGAAGGAGCAGAGACCATCGTGGCCACTACAGGAGTTGTAAAAAAGGTACGTTTGTGCCTTTGGTGGCCTGCGGAACAGAGCTTGTCTTTGGATTATGCTTTAAATATCTGCAACTGTTTACAATTGGTGATTTCACAGCAGGAAGCTCTGAGCTGGTTCAAGTGTGGAACTGAGGGCTATGTGCCTGAGCACAACATCTCCTCAGGGAAGGTCTGTCTGCCTGTTAGACAGGACACTTCCCAAGGGATAATGAGCAGCAGCAGCTTGCGTGTGAGGCTGGCTGGGGGTCTGGTCTTCTTGCTGAGCCCACTTGTTTTTACCCTCTTTTGAGAGCTGTGATGAATAGCGCTGGTCGTGAGGCAAGCCAGGTTAGTCACAGAACACCCAAACCCAGAATCAAAGCAAAGCAAAGCCAGCCAAAATGGGTTTAATTGTTCAGACGGTTGGCTGATGAATTTCCTGGCCTGAAAGTAAACCCATTGTGATGTGAAACAAGACTTCCACACACCGCATAAACCCTGAGAAAATAGTCCAACAAAAGTGGTTCTGAGTGACGCAAAACGTCCCCCTGAAAGCATGCAGAGAGGGCTCACACAGGAGAAGTGCTGAGCCCTGGGGATATGGTTAATCTCTGTTGTGCCAGGGAATGGTGGTGAGGCTGCAGGTATGCATGCAGCAGTCTGGATAGGGAGTGATGAGCCTTGAGTACCTTTGTGTGACCCGGGAGTGGCTGGCAGCGTGACCTGCTGCACTGAAGGAAACGGGCTGGGCAGCAGCAGAGCTCTGTTTGCTAATGGAAATGTGGCCAGGGACTGGCCCTCACAGCACCAGGCTCTATAGTGTGTTTTAGAGGCCTGCTGGAAAAAAAAAAAAAACCTGTTCACAGTGTGTGAAGGGTCTGTCTGTTTGGGAGGAGGTTTTTAAAGGTATTTTACTTAAAAGCTAACACACACTGCGCATTCTTTTTGATTCACAAAGGATCAAGGACCATCAATAGTGGTTTTTGTCCATGGCTCTGCACCCATCTCAGTGCCTGCAGTGGGCAGTGAGGGACTCCAGTGAGACTAACACCCGTTGAGCATCGTCATCTCTGATGAGGATTGATTTTTTTTTTTTTTTTTTTTTTGTCTGCATGACACAGCACAAAATCTGCTGCATTGCAGACACAGCGTGGCTGGGAACAAGCACGTGTGCATACACACACACTGAACCTTTCTGGGGACCGGAGAGGGTTCCCCAGCAGTTCATGTTCCCCATGGCTCTCCCTCCACCTCGACCGTCCCCATGTTTCCCTCCCATTTCTGTATGGCTCAGTTGTCAGCTTATCTCAGCACATCGGTTCTGACTGCTTTCTATCTCGCCCCACAGAGCACGTCAGCAGGCATCAGTTATTTGTGAGTGCTGGGCAGTCCCCTTGCTCCTCCCTGCACTGGGCCCAGCACACTTGTGCTGTGTCAGTGCTGTGGCTTTCCTAACAGCTGCGCATTCAGAGTAGGAACAGTGCGTGTAGATGGCCTTCATTCTGCTCAGATGAGGATGGTTGCACCAAAGGAACAAAAAGGTCATATACAGGAATCTTCCATAGTGTACGTATTCTATATGAATATGTAAACAAAATCTTGAATACTGTTCCTGAAACTTTTTTTTCCTGTAACTTCTGAGTTCAGCCACTGCGTGTCTCTCTTCTCAAGCCAAAAGGTTCGATATTCCCCATTCAGAATAGAAGAAAACAGCCCTTAGCAATCTAAATGAAAGGTTGTTTGTTTTTTTGTTGTTGTTCTAAGTACTTTTGCTAAGACAATATATTTCTGAGGAAAAAAGATCTGTCTGCTTGCCACTGAAGAACAGCAGTGCTGACTAGTTGCTCTGTGGTTGTATCATGCCTTTCCCTTAGACCATTTTATCCCTTTTAACGAGAGGATGAGAAGGCACTGCCCTGCGACCCAAGGTGGGCACCCATCAATTTCTGCTCCCTAGCCACAGCGCAGACCCTTCCCTTGCGTGTTCCCCCAGCCCATCACCCAGACCCCATCCTGCTGATGCCCGCCTGTGCCTGCTGTTCTCTGGTCTGGGTGGGAGCGCGTGAGAAAGCAGTAGCCAGAAGAACTCCTCAGCACAGGTTGACACCTCTCCATCCTGTGATTGTGCTGGTTCCTGCCGCTGCTGCTCAGGAAAGCTCTCAGGGAGCACGGTAGCTTTCCTTTCTATAAATAGAGGTGAGTCACCATTACCCTGCTGCAGTGCAGCCTTGGCAGCGCACAGCTGAACAGACACAACAAGCAGCACAAGTTCTGAGTGGGGGGGATGTGCCCACACCACTCCTTTGGGTGCAGCTTCCTGAGCACAGATCAGCCTCTCCTTATTTACTCATTGACAGAAGGCAGTGAAGTGACCCAAGCAGCACCATGGTGTCCCCCAGCAGCCTTAGCTCCCACTTTGTTGGGTTATTGGTATCCATCACGCAGGTGGTTTTATGTCATCAGAGCTCCAAGCTAAACAAGCCCAGTTATCTCAACCTTTCCTCATAGGAGAGGTGCTCCAGCCCTCTGATCATCTTAATGGCCCTCCTCTGGACCTGCTCCAAGAGCTCTGTGTCTTGTGTTGGGGGCCCCTGGCCTGGACACAGTACTCCAGATGGGGCCTCACAAGAGCTGAGTAGAGGGGAGCCAAGTCAGAGGATGTAGCAGTAATCATCCCAGCTAACGATGCAACGCAAATGAAGGGCACATTTCCTAGGGAAGAAGCCCCGCTGTGCTTGTCGTGAGGAGCATCTGCAGATGGACTGATGGTTCTCAGAAGGCAGCTGGGGACAGTGCCCGAAGCTGCGAGGGATGCTGTTTCTGTGCTGCCTGTAGGCAGGCAATTTCATTTCCCTGTGGATCCGTCTCCCCTAGGAGCCACATGACAGCAGCCTGCAGCAGGGCGGGTGCTCAGAGAGAGTCACGATTGTGTTTGATCTCAGAGACACAAAAGAAAATGCCAGAAAAAGAACAAGATTGACCAGATGCTAAATGCGGCATTCTGTTTGTTTGTGTAATGCTGGGGTTGCTTTGTGTGGCCTGCTCAGCCTATCCCAGGCAGGTGATGGCAGCCGAGGCCAACATCTCCCTTGTGCCTTGCAGGAGGACCTGGCTCCGCAGCAGCCGGCGGCTGAGGGAGAGCCAGCTGCACCAGGGAGCACAGAAGGCGGTGGAGAGGTAAGGCCGTGCTGAGCTCTGCTCCCTGCCATCCCCACCTCCAGCCTGCACGCAGCTGTTCTGTGGGGCTGACTTTCCCTCTGTGCAGTGGTGACCGTAGGCTTGCTGCACGTGAAGCCTGTCGGCATTCCCATTCTCATCAGTTGTTTGGCAAAGCTCAGAGGTTCTCCATGTTTTGCTGCTTCCTTTATCAGGGCCAGGAGGTTGCCATGAGTGGTAGACTTTTGAGATTGTCAGCTGCTGCTTCATTTTGGCTTATTTTGGAACACGAACACACACATAATAACTAATGTTTTCCTTTGGTTTGCTCAATCACATGGACTAGCTTTTGCCTGTTCTCAACCAGACTTTAGAAGACAAGTTAGATTCTGCAAAATTTTAAGCTATTTCCTTTATTTTATTTTATTTTTTAATCTACTATTGCTACAATGCCCTCTTAAAGCCAAATGCCAGCTTTGGGTCCCATCTCAGTCCTTGAACAAGGGCAGTGGAGCATTGCCCAAATGGACAGACACTCTCCTGGTGCTCTGTCTTTTACTGGCTCAGCCTGAAGACTACCAGTGTGAATTATGCTCCTAGTTTTGCTTATACACGTTTTGTTTGTCAAAATGTGTAACTGTTTTCCTGTCTTACTTTTCTCACAGGGTGAAAATGAAGGCAATTAATCAACTTCTATCTCAAAAGTTGGAATCCCAAGAGCATACATGAAAATACTAGCTGACACTGCAGCAGGAACAGCCTGCTCTCAGCACTGTAGTCTTTCACTAGCCTCATTAACCTTAATATACAATGTAAGTCAGCTCCTGGTTGTAAGGAGAGGGTGACACTGTACTGGGGGTTTCCCCCCGTACACCCCCCCTCCCTTTTGGGTTCCTGGCCCCCCAGCTTTGTGTGTTCTGGTGCTCCGGTTTGTTTTAGTGGGCTCACTGATCCATGGCTCATGTCCACCACCACTGGCACTTGGGGTCTCTTGGTATTGTGGAGTTTATTTTTTATTTTAACTAATAAAAAAAGTATTTGAACAAGTTTTTGTTCTGTCAGTTTTATTTGCGTGGTTTAGATGTCGGTCCTGCTAAGCTGAGGAGCTCTTTCCATGCAAACATGCCATTAAAATACAGGAGGCATCCCCAGATGGTGAGGGCCTTAGTAATGGCATCAATGAAGGAAATAATGACAACTTGTTATTTCTGAAGGCAGTGGTATGGATAGGCCAGCTGTCTGTCTATCAGGGTTGAAAAAATAGAGACTTTTGCTTCTGAAGCAAATAGAATATTAAGTAAATAGAGGTTATTCACTTTTTAAGAATGTCCTTGTGTTTAAGAGGTTGCATGTGAGGGGAAATTCGAAAAAAATGAGCTTTTATAAAGGAATGTGAAAGTCATGTGGAGCTCAGCTGGCATTTGTTGTTTGCTGCGTACCCTGCACACAGCAGAGCATGAAAACCTTCTCCTGATGTCTTTGAGTATGTAATGACAGAAACATGATGGGCACAAACTGGTGAGACCTGATGTGTGACTGCAGGTCCAGGCAGGAGGGCTGTGGCAAGGTGGGTCTAGTGGCATGTTTCAGAGCAGAACTCATGGTTGAAGGAAGATTTTAAAATGCATCAATCTGTATTAATCTAAAAGTGCTGGGTTTATTCACTGACAGGCAGAGCAGCCCTGGATTCAAGAGAAGTCAGCACAAACTGCAGAGATTGGGCTGCTTGAAATCAGAATTCCAGCATTCACTGAAGTGCATAATGATGGCAGCTGCTGGAGGTATAGCAGGACAGACTTGCTGTAGCATGAAAGAGAGGTATTAGCCTCTCTCACTTGATGGAGTGACGGCATTGGTGGACGAAGGGAAGGCGACCGATGTCATTTACCTGGACCTGAGCAAGGCCTTTGACATGGTCCCCCACCACATCCTCATCTCCAAATTGGAGGGAAGTGGATTTGATGGGTGGACGACCCGATGGATAAGCAATTGGTTGAAAGGCCGCAGACAGAGGGTGGTGGTCAATGGCTCTATGTCCAGGTGGAGGCCAGTAACAAGTGGTGTCCCCCAAGGGTCTGTCTTGGGACCGGTGCTCTTTAACATCTTTATTAATGACATCGATGAGGGAATTGAGTGCACCCTCAGCAAGTTTGCTGATGACACCAAGCTGAGTGGTGCGGTTGATACGGTGGAAGGAAGGGATGCCATTCAGAGGGACCTTGACAGGCTGGAAAGCTGGGCTCGGGTGAACCTAATGAGGTTCAACACGTCAAAGTGCAAGGTTTTGCATTTGGGCCGGAAGAACCCCAGGCACCTGTACAGGCTGGGAGGAGTGGTCCTTGAGAGCAGCTCGGCAGAGAAGGACCTGGGGGTCCTGATGGACGAGAGACTGAATATGAGCCAGCAGTGCGCTCTGGCAGCTCGAAAGGCAAATGGGATCCTGGGCTCCATCAGGAGAGGGGTGGCCAGCAGGGACAGGGAGGTGATTGTCCCTCTCTACTCGGCTCTTGTGAGGCCCCATCTGGAGTACTGTGTCCAGGTGTGGAGCCCTCAGTACAAGAAAGACATAGAGATTTTGGAAAGGGTCCAGAGGAGGGCGACTAAGATGATCAGGGGGCTGGAGCACCTCCCCTATGAGGACAGGCTGAGGGAGTTGGGCTTGTTCAGCCTGGAGAAGAGAAGGCTGCGGGGCGACCTCATTGCAGCCTATCAATACCTGAAGGGAACCTACACCCAGGAGGGTAGTAAACTCTTCAAAAAGGCTGACAACAGCAGGACTAGGGGAAATGGATCCAAGTTGAAGGAGGGAAGATTTAGGTTGGATGTTAGGGGGAAGTTCTTTACTAGGAGAGTGGTTAGGCCCTGGAACGGGCTGCCCAGGGAGGTTGTGGATGCCCCGTCCTTGGACGTGTTTAAGGCCAGGTTGGACGGGGTCCTGGGCAACCTGATCTGAATGTGTATGTTTGGTGGCCCTGCCAGGCAGGGGGGTTGGAACTACATGATCCTTGAGGTCCCTTCCAACCCGGGTGATTCTGTCTCACTTATTAGCTCTACATATAAGACACTGCCTTGCTGAGAGCACAGGATTTCCATTGCAGTGGGTGTTTGATCTCCACAAGGGCAGAGAACCAAAGAGCACTGCCAGAGGTAACAAGGTCCCTCAAAGGCAGTTGTGACTCACAGGTGCACACTCTCCTCTGGTGCTCTGCAAAGGATTCTCGGAATTGCCAATTAGAATAACAAAACTCAATCACAGAGTAAGGGACAGAAAGGGTGGTGATGCTCACACCCAGCAGCAGGAGGCTAGGGGCTTTGCTTTACGGTGGTGCAGCGGTATGTCCTGCTGGGCACAAGAGGAAGAGGAGCACACAGGAAAGCAGGTATGCATGCTGAGGCAGCCTGTGATTCAAAATAAGGGGAAAGCCACTCCCCAAATGCGTTTTCTCTCATATAGGCTTTGCCCTCACCCAAAGCAACTTAACACAGGAAAACTGAAACTGCAGAGTGAGGAGAGCAGAAGAGCTGCTCTACAGCAGGGAGCTCTGTGCTCATGAGAGAAGCTCTCAGCATGCCACTTGTGGACGCTGCAGCATTGTTTTTCCTGTGGGAAGGAAATGATGTAACTGATATTTACTTACCTGTAGCTCGATCTGTAATCCTGAAAGCATTGCTCAATTATTGCATAAATACCTGAATGTGGGCAGCTTCCTGGGCCGGCAGGGCTCAGCCCCTGCTGCTAGGTGCTCACGTGCTTTGCACAAGGCTGTCACCAGCCTTACAATGGGAGGCTGGGACACGGTCACCCTGTGTCACCCCACCATGTCTGGCAGCCTCCATTTCCTCCCACTGCTGCCTTAGGCCAGCCAGCACCAGGCCCCAGCCTGGGTGAGGAGAGCAGAGGGCACAGTCTGTGCTGGGGCGAGGGGAGTGAAAGCATGTCCCTGAAGGCAGGAGGGTCTGCCCTGCAGGGAGCTAAGTTCCGTTAATTTTTTATTAAATGCTATGTGTCTGGAGGGATAATTTAGCTTATCTAGAACAGCTTTAGTTTGATCTTTTATATGAGTAATGCACGACTTAGTGTAACTCCATCTATTTGTCAGCAAATTGATCTATTTCTTGAGGTTAAATCACATTACTATGCTTACCTGGCTGCTGCAAACACAAGCCCCGGTCCTGGTGAAAGTATAATTGAACAAAGAAAAACCAACAAATGTAAACCCTTCCCACTTAATTAACCCTGTTTGACCGTTCTCATGTGTAAAACATGAGCTCTAGCTGTGACCAAGGGCCTCTCACCTCTGCTGGGTGACACAGGCAGGAAGGCTTGTGTTACTGCTGTACGGCAGGGTGCTCAGAGGCGTGTTCTGCCATGAGTGAGGTGGGAACAGAGTTAGAGCAATTCCAAGCTTCCCTGCAGCACCTTGTATGCGACTCAGAATGACTCCAGGCTATGTGTGCTGAAAGGTGCCGGCTGGCTCCAGGCACAGCCGTGGTTCGCTAAGGAGCAAGGTGTTTGGGGTTTCTTTCTTTCTCTTTAGAGCAGACAACATGCTGCTCACCAAAGGTCATGGTGTGGAGGTACTAGCCTAGGGGGCACAGATACAGAGGAGTCTGGGCATCCAGGCAGGGAGCATCCAGGTGGGACAGGCTGCACCACCATAGGGGAGCATTGGTGATAATGCTTTCCCACACCTCAGCTCTGGCCATGCAGAGTAACTTCTAGAACAGCTCAAAATGACGAGGAAACCTCAGCATGCAGCTCTGCCTGCAGTGTGGTGCAGTGGCTGGCGTTATCCAGGGTCTGACTGCAGCCTCAGCAAACGCAGGGGACTGAATGAGGCAAGAGTCCAGACTAAGTTGCCACCTGTAGCAGTTCAATTCGACCTTGCAACACATGGAGTGATGCAACTCAGCCCAGGAAACCCATTCAGGAAGAGTTAATCCATAGAAATAAGAAGAATAGAAAACTGTAGATGTGCTCAGAGGCTGTTGCAGTGGGCCAGTACCATCAGAAATCAAGAGACTGGAGCACAGTGGCATTTGTGTTGGCATTTGGCTTTCAAAATATATTCAAAATACTTTATAATACCCTGCCCCACCCCTAGGATTTCTTTTTCTGAGACAGCACAATTGAGAGCTGACAAGCAAAATGAGCGATCCCGCACTACTTGCTGGTTGAGTCTGTCAGGTGAGGGATAGGTCGTCTCTGTGATGGTTACAGGCTATTGACAGTGTACAACAAAGTCAAAGTGAAGTCTGGGATGAACAAAGTGAACAGGCTATTGAAAAAATCATGTTTTCACCCAGGCATACAGCACAGGTTAAGTTAATCAGAGAAATACTTATTCTGGTAGATGAAAAGCTGGACACAAACCAGCAGCGTGCGCTTGCAGTCCCAGAAGGCCAAGAGTATCTTGAGTTGCATGAAAAGAGCAGTGAATATAAGGGAGATTGAGGGGATTGTCCCGTTCTGCTCTGCCCTTGTGAGGTCCCATCTGGAGTCCTGCATCCAGATCTGGGGTACCCGACACGTCAAAGGCACGGAGCTGTTGGAGCGGGTCCAGAAGAAGGCCACAAGGGTGCTCAGAGGGCTGGAACGCCTCTCTTATGAAGAAAGATTGAGGGAGCTGGGCTTGGTTAGTTTGGAGAAGTCTCTGGGAAGACTTCACTGTGGCCTTTCAGTACTTGAAGGGAGCTTATAAGCAGGAGGGGGACTGTTTTTTTTACCCAGTCTGATAGTGATAAGACAAGGGGGAATGGCTTTAAACTGAAAAAGGGGAGATTTAGGTTAGATGTTAGGAAGAAATTCTTTTCTCAGAGGGCAGTGAGGCACTGGCGCTGCTGCTATGCAGAGAATCTGTGGGTGCCCCATTCCTGGACGTGTTCAAGGCTAGGTTGGATGGGACCCTAAGCAGCCTGAGCTGCTGGGTTGCAGCCCTGTCCATGGCAGAGAGCTTGGAGCTGGTTGGTCTTAAGGTCTTAAGCTCCAACCTAAGCCATACTGCGATTCAAAAAGCAGTGCTATCTCACAAAGTAAATAAAGATGATGCATTACATTCCAATAATTTTCTGACACAGCTTCATAACTCTGCAAGCCAGCTAATGTACAGACCTCTTAGTCCTGTCAGGTGGGACTATTCATAATGTGTAGAAGTATATAAATTGTAAGGTATATATTAGATGGGATTTCTATGTGATAGGGTGCATATCAGTGCCATATGACTATTTCTTCTATTCTGGTTTATATTATAATGACCTCACATGTCAGCTTGCAGGGGACATGTGTAGTTTTCTTTCTTTGGTTTTGAGCTTAGTGTTTTTGTTTGGTTGAAATCGGGATAATTATATTAAGGGTAAGAATTACATTACATTACATTACAGCCATGCTGTGCTCTCTCTAAAATACTGTTATAACACAGGGCATGTTTTATGTTCCATACAAGCATGCACTGTTGTGAACATTACCCAAACGCCTTTTCTCCCCTCTGGTCTGACTCCACAGCCAGAGCCAGCGGGGCCCTTGAGCTGAAATCCAAATGGCACAGATGAGGGGTCAGGACATCCAGACAGCGGGGGTCCGAGCATCTCTCTTGGAGCTGTAGTGGCCCTGGTGAATGGTGGAAGCTTCAGGCTTCTCTCGTGCTTCCACTAACACAACTCTGCACAAAATTAACAGGTGGCAGCAGTACAGCAGAGAGTGCTGAAAACTGGCGAGATTCTGCCTGTTTGAGGCAGTGTTGTTGTTGCTAGGTTTTCAGATTTGAGTAAGACAAGTGGACCTATGTTAATACTTTTGGAAAAAAATTGCCAGGAGACCCAAAATATTCGGTTTCTTTTATCAGAGGTTTTGCAAAGCCAACAACAAAACTGTTTGGAAAAAAAGAAGTCAGCAAGGAATTGAGAAAGGTTCATGATGGGAATGCATAACTGAAATACTAATGGCCCTGTCTGGGAGGAAGAGGGATCACTGTCTGAAGTAACAGAGAAGCAGTGCCAGTGGTGCAGAAGTTGAAAAGCACTCTGCACAGTGCCAGCCAAGCTGATGGCACGGAGGGGAGCAGTTGTGTTCAGGCTTGTTTTCTGCTGCTCGAGCTCACTTGGGTACTAATGAAGCACTGAGCTTACAAGAGCTGTCGCTTCCCACCCTAGCTTACCCACGGTGTCTTGTTCTTGTGCCCATTTCCCACCAAAAAGCTTTATTCAGGAAGATGAATGTGGGTATGAGTGTGAACATCTGAACCAGGCGCTTTGTGAACTGGAATGCAGTAATGAGGAGCTGGAGCCCTTCTGCTGGCAAAGCCCTGGCCTTGCTCTGTCTGAGCACAGTGGTTTATTGGTGCAAAGTTTCTTTGTCTGCAGGATTGGTGACAGAAAATACACATTTCAAAGGCTGGTAGGGACACGTGAGATGCCACTTTTATTCAAGCAGTGATGTTAGGCAAGGAAATGGTTTTAAACAATATTGCTATACCAATCAAATCAGTAATACAAAGTTATACTTGTAGACAGGCTTTGCTGTTTGGACTTGTTTTTTCCCTTCCACGAGAACTGCCAAAGCTGATCCAGCTGTCCTCCCCCCAGCCTGGCAAGGCCTCCAGCAGTGGTTGCTTCTTGCAACCCAGCAGGAGCTGATAACTGGGAAGTTGTATAAAAACTCAGGTAATTAGGGCTTTCACCATCAGAGAGTATTGCATGTGACCAGAAAAGTGCACTGTGATTAAAGATGCTAAAATCCAAAGGAAGCTGGGGCTGCACCTGTGAGCCCACCACCGTGCTTGTGGAAGGAACAGGCAGCAGTCTGGGCAGGGTGAGTGCAGGATGTGCTCGGGTGCTGCTGCTGCAGTACTTTTCCAGAGCTCTTTGTGAGGAGTTCAGTGGTTTCTGTCTACTGTGGTGGAACAAGATATTTTTGCTTTGATTTTTAAAAAACAACAAACTTATAAGCAAAGACAATGTGATGAAGCAGAAATCTCCACCTGGGCACACCCTCTTTGGGAAGGGTAAAGACATCTGCTTAGAATCTCAGCTCTCATTCCTCAGATTCAAACCCCACCCATAGCACCAACCGTCCCCAGAGCACCATCAGGACTCCTGGCACACATATAAAGGCAGACAGGCCAGGACACCCCTGGCAGTGTGCTGCACATCCCTGGTGTTGGACTTCTTGTGGCAGAGGCATCAGGAATCACCATGTCAGGTAGAGGCTTCCAGGGGCTGAAGGAGCAGGCAGAAGGAGCGGCTAAAGATGCTGGTAAGGAGGATGAACATCACTGTCTATGTGCAGGGGGTCAGTTGCTGCTTTCACTTACAGAAACCGAAATCTGAAGCTATGCTGCTAGCTCCATAGGAGTTGACAAGATCTCCAGTTCACCACCACCAATACAGACTGGGCCATAAATATCCCAGTGAAGAGCTGCTGCCCTGCTGGTGAGCAGGTCACACTGAGGCAGAGCATAGCTTCTCCTTCCCTCTCTGTTCCTGGGGCTACATTTGGCCCCAGGTGCAGTTCCAGATCTCAGCTGGGCACAGGCAGCCCCCATGAGCCCACAGAGCTCTGCTGAGCATGTCAGCCTCCAGCTGTCCCCACACAGATCCTAAACTGGGTGGGTTGGGAGCTCTGGAGCCTTTGTTGGTGGTAATAAGCTTTTGTGTGTAGCATTGCATTGCTCACTGTGATCATTTTTCATGCTTTGTGGAGTGTTCTAATCTGCTCTGCTTCCAAGAGCTGCTGTTTACCCTTACTGTTTGCTGCTTGGCCTGAATACCAGTGTCTGCTGGTATATATTGATTGCAACGCACTGTCTGAAACAAAAAATATAAGTGTGTTCCTGCTGTATTCTTGTTCATCAGTGACCACCAGATTTTGCAGGGTTTACAAACCTGTGCGTATATTTCTGCCATAAGTATTCCCACATTGTAGGACCAAGTACTGTGCATTGGGAGCCAACCTTGTTGTGCAATATGTAACAGCTTTTCCCTTAATTGAAACAAATCACTGTACGCACAGCTCATGGTAGCACATTATTTACAGAGTGTGTGTGCAGACCATTCCTTTGGCAGAGGAGATAAGATGGCTGTCACTTCTCCTGCAGCCAGCACCAGCTTATATTTTGTGCAGCATCTCACTCTTTTAATGCTTTGTTTTCTGCAGCTGATCTACTCTGGTGCTAGCTCCCGCTTCTCTGTGTTTATTTAGACCTCTGTAAAGTCTCCCTTGTCCTGTCCTGTCCTGTTCTTTTAAATGTGAAAAAAGGCACTGTACCCAAGCAGCCCATGAGGACAGTGCATGTGAGACCAAATATCTCCAGGGCTATTAACCTCTAAAAATCCATAAAAGCAAGTGTAGGGCAAAGTAAGCAACTTCACAGCCAAATGTCTCACTCCAGCTCACTGCTAACCTCTGCTTCTTCTTCTCCTTACATTTTTATCTTCTTACCATCACGGACGTGTCCAGCTCCCAGGGAGTGCTGATGCCATCCCACAGCAGACACCCCACTCACCACATGCCCATGAGTGAAACCCTACAGCCCAGGCTGCATCTCTAACAGGGGCACAATCTGTCTGTAATGGGCACGTGGAAATGAACCTTTTGTCCTTAATTACAGCGAGTGCGTTGGGACAGGCCACTCAGGATGCAGTCAGCCAGATTACAGATGCCGGCCAGAAAGGTAGGTTTGGTGACTGTTTTGGCCTTTCACAACACCGATGGGAAAAGATTGCAGGTGTGTTCCTTGGTAGTAGCTCTGCTCACCAGCAGATGACCCCCAGCAAGTGGCTCGCCTCCAGCTGCTGTGCCTCGTGCACAGCACTGAGCCCTGTGCCTGTTTCTTATCACTGGACACTGGCAAGATATGCCTCTGTATTTTTATAGTAGAAACATTTTCTCCCCTCCCCTCCCCATCATAAACACTGAATGAACTAGTTTGCACTTTTTTCAGGCTTTCTGCTTACGTGTTGCATTTCTCCCTCTCTTCCAGCTGTGGATAAGGCTTGTAAGACAACACAGGATGGTGTAGAAAAAGCAGCTGGGCAAGCTGCAGAAGCAGTGTCTGGCTTTGGGAAAAAATGTGGATTTAAGAAATGATGTTGATGTAAGCAAGCAGTACTGCATGTCAAATCCATCTTCACAATTCCCGACTCCTCTGCGTAGAAAGCAAAAGCTATCTGAGATCTGGATAACTACTCTCTCCCCACATACAAAATCATAAGGCAGAATGCTCTCCTCATCCTACCCACAGGAAAAATGCATCTCAGTGTATCTCATAACATCTGCTCACCATGTTCTGTTCAAAGTGGGCTATAAGGCTTCAGCAGTGTTACTGCCCTGCTCTTGTAGCAGTGCAATAGTGATTGCTACATCTGTTGAATGTACTCACAAAAACAGCAGAACTGATACTATTCTGGAATACAGAAATATCCACATGATTAAACTAGGTTCCCTTCCAGTAATCAGAAGTTAAGCTGCTGTTGTATTTCATGTCAATTATTTGCTTATTCCATTTTGCTGTACTTTCAGATTAACATAAATAAAATTACAATTAAGATTTCCACCCCTCGGAAATACATCTCCTCATTACGTGCTTGTGTTGTATCATTGGGCTTCTTGTAAAGGACAATGCCATGTCCTGCAGATCTCTTTTGCTTTTGATTGCTGGCTTGATGAATGATGGCTATTTATGAGGGTGGATAATGACAGGACAAGGAGAATGGTTTTAAACTAAGACAGGGAGGTTTAGGTTAGATATGAGGAGGAAGTTTTTCACCCAGAGGGTGGTGAGGCACTGGAACAGGTTGCCCTAGGAGGTTGTGGATGCCCCATCCCTGGAGGCATTCAAGACCAGGCTGGATGTGGCTCTGGGCAGCCTGGTCTGCTGGTTGACAACCCTGCACATAGCAGGGGGTTGGAACTGGGTGATCATTGTGGTCCTTTTCAACCTAGGAAATTCTATGATATGATTCTGTGATATGGCCACCCCGCAAGGCAGGTGGGTGCTGCACTGCTGCATGCTCTGCTAGAGGTGAGCCAGGCATGGCCAGCACGGCACTGCAGGTCCTATGGCAGAACAGGGGCTGGGTGCCTGCTGCTCCAGTCTGCACCTGTTAGCAGCCAGCTCCAGTTTTTTTCTGCCCTAATGCACAGCACATCCACTGCTCCACCTCACGAAGGCATCTAGAAACCGAGCAGCATGGGCAGGTTCAGACAGCCCTGCCTCACAGCCCTCAGCCAGGAGCTGGGGGTGGTGGGGCTATGGGGAGCACCGACCTTCACTAATGCAGCCCTGGAAAATGGCCGCTCATCACTGGCACAGGGATTGGCTGTGGCCTACCCAGGAACTGCACATGCTGAAAACCCTCAGAGGAACCTATAGGTGATACATCACCACTGAGTAAACATAGTCCAGGGCTTTGCACAGCATCCCGGTGCAATGCCCATAGTCGTTTAAAGCTCTAAAAGCCTAAATATTTACCCAAGTGCATGCTCACAGAAAAAGTGCTGCACTATTGCACTCAGTTACTGGGCAACACTCCACAGTACTTAATTATTTAGTGCTTTCCATGGTTACTTCCCTGACGGTGAAATCTTCAGAGAACAATCACTCAGGCTTGGAATTTCACAGTGCCATGCTGTGTTTGTGGTGGCCCACACACAGGTCTTCAGAGTACCCTACTTTCTGCAAAGCACTGCTCAGTCCACATTGCTAAAACCCAGGCAGTTATGATGGTTTGTTTCCCAGCAGAACAGTTACCTTAGAGAATAGAAACAGTTACTTTAGATACCATTCCCACTGCTTTGTGCTTGTGGAGCCGACCTTTGCCATGCAAAGGTCGCCACAGCACTCTCACTGGATGCACCCCAGCACAGTGCAGGGTGGGATACACACATCACAGCCCCTTTGTCCCGAGGGCAGATGCTGTTGCACAGGCACCCGTGAGTCTGAGTCACTTGCTGGCAAGAATTTCTAGATCTGAACTGTAGAGCTTTGCTCCACAAATGGGGTCATAGCTTTGTTCGCAGTGCTCTTTGGCCTTGAAGCATTCAGGTTCTCACTCCCCTATGCATCACAGAGGTGTCTGAGTCACAGCCAGGAATATACGTTCCCATCCCACCCAATGGCTCCAGATGGCACATGAAAGCTGAGCAGCCAGAGACAGCCCTTGCCAACTCATGTGCCACTGCCCAGAGGGACATAGGAATGTATCTGACACGTGAGATCTCACATTTCCTCCCATTTGCTCCTGAGTGTGCCCTCAGCTGTCAGAGACTCGAGGTGCCACGCGAAGGGGATTTGGGCACCTTGCCTGTGTGGACAAATGCTGCCATTAAATGCCTGAGGGCTATTGAGGAATTGAGTTTGTGAGCACCCTGTGCTGCTGCATGGTGGGGCCAAGTGTGCGCTCAGCCTTTGGCTGTGACTGCATCAGTGTGTCTGCTCAGGGTCATTCTCTTGATTGCCATCAGCAGTAGGACTGAGGACATTTCGGCTTATAGTCCAAAATGATGTGTCAGAATCCAGTCCACTCTCCCAGCTGTTCATAATAACTTCTCATAGAATCACAGAATAATTAAGGTTGAGACCTCTAAGATCGTCAGGGCCAGCCTTTGATCTGTCCCCACCATGCCCATTGACCACGTCCCTCAGTGCCATACCTCCTTGTTTCTTGAGCACCTCCAGGGACAGTGACTCCACCACCTCCCTGGGCAGCCTCTGCCAATGCATCACCACTCATTCTGAGAAGAAATTTTCCTAATATCCAACCTGAACCTCCCCTGACGCTTAGAATCAAAGAATCACCAAGGTTGGAAAAGACCCCCAAGATCACCTAGTCCAACTGCCCACCTGCCACCAGCATTTCCCTTCTAAACCACGTCCTTGGCACAACATCTAAACCCAGAAGTTGTGGTTCTGTTCAATGCCAACAGTGACAAGTGACAAGAGCCCGAGCCTGCTGCTGGCTGCGGGACCCACTGCCCTCACCATCAGCTGTCACCATCAGCAAGTGAGGCAGCAGCACAGAGCCAGGAAATTGCTATTTCCTGAACATGGATTTGGCTGCAGATAGCTGAGGATGTTGTGGAGAACAATAGGTGAATGTTCTATGGCCCTGCTGTTGTGCAATGGGTTTCCACAGGCCTAATGCTGCTGTGGGTTATCTGAAGCATTTTGGGTTTTTACTGCGCTGTAGAAGCATTATAAACTTCATCAGGTTCTCTTGAGGTCAAAGGCTTTGGTTTTTGTAACAAAGTGGTTACTTTTGACTCGATCAGTTTTCTTTTGTTTATTTGTTTGCTTTTCAGAAGTGTGTTTTGGTAGAAGCTGTTTTCCAACATGGTAAGTAATCTCTGCTGACAGAAGATAACATGATCTGGAGACATCCCTCTGTACCCTATTTAGTTGAGCACAATGTCCTGTTGTATGCCAACGAAGATCTGCAGTGCTTGGAAGAAAAGTGATACTTTGCTGAAATGCAGGTGGGCAAATAGTAAAGGAGCTGTTGTTGAAGCAGTTTATTGCCTGGCGTGGAGGGAGGCATTCCAGGAGCCTGCTGTGAGCAGAAGGTCAGGCTGACTAGCAAGCATCTTGTTTTGGGGCAGGTTATGCTTTTTTTTCTTTTCTTTTTCCCTCCTACTCTGGCAACAATTGCTTCTCAGCAGTGGCAGATCCTTGTACATAGTGTGAAAGGGTGCAAGAACTAACTCTGCCAGAAAGCAGGTGATTCCAACAAGGCACAGGCTGGCTGCTCTGGCTGTGAGAAGCTGTGAAGCACCAGGAGCCCTCCCAGAGGGACTGGGGCAGGCTGGAGGAGGATGGATGCACTGCCTGGCCTCCTGCCTGCAGGTCCTCGGGCACAGGGCTAGCAGGGACAGGCTGCTGGGCAGTGTTATGACAGAGTATGAAACTGCTAAGCTCATTCGCACAACAAAGATTTCATCACGTACTCCTCAAAAAAGCAGGGTTAGCTCCTCCCATTTGTTTTATAACGATGAGCTTAAGCCTGCCCGGAGGGGAAAAACAGTAAGCGAGAATCCTCTGAAACTGGATACTTTTCTATGTAAGGCTTTGAAATACCAGAGCTGGTTTAGGCAATTCTTGAGCTGAGGACTGGGATGTTTTTTGGCCCCGGCAGCCTCCTGGGAAGGTTTTGTAAGGACAGCTGTGGAATGCGCTCTGTTTACCAACTTCTTGCCATGGAAAACAAAGCTTTGATTCCTGGGCCATGGAAAACTTCTGCCGATGAATCCCCACCCCCTCTCTGGGGAGGAAAGCACAACAAACACTAATGCCTCTTCGCCCTTTTATGCCTGGCGTATTAATCACCGAGCAGGGCTCGCCGCGTCCCGCTCAGCCTGTGTTTGCCCTCTAACTACGGGGAGGAGTTCTGCTTTGTCTATATAAAGCTGCACTTTGCTGAACACTGTAACAGAACCAAACTTAGAGACTCGATCACCCATCCTCTGTGGGGAGAGCAGACCAGCAGCAGCCATGTTTGGGATTGGAAAGAAGCTTGCCGAGGAAGCAACGCAACAGGCTGAGAGTGCTGCGCAGGCGGCAGGTAAATACCATGGGCTGCTTTCCCTGTGCCTCCAACTGGGTAGGGAGGTGTGTGCCCTGCTGCACTGCTGTGGGCTTCTGGCCCTGCAGCATGGGTGGATGTCTCATGCATGAACGCAGCTTTGCAGATGCTCTTCTTGAGGGTGTGGTTGGCGTGGCTGCTGCTCTCAAACCCCACTGGTGCTAAAGCAAGTGAGGGACCAGAATTAAATGCTGGCTGCCCGGTGCTGCTTGCATCCCTTCACTGAGTGGGTGCCAGATGGATAATGTGCTGAAGGGAAGAGGACGGCAGAAAGCTGAGAGGGAAAGTGAGGCCATTTAGGTTTTGCATTACTTTTTCACAACTTTTTCAAAACATGAACAGCTGTGAAAATATGAGCTCTGCAACACCATGATGGATTTGCTTCTTGAAGCTCCGAGGTCTCTGATGTGCCCAGCTAATGCTGCAGCTGCTGATCCCCCCACAAGCCCTGGTGCAGTCATTGGGCTTGGGGCACCTGCAGCTTGGTGCTGTGATGCTTTCAGTCCCTGCCCAGGATGAAGCAATGTGCCATTTAGATGAGCCACTGTCTGTGAAGCCCTCACACAAAGACTGCTGTGATGCAATTCCTCAGACTTCTGTGCTTCATACAAATGGGAGTAGCTGAGTTTGCCTAATGCCTGTAGAGTGAAATTGGGCACTGCAGGTGACCTCAAATGCAGTAGAAATACTACTTTAAGGATTTCTTTTCTAATATTATCTCCTAATGTGCAGATCCTCTAAGCAGTGATCAATGAAGCAAATAGGAAGCCTCTTGCTTATTTACTCTAGTCACTAGGTGATTCTCAGAACATCTTCATGCTGAAGCACAGAAGGAAAACGCTACAACATGGGCAAGCACTCATCTTTTCAAATGAAAAATTCCTCTTGCTTTTGCTTTAGAGCAGCCCTAGACATGCATATTCTGTGGAGATTTTCATGTTCCTGCTCTGTTTCTTTACATTAGAGGACTGTTATCAACTTTTTCCTGTGCTGGAAGACTGATGTGGGAGTTTTAGACATGCTATTTGTCTTCTTGAATGGGCTGAGAAGTTATCTCAGTGTTTCGATAGTTGAACTAAGTGTTTAAGAGCCAACCAACTCCGAGAGCAGAGCTTTTAGATTGCAGCAGTCCTTCCCCTTCTGCCCCAAATGCTGGCAGCTGAGCCAGCCCTTCAGACACCCTCAACAGCCCTTGGCCTGAACCCCACACACGTCTTCCTGGCAGCCCTGCATCGCAGCACGTTCTCTTCCCAACAGGGCTCCCAGGCAGTCTCATGCCTGCCTTGGTGAGTGACAGTAGGTAACAGCAACAGGGTGCTCAACTCACATCACCACACACAGCCCTGGAAGTGCTATCAGCAGAGGTATTCTCCAAATCCCTCTTTAAATGTAAACAAAAAGGGTTTTTATGCCAGTTCTTATGCCAGTTCTTGAACTAGAACAAGGCTGTCCAACTGGTGGTTCCGCAACTGCTAACTACGTCATCTCCAAAGTACTTCGGTTGTGCCCTGCAGGCTTAGTCCCATGAGCCTTTCTAAGTTTGGACTGGCACAACTGGCCTTTGCTACTATCTAAAATTAGCACCCGCCCAATAGCTCCTAAGGGAGCTGTAGACTGCATCTTCCTCAGCCCACCTCATCCACCAGCTGGTGAACTGTGCCAGAAGGAGATGCGTGATGATAATTAGTGTAGCTTTATGCAGTACAAATATCTTACAAACCGAGGGTGAAATAGGCCACTGGGTTGAGACAGCCTTAACGCCATAGCTGCTGCTTGCTGGAGAGCAATTCAGCCCAGGCCTGGAGAAGTTCTGAAGTTCTGGGCAACCCCCGTCCACTGAAATGCTGTCCTTTCCCCCACGCATCTGTCCTCATGCTCCTGCCCTCCCCCACAAGCAGCCCGGCTGTTCATGCAGCCTGTGGGGCTGGGCAGTGCAGTGGGTAAAAATGGTACGACACAGAGCCAGGGTGAATGAGACAAACAGGTTCAGCTGAAGGTCACTCACCCAAAATTGTATTTGACTGATTTTTCTTCTTAGAATCATCTTCTGAGATGTGATTACTGAGTTTAGGGGGACGGATAAAGACTGCTTAATTGATGCTGTTTTACTCTTCAGTTAACACAGTGGGCCAGACTGTGCAGCAAGCAGTGGAACAGGCCAAGGATGCTGGCCAGAAAGGTACGGTCATGTTTCTGATGCTTTCACTGTCATTCCAGTGAAATCTCAGACGGGTCCCTTGCCCCTGTCCCAACACCCACCCTCTTGTGAGATCATGCCAGCCATGTTGCTGTCCTCAGTGACTGCAGTGGGAGGGCAGAGCCCAGTTTTCTTAGCATGTTCCATTCCGGAGCACAGCACTTCTGCTCTGATCTGGGGTTTCTTGGGCCACAGGAGCCTCAGCCTACTTCAAGCTGGGCTGTGCTGCAGTGCCAGGGCTGGCCAGCCAACAGCAATGAGGTCATTCTTTCCTTGCCCACGCAGGACTGTGCCACAACGAGACCCCTTTAGTGTGTTCTCCTCTCCACTTCCCCTCCTACCCACACCTGGTGGGGAAGGGGAACATACTGCAGTGATGCTGCAGTTACCTTTGTTTTTCTTTTTCAAAAGCTCTCGATGAAGTCTACAAGGTTGCTGAAACTGGTGAAAAAGCTGTAAAAAATGTAGCAAATCAAGCAACTTCCTGGGGCAAAAGCTTTGGACAATGAAGATAACACCACTGAATGTATTCTTAATACATTATATATAATAAATAAAACCCCTACTGTGTACATGTCTGGCACGCATTCTTTGGGATTATTCTGATTACACACATTAGAACAATCAGTGATGTAGAAAGGTGGGATTACTGCCCAGCAGACTGCTGAAGTTGCTGTTAGTGCAGCCAAACACTGTCAGAGCTAAGGGAAGGCTCTGAGTGGGCATGATGTAAGTGGCCCTCTCCATATGGGCCGAGGACGTGAGATATGGGGTTTTCTCCCACTTAGTTGGTGAGCTGAAGTCATGGCCCCCTGTGAGCAAGTCTCACAAGCTGAATACTTCAACAGTGATTTCAGGACAAGGTAAGTACCTGCATGCTTCTGTGCGCTGATCTTACCTGTAAAATTGCAATTAGAAGTTATACAGATGAAGGATCGAGTGTGTTTACGGTGTATGGGACCACCATAAAATGGTACTGTGACACTCAAACCAATGCTGGCACTGAAACATTAACAGCACAAACTGCTGGCCAAGTGCCTAACGTGCCACTGAGCTAAATCGTCAGCGCTACTTCAACAGCTCTGAGCAGCAAAGCACTGATGCAGCACAGAGCAGCTGTGGTCAAACACAGAGATGGGCAGTTATCAAACGTGGTGAAAGGATGAGTACTGAGGAAGTCTGACCTTTAAAAAAAAAGAACTTACATGCACATGAGCTTCAACAAGAAGAGAATTTGCTACTGCAATTAGTAAGGAACTGGATACTACGTTCTCACCAATTACTAAAGACATAACTTAGAGGTCACTTACTTGGTATCTTGAAATGACAGGAGGAATTGTCACTGTGTAAGCACTTCTTCCTGACGGTGACAGGTGCCATCAATGACAGCAGATGCAGCACTGATTTCATTGCTGGCATGAAAAATGGTTGTTGTACTCGCTCTTCTGCATGGCAGGTTTTTTGCATTTACTCCCCTCTACTCCGCCCTGGTAAGGCCTCATCTGGAGTACTGTGTCCAGTTCTGAGCTCCCCAGTACAAAAAAGACAGAGATCTCTTGGAAAGAGTCCAGCAGAGGGCCACAAAGATGGTGAGGGGCCTGGAGCATCTCTCCTATGAGGAAAGACTGGGTGAGTGAACTGGGTCTGTTCAGCCTTGAGAAAAGAAGACTGAGACAGGACCTGATCCAGATATCTAAGGTGTGGGGGGCAGAGTGGTGAGGCCAGACTGTTTTCAGCAGTGAGTGGAGACAGGACAAGGGGAAATGGCCAGAAACTGCAGCAGTGGAAGTTCCGCACAAATGTGCGCAAGAACTTCTTTAGGTGACAGAACACCGGAACAGGCTGCCCAGGGAGGTTGTGGAATCTCCTTCTCTGGAGATGTTCAAGACCCGTGGACACCTACTTGTGTGACCTTGTCTAGGGAATCTGCTTTGGCAGGGCGTTTGGACTCGATGGTCTCTGGAAGTCCCTTCCAACCCCTACGATTCTGTGATTCTGTGATTCTGAGTAGCTGGCAGGAGGGAGGTAACTGTGAAAACTGTGGGTACCCTTACCCATGCTCTTGGGAGGTTGCACGTGCCCACCAAATTTGCTGTAGGCAGTAGGCATGGCTCAGAGCCATTAGAAATCTGTGCTCATCTGGAATATCAGGTATTGGCTGGGCCCTTGCCCAAGCAATTTTCCAAAAATCCAAGCAATTTTCTTGCTGAAGCATCCAGTGGTGTGCCAGCAAATGCAGAGATCATGGCAGTAGCTAGAGGCAACACTTGTGTGTGTGCTCTATGGCTGTGTAAAGGGGGGAGTGTTCTCCAAAATGTTTGAGCTAAAATCTAAGTTACATCTGCCATAGGGAAACACAATGGTTATATTTGTAATCTACAGCCCAGAGCATGGCTGTTTCCTTCAGCTGTGGTTAGGAAAAGGCTGGTGTTGCCCATAGCAAGTGTGTGAAATTTTACTGCTTTTTTCCTTCTTTTGCTGTTGCCTGAACTTGGGAGAGATGTGATAAAAGCATAGCATCTTGTTCTTAACTATCTGATGCTGCTGGAACTGACCTCTGCACTGCACTTAACTCAGCACCAGCGTAGCTTATAATGCACACCACAATTTCAGAAGAGGATATCTATCACAAAAAGTCCGGACTCACTGATACAGCTTGACAAGCAAAGGACAGATCAGATGATATGCTGTAATCTGAAATCAGATTCTGAACGTCAGTCTCATCAAGAATCTGAAGTCTTTGATAGAAAGTATCCCAGATTCTCCTCACACCACCCTTCAGTTACGCCCAGTTTGCAAAGAGAAGCTGTGAGTGCCTCATCCCTGCAGGTGCTGAAGGCCAGGCTGGATGAGGCCTCCGGCTGCCTCATCTGGTGGGTGGCAAACAGCCCATGCAGGCACTTGCAACAAGATGGTCCTCAAGATCCTGCTTAGCAATCTATGCCAGCTGTCTGTGTGCTCCAACAGTGACAGGACCCCACTCTTCAGGTCTGAACAGCTGAACTGATGGAGAGAAGTAGAGGAAATGAGGGGGCAGGCAGGAAAAAACTATCAGCCAAATTTTCAACAACCATGCCAGCAGATAGCACAACTCAACTTATAGGATTCTTTCTCGTTTCACTAACACAATGGTAGGAGTAGGATGGTAGAAGAGGTTGAAATGCCCCGCAGATATTCTGTTACATTTATTGTTGTGTATTGATGGCAGCGGAGAGGTGGTCTGGCAAAATGGCGTCTGGCATGGAAATGTGGATGAAGCAAAGGTGTGTCATTAAACTCCTCCATGTGGAAAACATGGCACCCACTGACATTCAACAGTGCTAGCTGAATATTTATGGAGACTAACCAGTGGATGTGAGGCAGTGGGTCGTGTTTCATCAGCAGTAACAGCAACAGTGGGTTACCTCTGCTGGTGCAGGTTTTTATGAACGTCGATCTCTTCATTATAGCTAATGGTGGTGACTATGCTGAAAAACAGTGTTTTGTAGCAGAGAATTTGCTCTATCAAACAGTGTTATTGTGCTCTTTGTATCTGCTGCAGATTCTGTGGAAATAAATAGGAGGCACTGCTTTTGGAGCAACACATGTATCTAACTTCAACCATCTTGTCTGCCAAGATCATGAGACATATCTGTATGAGTGAGCCCCTTACAAGAAGTTATTGACAGCATCTTACCAGTAACCACGCAACAAATCAGCAAGTGTATTGTGAAGATTCATGAGTTGGTTGTAACCAGTGAAAGCTTTTGCATGAAATAGAAAGCAGTAAAACAACAGCATAGTTGGTTTGGAAAGGTCAATTTTTTTTTAATAACTGCTCTTCTCTCCAGCTTATGTTATGCAGTTACAAAGTAGATAGAAAAAAAACATAAGTTTCTGGGAGGGACTAGTTGTCTTTTAGAAAAAAACACTCATATTCATTACATAAATAACAACTGGCACTTCAAGGGGACACGGCTGGACAAAAGCCTTAGACTTTATAAACTGTGCTTGATCCAGTAATGTGTTGAGGTCCATTCTGTTGTGTTTGAATATATTCAAAACTGTCACGACCTTCTGATGGCAAAAAAAAAAGAAAAAGAAAAAAAAAAGAAGCTGTGTGTTAAGACAGTCAATTAAGTTTACAGCAGCATTCTAGCTCCTCTGTAGTTTGGCCAATGATTTCTGGGTTATATTTCACGGTAGTTGTTCACTGAGGCAGTATCTAATTTTGAAAAAGCCTCTGGGAGGAAAAGACTGACAAAGAATGTTAAAAACAGGTATGATTGCTTAGCAAATTCAGACTATCCCTTTTCTTAAAAAAAAAAAAAAAAAGAAAATCTGTAGTCAGAATAATTACATAGATGCTTGATTTAAAAATGTAACTATAATTGCTTGATAATTTCAGCTTATAAAAATATTAGTTTGTCAACTCTACATACTTCATGGTGGTAGCCAAGCTAACTTGAACAAGCAATAGGGCGCAGTCCTATAACAGCAGCAGTTAAAGAAAAAAACATTGCCTAGAGAGAAACAGGCCTGAAGCTTTACTAAAAAAAAAATTAGACTCCTATCGAAGTTAATCCCTGCTGGAGGCCCATTCTTCCTTTGACAATGCCATAGCATTGATCATACAAGGCCTTACTGAAAGTGCCAAAGCCAAAATTATACCATTAAACAAAAGTGCATGAAGTAATAATGAGCTAAGTGCTCATCCAGTACAGTATCTGATCTGAAGTTTGACAAGTGGCTCAGGTGGCAAGACCACTCTTTCATACATAAAATGTACCATTTTGTTTTGTAGGTGAAATACCCAGAACGTCCCCCACAAGTGCTGATGAACTGTTATCTTCAGATACATGCTTGTATACAATTTCCTAACCCATGGACTTTTATTGTAAAAAAAGACTAGTCTGGACTGAAACTAATTGAGAATAGAATCCACTATAATGTCAGAAGAAAAGAAATTTTTGTGGTTACATGTAAACTTGTGATAAGCTTTTCCAAGAAGAGGGTACATTGACGGCAAGAGGGATGGGATACAACAAGGAGCAGTGACAGCCTGCTTATGTAAAGGTCAGGCCAGCCTCGTTGTATACTTTGAAGACCTTCTCAATTGCATTGACATAGGCAGCTGTTCTCAGGTCCAGACCCAGGTTGTACTTCATGGCAGTACGCATGATTTGCTGAAATAGAAAAGGTTGTATGAGATTTCTGCAAGTTTCCTATACGAACTACATCAGATTCTGCTTGCAGGATCCAAGCAGGAGCGTAAAAGCCCCTAACACTGATACCAGAGCTCAGATTCTTTGAGAATAAAGTCTAACATTTCTCAGTTCTCTGTACGTCTACAATTTATGAGGTCTCAAATCTCTACAGAGAAAGACAAGGTTTCAAGTAGTGTTTCCCTACTAATTAGAAATACCTCATAAAGGGATCAATCTAAAAATGCTGATGCTAAACTAAGGTGTTCTTGTGGACATATTAGGCAGGTACAAAAAGATAACTAATACCCTTCTAATCACCATAGCTTCCTCTAGAAAATACTTCCAGATAGCATACATTAGTCTCTAATGTTTTCTAAACATTGGAAACTTGGTCATCACTGCACAAAACAGAAACATTTGAGAACAGTATTCATAAACTGTATATGTACCTAATAAATTCTGCAGAATACATTTGTCAGGGAACTGTTAGATCACAGCCTGAACTGATGACTGAGCAGCTGGTGAACGGGTATGGCTGGCCCAGGGAGCACAGCTGCAGGCAATTTACCTGTGCTTCTCAGGTGACTAGAAGTGGTGGACCACCACTCCAGCCCATTCAAGGGCCAGCTGCAGGGGGGAGAATGTTTTGTTGATGAAGGTCCTTTTTGGAGATGTAATGCTCCGTGGCCAGAGACCCATATCACCAGCTGGGTGAGTCAGCTTTTTTCCTGTCTTTGACTCTTGGTATTCCAAATAATACTTTTTCTGGTATTGTACAGATCTTATCAGAAGAAGTTTTGCTGTTTTATAGGAGAAACAGCTTTTAAAAAAGATGTAGCAAAGCCGTAAGTTCTTCTCCTACACATAGATTTATTAAAGCAATACTTACTCGAGCAGAACGCTCCATTGTATAAGCCAACCCAGAGTGGACAATATCCTTCTCAGATGCACCCTGCAATAATACACAGTACAGTCAGGACTTATTCATGCATACAAGAAGGTACTAACCCTATTTTAAGAACAATAGATAAGATTCGTGTAGCTGTTGAAGCTTGCTCTCTCATTTCTTTTTGTACTGACTGATGTTAAGACAAACTGAATTGCCATTACTATTACTAGAAGTGCTAACTTAGGTCAATTTGATTGTAAAACCTTAGATGTAAGTCAGTGAAATGTAGCTTCCAATTGCATTTTCAGTGATGTTGTAACTACCACTTTCAGTCTTCAAAACATGTCCTAAATGTTAAACAGACTCTCAAGAATTAATAACTTACAGAAGTTATTTCAGTGATTTTGAAGACAGGTTTTAGGAAGGGCATAGATTCTCAATTCACAGATTGAAGTGTATTAGCTTTGTGCAGCTCCAGAATGACTTAGTTGCCATTGAAATGTAAATGCACTGAACAATAAATAATTGAAATGCGGGGATGTTAGAGTGTCAGTGTTCCATCATTCTGACTACTGTCACTTACTACTAATTTGAGACTTGGCTTCATGAAACAGATGCAAATGTTCATTTTGTTTACCTCAAATACTCATTTGGTCTGTAGAAATTACTAGGCCAGTTTGTAAGGCTTGTGTTAAAAGGTGACAGTAATGACTTCAAGCCACACTTTGGCAAATGCCAGCACCATACTAAATCAGTCTATTCCTGTCATCTGACAGCAAACCAAGTTCACGCATGCCTCCCCTGATTTACTGAGGGAAGGATGCTTTGATGGTTTTTCTAATTCATTTTTTCCCTTTGATTATTTGCCCTATCTTCTCCTGAGCTTATGTATGAAAAAAACCATTACACCAATTATCACTTTCAGCTTCCATACATCCCTTGGCAAAGTATTCTACAGCTTAACTGACTGTTGGAATTGTTTATTGGTTTTGTTTGACAGCACCTTATTCTTGTTCACTTTTCCATCCAGTGATGGCAGTAGTTACCCATCCATTTTCACATCACTCATTTTATTGATTACTATCTCTGTACTATTTCAGATTAATAGTACCTGGAGTAGGTTGTTGTTTTATACATGTGGAACTTCTGTATCTTTGACTATTCTATTTTTTTTAAACTGTCAACATTACAACACTATAAGATACAGAGATGAAACCTGCATGCAGAGCTGAGAAGGCAGGCACATTCCGGACTTAAATTATGGCATTGTCAGTCTTATATTGCCAATCTTCTTTTCATTTCAGAATGATTACTATCACTGCATTTGTGTTCTAATCGCTGTGCATTTCTAAGCTTATGCTCAGGGACATGATTTAGCAGAGGGTTGTTAGTGTAGTATGGTTAGGTTGTGGTTGGACTTAATGATCTTTAAGATCTTTTCCAACCTGAGCGATTCTATGGTTCTATGTTCTGTTGTTACCTCCAGATCTTCCTTTTGAGCTCAGGTAGATGAACTTATCATTTTGTACTAAGATTTTTCCCACCCTGTATTGGTACACGTTAGATAACAATTTAGATGACTTTTTTTGCCCATTAATACAAGTCTCAAAGGAACATTCTATACTCTTGTCTGTACTATCTTGAATTTACAGAAATGCTATATGAAGCTGTCTGTGGTATGGGTTCTTTGAATGAATCATCAAATAACTTGCATTTGAAAGGGAGTTTTAAAGATCACTGAGTTCCCACAGGCAGGGATGCCAACAATCAGATGAAGCCTGATTTAACTTGGCCTTGAACATCTCCAGGGATGGGGCATCCACAGCTTCTCTGGGTAACTGTGCCACTGCCCCACCACTCTTCTTATTGAAAGCTGTTAGAAAACCCTGGTAAACTATATTAACAAGGCTTCCAAAACAAATTCTGATAGTTACTGAGGCAGTATTTCTTGCTATAAATGCTTGACAGACTTTGATAGCCAGGAATCAAAGAGATTGTAGAATCTATGTGTTGTGATCAGGTTAGCCAGCTAAAATATGAAGTATATTGTAGACAAAAGTATTGGCAGGAAAAAAAAACAACTTAGTCATCTCCTTACTAGGTTGTTTAAAAACCAACAGAAAACCTTCCGCATCCTTCTCCAGGTTAAAAAATCCATACATCTCTGTCTGAACAATGGATGAAGGTGGTGGAGTTTCTCAGAGCAACAGACTGCTAGGTGAACAGCAACATGCAACTCTCGTATGATTAACTCCTGAAATCTGAGGTAGTCATAGATTGAAAATATCCAAATTGCCTTCGTGTTGTTTGCACAAAAAGAGATGGTACTTCATACTTTTCTAATAGGAGATAGGAGTAAGCACTACTCAGTGACAACTAAAACACCGGTGTTATCAACACTATTTTCATTCTAAATGCAAATCACAGCACCATAACAGCTACTATGGAGAGAACTAACTCTGAAAACAGGGTAGTACTCTAAATACCCATCAAACACTACAGAACAGACATGAACACAGTAGGGAAATTGTTAGGCATCTGGTGAAGGGGTTTGGCTGGCCCAGGGAACATGGGCAAATTGTTTGCACTTGTGCTCCCCATGTGACCAGAATGGAGCCTTTCTGGGCTCCATGTAAGGGCCAGCCACTGAACAGAGAACATCTCTGAGCTAGGCTGGTTCCTGAGAAGGAATGATGCATAGCCAGAGATCCCCCTTCACCAGCTGGGTGAGTGCCATTCTTCTTTCTGTATATGACTATTGGCCTACCTGCAAATACTTCACCTGTATTGCCAAGGATCTGTCAGAAGCAATCCTGCTGCTTCATGAGCAGAACAAACAAAACGAGTCTGTATTAAAACTGTAGCTTTATAACAATATTGGAGATAATTGGCATGTGGCCAAATAGAAGGGGAAAAAAAGGCTTACTTCCTGTATTCTTAAACTGTTCAGATCACTTGCTTCCTTCAATTGTTCAGCCATCTAGCTACAGTACTAAGGTAAAATTTTGACTGCACTTATAATATCAGGATAAAGCTACAGTTAAAGAAAAAAAAGCAAACAGAGCAACTACTTACTGATATCCTATCTTGAAATTCTGCTGTAGGCACAACTGGAATAGTTCCACCATGTTTCCCAAATTTTCTCTCCAAGCTTTCCTGTACAGACACTACAAACCAAAAAAAAAGCAGAGGCAATGTAATGGACAAGAAAAGGACAACTAACAAAAGGATTTGTCTCCAAATCTTCCAGCATTCCATGAAATGCAGACTCTGGGAGCAGAGCTGAGAGAAGAGTCATCTTAATTATGTTTCCTACTAAATAGGAAATTTGCTGTTTGGTACTCCATCCTACCAATCAGATAGTGAATGAAAGCAGAACTGTGTACTTACTGAGCAAATGGTAGTTTGAATCCCTTTCATATTTAAAAGTCAAGCGGCCATAGCTGACGTGGTTCAAGTTTTTCAGCCACTCAAAATAGGATACTGTTACACCACCAGCATTCAGGTAAAGATCCTGCAAAGAAACAGTGAGTGTGTTGAAATGTGATCATTAGATAAAGACAGTTCTATCCTACTAAGGAAAAGCAAGTATGATTTGCAAAATACTAAACTACATTATGGAAAGACAATCCAGTTGTTCCTACATGACAGAGTATGTCTCTTCTGATGTCTAGGGAATACTTCTACTGATTTAAGGAGGACTTGACTTTAAAATATATGAAGTTCAGGAATGCCTGACTATTCTATTTTAGCATAATTATTTAATAGAATTAATATATTTTTTGGCTAAGTCAATGAGTTAAGATAGATCAGCCACGCCTTTTAGGTACACTAATTGATCAGGATGCTCTCTTTCTTTGTTGAAGAGGATGTTGTCATACTTCTAAATCTCATTCTTCCAAGTCACCACTCTAGGCAAGTTTTACATTATACAGTCTGCAACAAACGATTCTGTTGGGAGTTCAACCCACAGACAAATTTTTACAAACTAGCCAGTGTGTTAACTTGGCCTTCTTTCTTTGCTTACTGGACTACTTAGGTGACCAAATGTCAGGTAACAGACAAGCCAAGCTACAGATTTACTCAATAACTGTGGGTAGTTACCTCTTGTAAGCGTGTCACTTTCATGTAATTATCTTTGGGCACCTAGAGCTGTAATGAAGTCTCTTTAATTATTACAAATCTTGAGCAACATTAATGCTCGCTTCTCCGACACTAGCTGTTTATAGTTCACTGAAATATTACTCACTAATGAAAATCAAAGGTCATAAAAGACTCTTACAGGAATAACCATGATATTCCTCTCCAAGAAGATTTTGTCAGCTTCAGGAGTTGTAGGTCCATTGGCACCTTCAGCAATAATCTAAAAGGAAGCACAACACAATAATTGCTAACTTGACAAGTGTATGTTTCTGTCCATATTAATTAGAGAAAGCCAGTATAGATACTAGTATTCAATATTTTTCATTTGCTTTTGAGTTCTCCAACTTACTTTTGCTTTGACCTTGTGAGCGTTGGCCTTAGTCAGCTGCTTTTCACTTGCAGCAGGGATGAGAATGTCACAGTCTGTTTCCAGAATACTGCCCTCAAGCTTCTGTGCTTTAGGGAAGCCCATGATTGTCCCATGTTGCTGTTGGAAGGAAATAAACCAGGGTAGCTTTAGTGCATGTACTCAATTTGCTTCCCTTTTACTAACTTAAAAGAGAGAGAAGGAAGAAGCAACAACTCTAGAAAGATAGGGATGATATGTGCTATCTTTAATTAGCTTGCTTTTTGCATTTTATTTACAAGTCTTGTACCTCAGTCCAATATGATTAAGGCATAATTGCTCTCTGGCCAAAGACACTGATAAATGTCTGGGCTCTGGAATTAAAAAACAAACAAACAAACAAACAAAAAAACAAAACAAAAAAACCTG
This sequence comes from Lagopus leucura, assembly GCF_019238085.1. Lineage (NCBI taxonomy): Eukaryota > Metazoa > Chordata > Aves > Galliformes > Phasianidae > Lagopus > Lagopus leucura. Next base: position 5,327,601 of record NW_024962255.1, on the reverse strand, counting down.
CTGCTTCTCTCAACTCTTAAAATACAAGATGAATGATGAATGCAATCTTTTTCAAATACTCAAATGATCCACTAGTCTGTTATGCACAGGAGAAGTTGTATCACATGAAATTCAGAAGCACCAGTAATGAAAAGTCAGTACTACAGTGACAGCCTTCGTTTAGTTGAGGGTCTTTCCAGCTTTCTGAGAAAGGGGGATGAAGACATTCACATGCCTTCCATGCAAAAGATGACATGTGAAATAACTCCCTTAGGAACTCTATGTGGAATCATAGGATTGTCTGGGTTGGAAGGGACCCTTAAATGTCATCTAGTCCAACTCCCCTGCAATGGACAGGGACATCTACAGCTTGATGAGAGCCTGGATCGGCCTGACCTCGAACAGCTCCAAGGTTGACAGTACCACACAGCTTGGTGTCATCTGCAAACTTACTGGAGGTGCACTTGATCCCACTGTTGATGTCACTGATGAAAATGCGTCCCTCAGGGGTTCTTCAACCACTTGTCACTATCTCCATCCAGATATTAAGCCACTGACCACCACTCTTTGAGTTATCTCATAACTAGTTCCTTGTTTGCTGAACTGCCCATTCATCAAATCCATATCTTTCCAATTTGGAGAGAATGACGTTATGGGGGACTGTGTCTAAGGCCTTACTGAAGTCCTGACAGATCACTTCTTCCCTTGCCCATTAACGCAGTTACACCATCATTAAAAGCAACAAGGATGGTCAGGCAGGACCTGCCCTTGGTGAAGCCATGCTGGCTATCCCTTATCACCACTCTTTCTTCCATATGCCTTAGCATAACTTCCGGGAGAATCTGCTACATTATTTCCCCTGGCATTGAGGTAAGGCTTAGGTCAGTTGTTCCTTGGTCATTCTTCCTACCCTTCTTAAGGGCTATACTGCCTTTCTTCCAGTCACCAGGGACTTCACCTGACTGCTGTTACTTTTCAGATGTCATCAGAATGGCTTGGCAACTTCATCAGCCCATTCTGTCAGGACTCTGGGATACGTGTCACTGGGACTCTTCTGGATCCTTAGGATCTTCAGACTGCTGTGAATCTGATTTTTTTTGCTTGCTTTATCTCCCTCCAGTTTCTACCTTCTGAACCATTTGCTCAAGGCTTGTGTGTAGAGCAGTTGCTAGTGAAGATGGAGGCAAAAATGTTGAATACCTCTTTTCTCCTTGTCTGTTGTTACTACCCTGCCTGTTTTGCTCATGAGGGAAGGTACACCCTTATGGACTTCATTTTTCTGGCTGACATGCCTATAGAGGACTTTCTTGTTCTTCTTTGGGCCCCTTGCCATGTTCAGTTCCAATTGGGTCTTGGCCTTCTTGACCCCATCCTTAGCTTTCACTGTCTATGCATTTTCTCCCTGCTCTCCAGTTGGACCAGCAGGTCCCACTTCAGCCATGCCTGTTTCTTGCCTTCCTTGTCTGACTTCCTACACCAGAGGGTAGAGAGCTCTCATGCCCTAAGGAAAGCTTCCTTAAATATCAAGGGCAGGGAGTAATGGCCTAAAACTTGAACTTAGGAAGTTCTATACTCATGTGGAAGAACTTGCATATGGTACAGGTGATGGAGCACTGGAACTGGTTGTCCAGGGAGGTTGTGGAGTCTCCTTCTATGGAGCTTTCAAGACCCATCTGGATGCCCACCCGTGTGACCTGTTGTAGGCTGCCTGGTTTTATAGGGGGTTGGGCTCGATGATCTCTTGAGGTCTACAATTCTGATCTAACAGCTCTGCTGCACTCCTGTGTCCTTGAGGACAAACTCCTAGGGAGTTTTGTTGACTGACTGAAGTTCTGGTTGATCAACTTCAGGTTGATCTGAAAGCTGGCTTTCCTAAAATTAAGCTTCCTGATTTTACTTTGCCTGATACCCCTCGGGAGTGTGAACTCCTCCATTACACGGTCACTACAGACCAGGCAGCCTCCAATCCTGATGTCGCTAATCAGTTCACTTCATCTGTTGAGCAACAGGCCTAGCATTGCATCCCCCTTGCTGGGGCTGTCTATTATGTGGCTCAGGAAATAATTCTTGATAGAGTCCAGGAGCCTCCTGGATTGCCCTCAGCTCACTTTTTCAGCTCACTTAGCAGATGTCAGGGTAGTTATATGAGGCATTACTTTCAGAGCAAGCTACGTATTTCATACCAGTCTATAGTCATCCCATGTGTTTGCAGAGCTAGCAAAAATGAAAGTATTTCTGCATAAGTAAGTTTCATACCAATTTGTAATCTTCTAGTTCCTTTGGGTCAATCCCATCAGGATTCCATATAGAACCATTAAATTCTCCAACAGCAACACATTTTGCTCCAAAACGGTGCAAGTATCTCATAGAATGCAAGCCCACATTACCAAATCCCTGAAAGTGAAAAGAGAAAGGAAAAACAGTCAACCCTTCAGCTAAAATGATTATTAGTAGGGTTTATATAGATTTGAAAAGCTGTAAATAGTTCCTTATCTATTGGTACGTCTTGGCATTTGATAATGTGCATAGGAACGATGGAAGAAATGTTACTGGTCTGAATACTACTGTAGAAATTATGTATTTTAGCTGGCAGTGCAAAACTGTGCTAAGTTGTTTCCATTGGATAAAATAGAGGGAATTGTTAATGTTACTCTGAAAGGTTCAAAATGATATTTTATCAACACTAGGAAATTACAACTATGTATCCTATAAATGGTGTGGTATTAAGAGGAATTCATGGATTTTTATATAACCATTCCAAGTTCCAACAAACCTCTGCAGGCCAAGAAATATTCAATTTGTCTAAAGCTTACAAGTATAAAACTCTCCTGGAATGAAAAACAATAAACATAGCTTCCTGCTAGCTGTGTTTTAATACGAAAGGTTATGTTATTTCTTTAATGCTTTTGGAGCTGTTCTGTACAAAACAGATTGTTTAAATGTAGGTAATCCTGCATTTTATTTGCAAGAAAAAAAACTACAGCCTTCCACGAAACTAACTTTAAGTCATTATTCAATATTCTAGAAGTGCAGGGATAGTGTGATGCTGTCTCAGTGCAGGGCAGAGATGTTTGTGTGAGCCCACTGATTAACTAGAAGACAACTTAAAGGCTACAATTACAGCGCTTCTAAGCACTGATACACTGGTACTAAAGACAACTCAAAACAAAGCTATCCCTCAAATCCTATATTTAGCTCTCCATTCCAAGCTGGTGAATAGAACACAATATTTCTTAAAATTTTAAGGATTGTGTTACTGAACACCAAAGCCTTTCAAAATCCAAAAATTAGAACCTCCAGAAACTTTATGAATGCTGAAGATGAATATTCAACCCTAAAAATTTAGGATAATGTGTTGGCTTTTTACTTTTCCAACTGTTCATTCCATAGTATAATGAGAATTTCTTCCTCTCCCTCATTTTTTTAATAAATGCAATAAATGCAGTGTAGGTAGCAGAAGTGTCACAGCTAATTTAAAAGTATGCAGTAGTTCTTGGAACTCCTGTAATAGTGTTTCACTTTGCTGTTTGCAGCCAATGCTCTTAAAGAGTGGAGTTTTGGCTCTATGCCCACACAGTGCCATTATAAGGTCTGTTCTTATAAAACAGTCCAAATTAAAGGGCACCTGTGTTGCTTGAGAAGCATTTCTAAACTTTGAGAGTAAAGGTTAACTCAGAAGTCGTAAAACGCTAACAGGGTTAATTGCTACAGCCTTTCTTCAGTGTAGCTCTGAAACTTTCTTCATCACATTTTTCCCTCCCATTGAAAGAAAAAAATTACCTGGACAGCAAATGTTTTATCTCCAAATCCTGGAGTCATTCCTAATATACTCATATATGATGCTTCATTGATGAAATTTTCAATTCCATGGAAGAGACCACGGCCAGTTGCAGATATCCGTCCGTGGATCCCACCCTGGCTGATGGGTTTACCAGTTACACATGCGTGTGCATTAATATCCTGTAAAACAGTGAAGGAGTTGTGGGTTATTGAAGTAGTCAAATAATAGTTGCAATGGGAAATTTTGTACACCTCAGGGATAAGGGGAAACGGCTATTGAGAGAATTGGAACATAATTTAGTGTATATACATCTGATTTGTAAGTTGGTTCTCTTTCCTTAGTTTTATTGAACAGTTTCTCAGAAGTACTCTTGCAGATGTCAGGGAAGTTGCATAATTGGATGTGTTCTGCAAATTTTCTGTTGCATTAAAGTGCATGTGTTAATGTAATACTGCAGCTAATAACAGTGACATCTTATTGCACTGTTAGCACAGAGCAGATCTTTAATAAGTCAAAAGGCTTTGAGGGATGTTTTTCAATATTCACTCCTATTATAGCCAAGCTTTTCGTCATTACTCTTGACATTTCAGCTTTTTAAAGGGCTCAGACATATTCTTGTACTAGTACCAACTAAAGCTAGTTAATCATTTATAAGCAGTGTTTAGTGTTCCTTTATAACAAATTCAGTTTATGAACTGCATGTCCAATACCTTCCTGTTGAAAGAATACATGTATAATTTGATCTCTGGGGAAAATCTACAGTATGAAGATCATACATGAAAGTAAGATATTTTCATGCTTTCATTCAGAAAAGCACTCTATACAACCAAGACTCTCTTCATTCGTGCTAGACAGTCAGCCAAGGAATCAGTAGACTATTTAAAACCAGAATGAAATTTTCAGTTGAAATTAGTAGTTTGAAAAAACTTCTAATCTACACGCTGCTGGGCTTTGCTCTTCTGTCACTACTGGTTCCCATGCTCCCACACCCTCGAGGCATGGTCGGACAGTGCCTTGGCACCTACTGTGAGTGAAAGAGCAGGGATGAAAGGGAATCCACAGTAATGAGTCTGCCAGCAGCCGGATGGGTTTCTCTTTTGCCAGCAGCACAGACACTGGGAGGCTCCCTCCTAATACTTGTGCCAAATACATTTGCATGCCGGTGGCCTGAGTGCAAGATGCTTGGTGAGAGGAAGGGAAGGAGCACATAACAGTGGTGGCAAAATGGCAGGAAACAACTAGAGCCATAATGGAAGCTAGAACTGTTTATTGTGTGAAAATGACAGTGAGTTAACCATAGTATTTAACAGCCCCATTTTGAAAGTAATAATAGCAATGGTGGACTTGACATAAATTTACTAATTCAATTTCCTTAGATGTAGCTGCATTTCTCTCATTAAGCTGTATGCTCCCTCTGGTGGCATATCCACCATAAATGAGATTTGTGGTGGTGGTTTGCAAGGGAACGAATCAGCACAGTGTTCTGAAGTAGATTTTCCAGATTACCAGATTTTCATTCTGTTCTTTAGGCTGAAAATACATATTTTTTTGTCTTCATGTATTCACAAAGGAGGAGGTAGATTTTATACAGACTTCCAGCATACAGGAAAGTGTACTTATTAAAGTCCCTTCACATGTCATATCAGACATTGGGGACAGGAAGTACAGAAGAGTGGAAAGGATGATTTTAATGAAGAACTTTAGTCATATTCAGTTCAATGATCTGGAAACTTGGGATGGATTTTCTGGAACAGTTAACGTGGTAGTTAAAGACTTGCACGGTTTGGCAAGAAGACACAGCATGAGCTGAGGGTAGGTTCCAGTCATCTTAAGCCACATACAAACCTCTGTCAATTTGGGGAGGGTGGAAAATTAGCACACCTCAGCCTGGAGAAGAGAAAGCCTTCTGATAATGAAATTTTCTTTCCTATTTATAAGCTCCCTTTTTTACATGGGTAGATAGTGATAGGGCAAAGGGGAATGGTTTTAAACTAAAAGAGGGTTGATTTAGATTGCATGTCAGAGGGAAATTCTTCACTTAGGGGGTGGTGGGTGCTGGTACAGGTTGCCTAGAGGGGCTGTGGGTGCCCCATCCCTGGAGGTGTTCAAGGCCAGGTTGGATGGGTGACCTGATCTAGTGCCTGATTCAGTGGTTGCAGCCTTGCCTGCAATACAGTGTCAGAATTAGATGATATTTGAGGTTCCTTCCAACTCAAGCAATTTCATGATTCTTACAATAAGATTGTGCAATATTTTCTTTTTTGGCTGGAATTAAAGACTTCACCAGCTAAGTTCAGAGACTAATGCAGAAGTTCAGACACTCTGAACTTGTATCTTAACCCTTTTCCCTGGTGCAATAGTGTTCTCCTTGCTTCTCCAACTTTCTGACTTCATAGTCAGGTTTCAAACAGGCTCTCCCCTAATTCTTTTATTTGATTTTACCTTTTCACTTCAAGCTCCATGCACACATCCTGTGCATCCACTAACTAATCAAGTCCGTACATATCTCAGATAGCTCCCATTCTCCAGAATTCTCTTTCTACTCAAATGAATACAGTCCTTTTCATAGCTTCCACCTTTTTTTTTTTCTTCCTGAGTTATAGTTAGCTTCAGTTTTGCTCAGTAGTCATTTTTGTCTCTTAGCCTGTTTCCTTCCTTCCCCATTGGTCACTTCAATATATTTCATCACAATTCAGTCACAATTTTAGTTCTTGCTGTCTCAGATAGGAATATCTTTCAAATAACTCTATAAACTACTTCTCATGGATCACTTCTTGCAGCTGTGCCAGAGGTGTTGCCTTCTTTCTCTACACCTGGCCATTCTCCACAATAGCTTGCAAGTCTCACTATTGCTACTCTTTTCTCTTCCATGTAGAGTCAATTTCAGAAAATGAAGTGCATTTGATTTAATGTTTCCTTTTTATTTAATTCACTTCTCAGAAAAATGCATCTAAACCCTCTCAATTCTCTTTGGTCAAGAATAAGACACTGCCATTCAAGGAGAGCCTAGAAATAAAGAACTGTAATTTTAACCTCAGTAGTGGCTTTTTTCAGTGATACATGTATATGTAGGACGATGTAACAAGCTGATGTGAATGAGTGGAAAGAATAAGATTCTTCTCCTTGCTCAATGTGTAATATTCCACATCATTTAAAACACTTCTGTACAAAATAGTGTATGAACTGACTATTAACAAAACTGGCTGTGTGCTGAAAGCCTTCCATGTCAGTTTTAGTAGAGCAGTGCTGTTGCATTACAGTGGAATATGCATTTCAGTGCAATGAGTTAAATGTTAAAACAGAATGCCTAGACAGTTTCCTTAAATGTTGGAATGTTAAATTGTAACTGGGAGCAAGCTGCCACTTTGCACCTTTTAAGTCTTTCTGGTATCTTTCAGCTTTTCATCAGTTCTAAAACTTTATTTAAAACATTTACATGTGAGTAGCAAAAAAGCAAGTAATGTTTCAGACCTCAAAGCTCTGTACACGTGCTACTTAACTTGACTAACAAGCAAGCTATGGCCTCTTCCTCAAGGTGTTGTTTTTTTTTCTCCCGTAAGGTAACTTGTATTTCAGATCTAGAATAAAGCATGCCATCCCCTCCTCCTGCTGTTAAAGGACACAACACAACAGGGCTAGCATTCTGATAGGAGCCTACTCTCTCAGGAAAGGCAGGCTTGTCTTGTACAGATATACCAGAGAGAATGTGTGTCAGGTAGCTCTAATGTCTTGCTAATGGGAGCATATACCCTGCCGTACTGAAAAACTGCTTGAAATAACTGCAAAAAGTGAAAAGAAGGCATCTTTACAATTCAAAAGTCACTTGGTTAGGCAAACATACAGTTGCTCAGCATATTTACAACCTAGTATGAAGCTATGGCAAGACTCCTTAGGAAAGTCTGATTTGCTGAGATAGCAGAAAATGTCTGAAAGACAAGTGAGAAAGATTGGATAGTATAACAGCAGTTTTAAATAACTTATCCAGATTTTTTTGCTGTATTTGTCAAAAATATACAATATTAAAGGTTGCCTAGTCAACAGCAATACTTTTGATAGAATCAAAACAGGCACAAATAAGGCGACATAAAGATGAAGGTCAAATAATGTGGGTTTTCATTTTAGCGTTGTACTAATTAATGAGAACTCATTTATATGGTCTGGAGTGCTCAAAATCAAAACTTTTATTTAATACACTTGTAAGTTCAGTAGTCTGAAAGTGAAATATTTCAGTACTTCTAAGACTATATCCACTATTATTAAACCATTAATTAGCAAATTTAAGTTTGTAATTATAGTGCTGATGAAAAAGTAGGAGCAAACAGTAGAAATGGAAAAAAAAAATCAGAATGATACCTTTAAAAACAGCACATTATTTTTTCTGAACAGTCACAGTTACAAACAAGCTTAATTGAAGCCAAACATATAAAGTGTTAGCCTTTAAAGTTTTTCTTCAACTGTACCCTAAAAACCTTGTATCAATTAAGTTGTAACAGTTTTTGAAAATACATTTAGATCCACATAATCAAATACAATTATATGGTTAAGCATAATGGTAATAAATTTCTAGATGAAAATATTTCTGCAAAGACTAAGAAAGTTTTGACACTTCAAAGCCTCTGCTCAAAACTTACATAGTGTCCTATTGTACTGGCGTAAGTGTCAGCAATCCAAGACATCTCCCTCTCTCCTGTGCTCATATCAGGAGCAGGCACATCAACTCCAGGACCTGTTGGCAACAGTGAAAACAGCTTTTAAGGATCACACCTTAATTGCTACCTTCAAGCATTATTCCCCTGGGAATTGAACAGGGCTTGGCAGAGGGGAGCTGTATTCCTGCTTAATCCTCTGTTCATTATTCAAGGAACTGATTCTTCTGGATTCAGTTCAGTTTTAAGCGTTGTATCATGCATTTGTACAATACTATCAAAACCATCAACCCTTCACACAAGATGCTCAGTAAAATAAAGATCAGTCTTGTCACAACTCAAGAGTAAAATAACCCATCAAAAGTGTAGTTTTACTTCTTTTATGATCATCATTGTAACAAGAAGGGCAACATTTAGGTATGATTTCTGTGTACCATGCTGTTATTTTTGCATTAGAATTTTCTTTTTGCATCTGATTGAATTGAAAAGTTTTATTTAAAAAATTGAAGATAGGCCACTCCTAGCCATTGCACTGTAGTACACACATTTGATTTTTGTTTTTCAAGAGACATTACATCTTTCTTAGGCTTTTGAGAGTACTTTCATACATCTGCTGTAATAGAAGCAAGTTCTGTTTTTTCTAGGTAACTAAATTTAGCATTTACACAACCTATTTAAGATGTCTCACTCAGCAAGATCTTAAATCCAACTGAGTCTCTACAAAGTTGTTTCGCACGTATTTGGAAGAGGCTTGTGAAAACTATATAGCAACAACCACAGGTTACAGCAGGCACCTATACTTCTTGCCTGTGTTTCCCCTGCAGCCTGTGGTTATCATGGGTGAAGTCACCAACTTTCTCTGGTGTGGACATTCCACTTCCTTCCTCTGTTTCCTCAGATGTATGCCAGAAGCCTCAACTGAGATGACAGTTACAGTGAAACAACTTGATACGAGAAATTAACATTGCAACAGGTTTCGTCACAACTTTTATGATGTTTCTAAGAGAAATGTGAGTCATTTTGGATCCTGTGAGCTCAGCTCTTGTGGCTTTTCAGAGCAGAATACAGCTCACAAAGAAAAGTTAAATACAGTTCCTTGTACAATTAAAATGCAATGACTCAATTCTTGGCAGCATTTTGCTGGAACTATTATGTCAAAATTATTTACAGATCTCAAATACAATTTAAGCATATTGTTTAGTGGCTCCTCCTAATGAACAACAAATCGGATTCCTAAATCTTTGCATGGATTTAGATTTACATTGGCAACATACCAATGAAACCTTTTTTCGCCAGCTCCATGGTAAATCTTCTTGTGATCTTTTCCAATTCATTGTCCTATAGAGAAAATGTAATAAACATTACAAGAAATCATTAGTGTTCATAACTACTTGCTAAAGCCTATGCCCAAGACACTTCCTTTTTTGTTTTTTAGAAGGATGATTCATGTGCTGCCTATACAGTTTATATGCCTTTTCCTAACATACCCTTGATATTCAGGCAGTACAAGGAAATGTTTGACTTGCTTTCTGTACATTCTGATCCTTGATAAGTTAGGAGTGCAGCACAGGAAGAACCACCTGTGCAGAGATTTCTGTCACACAAATCTGATATCTTATGTGAGAGATTTATACCTAGTGACAGCAAGAGCCAGCCTGGCAGTTACGTTATGTAATCAATGCAGTTTAATTACTTTGCACAAATCCTTAGACTTTTGAGCTTAGAATATCTGCTATCTACTTTAGGAATCTTATCTATGCAAGTTACTTTAATTAGGGAAAGAAGGCAAGCCTGCAATAAGCTTTTTATAAGCCAGGTTTGTTACCATTTACACTGGAACAATACATTAAAAGGTTTAATGAAGCATAACACTATTTGTCAATATGAAGAGAAACACTAACTTTTCTAGAAACAATTAAATGTGAGCCTTTATTTTTTTTAAAGTTGGTATTTTTACTAATCAGGTTCCAAATTACTTGTTTTCTTCTTCTGACTTTGAGAAAAAAGAAACAACTAAGTTCAACCTTGGAAATGCAGATCTGTTTTGTACCTATTGCAAGCACAAGCTAAGCTCAGCCTCTACAGAGGCAGAAGTGGCAGGAAGTCTCAAGTGGTCAGTAATACCCTTAGAGCCAGTAAGAGCTGAAGTACTGAAGCTGGCAGGCTTCAGTACTGCAGTTAACTCTTTTTCATCTATGATTAAGCTTACTGTGTAGTTCTTGGGATTGATCTTCACACCAGCCTTTGCTCCACCAAATGGCACATCTACAGGAATGCGAAGGAAAATAATTTTATTTTTTTGACAGTAAAGGCAGAGCACATCAATAATGTGTGAGCAAATATGTTTGGTTTTTTTTTTCTCATGAGAATTGAGTTTTTGCCATGTTTAGGTCTTCTCATGTGTAAGCTATGATCTAATCTGGGTCCTATTAAAAACAGGAAATCTTTCAAGGGCAGCTTGAAATTTATCTTTCAAATTCCAAAATTAGTGGTTTTGAATTTTCCATGTTGCAAGGTTTCGTGCTTAACTTATTTCCACAAGGTGCTACAGCTTATATGTTACTGTTTTATCTCAAATTTAGGAGTCTAAAGCAATGCAACTCTATGCTCAATGAGATATTGTTTACAATCAGATAATGCACAGATTCTCTCCAACCTGCCCTACACTTTAGCAGTCGCACACGAATTGTAATTCATTGTAAGCTGTAAAAGAAAAAAGTTTATCACTCCTCCATCTCCACAGCTTCTGTGTGTGAATCCTTTACAGCCTCTACCTGTTCCCCTAGAATTAGCAGCCTACTAATAAGAGCCTGATACACATTGAAGAAACACTTTTACAGGGAAGAAAGTACCAGAATTTGGACTTAGTAAATGAAAATGCAGCTTTATTCAGGCTTAGGTGTCAGCAGTAACAGCAGATATGCAATTTGTTTTGGTCCCTATATTTTTGTTTCCTAACTTGCTAAACATTTTAATCAGATTAGTGTCTAAAACTTAATCCTTCAGATGCCTTTCAGTGCTGACGTCAATTAAAGATTCTATCTTTGCTTGAAAAATCATCACTTACCAACCACAGCACATTTGTATGTCATTAGAGATGCTAAGGCTTTCACTTCATCCACACTAACATCCAAGCTGTAACGAATACCTGCAGAAAACAGGAGGAAAAAAGAGAATTCACTGAACAACTTCACAGGCACAAATTGAGAATGTTAACCCCAGGCCTGTATTTATTAACTTAACTGCTTTCAGTCTTCGATCCTCCATTCTCCTACTTATTCGTCCATTTTTTAGCTAGAATTCAAGACTTCAGCAATTCTTTAAGTAGTTTAACAGAAGCAATCAAGCTCCAGAGGAAGACAAAGCATGCTGATCGATGACCTAGAGTAAAGTTCTTGAGAGGCTGATAAGGCTCACCAGCATTCTGTAAGATCTTTAGCTTTGCACTTTATTGTTTATACAAGATCAACTGTGTAGCTGAATGTAACTTACTAGTACATGTTAAAATCAAGATCTTGCTAGAGTAATGCAAGCTCCTGCTAAGTTGCCATGTGTTGGCTGTAGTCCAACAAAACCATACGCAGCATCAGCTCTGACTACTAGGTGCTGCCAAGTAACAGAGAGCTGCATGCCACTCCTCTAATTCAAATCTGTTCAAAACATCTTGATGGAATAACTATCCCAGCCAGCTCGTGTGTGACTAGGCCACCCACCCCACCGTTTGTGAAAGGCTGCCCTCACTTGTATTTCCTGCTCTTAGGCATCCAGCAGCATGCGCTGACAAATGGTCTCAGTGCAAGTTCAAACAAATTGCTGTGGGTTGACAGCAGTGAGGGTGCAAAAAAAATAAGAGATCACAGCCTTCAAAGTTGTCCAGAGCTTAGAAGGAAATGATTACACAATGGCAGGGAGACCCGTCAACTCTTGCTCATCTTCTAAAAATGGGTTGTAGCTCCCCAGTAGATTGAATTTGATGTTAAAATTGTGGTAGTTGCATAGTGGAAAATATTCTCTAGCCAAAATGATAGGATGTTTACATGCACAAGCCTAAAGATGAAATTTAGGACCAGCACAATGCCCAGTGTCATGGGACAGCAAAAAAAAAAAAACCAACAAAACAACACCTCTAGCGATGTATGAGCTTCTATCCAAGTTTCTCCTGCATCACTAACTAGACAACAGAACTCTGGAGGATTTATTCTCTCCTCCCTCAGCTTCCCAAATCCTTGGCCATAGGTTGTGCCAAGTTTCACAGTGGATTGTACGAGCACAGAGTGTCCTTTAGATGCTAGGACAAGGCATCACTAATTCCTTATTATGTAAAGGGAAGACCATGTTCAGGTCCTTAAGAGTGAAAAAGACCAGCATACATTATCCAGACTAAAGCACTGTGCCACTGTGAAAGCCAGGCCTGAATGATCTGGAAACCATCCCGGTTTCAGAGGAACTGAGTGCTGTTCAAAACTGAGGGCCAACCTCTGCTTTCTTATGCCTGTTCAATTGGGAAAAGAAAAGCCCAGTCCTCCACAGAACAGAATTTAAATTTAGTGTGTATATGGGGGAAGGGTGGCCTCCAAAGGCAAATTAACTAGTTTTTGACTTAGGCAGATGTGAAGGTGTTACTGCTGAGGTTCAGGAACCTCTCTCAAAGGAAGAGATCTTTGAAATATGGGATCTATTAAAGTCCACCACAACAGCTGAGGATAAAACATATCTGCTTTTGTAGCAGGTCTTACTCTGATCTTTTGGAGGAGCAGTTAAGCTTTTGTGGAGCCTTGAGCAAGAGCAAACCCCACAGTGTCACTGACTGTCCTGCTTGGTGGTCCTGGCCCTGCAGGTATGCTCTGGGGAATGCTTCCTCCAGGGTACTGCTGGAGCCAGTAAAGACTGAAGCCCCAAACCCCGCTGAGCAGAAGTGAACTCTGTCCCTCCAGCCCCACCAGAACCAGGACACTGTGTATTGATTCAGTCCACATAGTTACTCAGACTTCACCAGGTTATGTACACAAAACCGTTCTGCCAGAATGATGCCAGTACTACTCCTGCAGGCACCCAATGTGTCCTTTAGTGATATATAGAATCAGTAGGGCAGTTAAATAGTTCAGGATAGCTGTTTTGTACAGTTTTAACAGGGAACCAAAGTACAAAAGGAGAGATTAGCTCCCTCACACTCCATATGGAGGATGCAGTATGAACAGGTGAACAAAGAGCAGTTTGAAGACTCGTGCAGAAGCTCCGGTTTAGTAGCAGTACAGTCACAGGTTGCTATAAATTTTATTGTAACAAACATTAAACTTTTATACAAAGTGTACTAGAGAAAAAGCCCTGAGGCTAATAAAGTATGAATGTGCTTTCATCTGAAACACCTACTTGTCACCTGTATATGAACATCAGAATAGGGGCAGCTTTTAGAATTGAGACTGAAATCATCCTCTTCTGGACAACTGTATATTCTGAGCAGAATTGAGCCTTAAATAGTTGTAATTGAAATGGCTTGTTGCACGGCTTACTGTTGTAAATGAGAGATTAGGGAAATCTGACTTGAACCAATGTCACTAAGCACTTTATTCTAGTTCATCTGCTAAAATGTTTTATTTTGATGTCAGGTATAGCTCACAGTGTGGATTTCAGGTTCCCTGACAGGAAGTTCCTGCCCTCTGTGGCATGGGTGGATAGCATCGAGGATGTGCCAACAGTCTGTTCTGCTTCATGGCTTGGCTGGGTATTAATTTTCAGGAGCTGTCATTCTTCTGCAGCAGGCCTGCCTCTCACCAGGGATGTTTTCTGTGGTAAGCTGGTAGGACTGATGAGAACTAGCCATCTGAGAATGCTGTACATTCCAACTGCAAGGGAATGCACAAAGATAAAAGACTTAATTTCTGTTCTATTTAGATGTGAGTGGAATTTAGTTTAACAGCTTCCTAATTTGGCAGGAGGAAGCATTGCCATTCATTTGTATGGCTCTTTTGGCAGTGCTGCTATGCATTCAACAGCTGGATTCTAAAAATGGACTATATATAAGGATAAAGAATTGTGGGTTTTTTTGTGGTGGTTTTTTGTTTGTTTGCTTTTAAAGATTCTAAATACATGAGCAGTGAAAGTAACCACTACACAGCCTTACTGGTTTTTGGACCCTAGTATGTTCCACGCAGTAAGTCTCTGGAAACTCAGGGCACTCACAGCAAGCTAGCCAGACAACATAATTTGAAGAAAGCCTCCAGTTACAGTATGAGTCACTGCCATGGAAAATACTTTTCATTGCAAAAACATACAGATTCTTGTTCTAGTTAAGAATTCTCCTTCCTTGCCCCACCCCAAGAAGTTAAACAGCGTGCTAAGCCTGAGTTTGTTTTTCTATGTGTGAGACATTCCATATGAGGAAATATTTTCATTTCAGTGTTGTTTCATTACTGGTCAGCAGAAAGGTCAGGCTTTGCATTGTCTTCGCTTTTAAAGCTTCCATTTTCTGACCTTTATCGTGGAGACGCACTCCCCCCAATTACCCCCTGCACTGAGCCCAAAGCTTACTTTGGTCACAGTAAATTTTGCATATGATATAAAGTTAGATTCTTAGATGTTATGCATTCACCTTCACTTTGCCAAAAAGAGGTAGCAAAGTTCTCAAAGTACGGTACTTTCTGAAACAAATGTCAAAGCAGTAATTATCAGCATGACTGCATTTTGGATGCTGTGATTATAGAAGTCAGTTACCATTTTAATCAACAGGTCTGTACCGACAGACATGCAACAAAGATCTTTTTGTTTTAGAAGAGGCTCCACACCCTCCTAGATTTTATGTTGTATAGATTCCAGCCTGTTCGTCACGCTCAGCATGTGTTATGCTGCCTTATTAATGTACAGAATCATCAACTATTGGAGGATATTACTGCTCTTCTATCATGCCTAAGGATCTGTTTAAATGTGCCGCACACTTAAGTTGCTGACATTGTTTCCTGATCAGCAATGACAAATGATAGTGCCAACATACTCTCTTACCACTAATGAGCATGAACCACTCCAAGCCAAGTCTCAAAACTAAAGCAATGCCATAGCAACCAAGCAAAACACTCAGAGAGCTGCTCCTCCTGCACTGAGCTAATCTTAGCAAGTCTCTCAGCTTCACAACACGGAACAGATTCGTATCTCAGTCTAAATTATTCTTGCCTAACTGAGGCTTTTGTCCTGCGCTCACTTCAGTGTTCTCTTCTGGTTGTGATTATCATTTGAGCTTTGAAATTTAAGTGGGTATTTTACAGGTCAGTACTCCTGTTCAGATGGTGCGTTTGCTCTGCTCGCCCCTGTCTGCAAAATGCTTGCTCATCACAGCAGGCATTTCAGGACAGAGCCATCCTGTACTATCTATACAGCATGCAGCTGAACAAGCCTTACGATCTCATCTGAAACTTTTTTAGGACTCGCTCTGGCTGTATTCTTCTCCCAGTCAGCAACACTGGTTTCTGCAGTGGCTGTGTGAGTTAACAGCTCATCTGACCCCACCCAGAGGCTGACACCATATCTAGAGATTCAGTAAGAATGCCCATGCTGTTAAAACTATTCCAAGGAATCCGTAAAGCAACTCCAGTATTTATTGCAATGCCTTAGTTCTACATCTCTAGATTATGTATATCATTTTCATTTAGAAGAAGTTTGGGAAGTAAATAAATGAGACTATGGAATGTACTTATTTCAAACTCTGCACATTAGCTATAAGGATATACATATTTCTACACAGTAGAAACAGATCTTCCAGGCAATCCTTAAGCTCTTTCAAAAGAAGCACATTTTTCTAAGTCCAAATATCAGCAATCCTTTTAGCCTTCCCTATAAAGAAATTACTCAACCTTATTTAACCATATGAAAAGTGTGGTAAACAGTACAGTGACAAATTAGTAATTATGGTAGACTAAGAAATTCCGGATGAGTCTCTAACAAAGCAGGATGAGTAATTCAGTGCTGGAAAATAAGAATACTGTTCAACAATCAGTTGCAAGAATTACTCATCCCTAAATTCAATTCACTAACTGCCAAGGAAGGAATATTTGGTTTTTCACGTACAGCATTAACCAGCTACAACTTGGGACAGGGGAGATGCTTCCCACCATTCTGATCTGCTCAGAAGCATTTCTTCAGTGAGCATTAAGGTACTCAACCAGGCAGAACTCGTCAGTATACAGCTCCCTGCGCACTATTAACAAGCTGTTCTATCACTTGAAATGCATATAAACATACGTGTATGTAAGTTTATTTCATTCTGTGCAGAGAAAAGCCAAGAATGTTGTATTACAACAAGCCTCTGGGAGTACTAGTAAGATTTTGCGTTTTTAAAGGTGGATACAGCAAATGTTGTCTAACACTGGGCAGGCACATCCTACCTGAAAGAATACACGTAGAATACTGCTAGAAGGTTGGATCCTACCTACAGAGCTACCTCAGCACTACCTAAAGGATGAGGTTGTCGATCCAGCTGCACTAAGGACAATAGGTAAGAACTGACATGGGAGAGGCAGTGACACTGCTTCCATGCAGACATTAATACCATCAGCATGGGTGTGTGCAGAGGGCGGAAATAACAGGCTGACCATGGCAGTTCAGATGCCATCGGAGCTACAAAACAGTAAGCCATTGCTGGCATGAAGCAGGTAAAGTCTATGCTGTGCCTAAGAATTTAGATCCTAACGAGGCGGAGCTGACGCAATTCATGCAAATCAGATGCATAGAATACCTGCCTAGATGATACAGAGAACATGAGGGAAACTCAGGGGAGAGGTTTCCCTTCCTCACTCCCCCACGTGTTTATCTAGCAAGCCCAGAGCTGAGAGCTTTCTCTATAAATAGACAAGGAGCCAACAGTAGCAAGGGAAAACAACTATTTAAATCAAGGACAAAGCTGGCTACTACACAAACTGTGGGAGATGACTGCGTGAGAAAGCAGAGACTAGAAAGATTAAAAACCAGAAGGAGGCATAGCCTGTTACTGGAGTATCAGTGGCAAAAAAAACAATGCTAATGGTCCACTGAAAAATGCAACTAGTTTCGAAAAGGACAGCAAAAGCATAGGCTGCACATTCCTTATCCTGCTATTTTTTGTTTTTTTTTTATTTTATTCTTCAATTTATCTATGTATCCATTACTAGTCTAATTTAAAAGTTTGTTATCCTACAATAAGAAAACAGAAACCCATGAAAATAAGGCACTTGTATAAGCTTTAGCTCTAACACTGCAAGTGTTAACAGGGTTAGGCTAATTACCCTTTTTTTGTTTAACTTTGAGATTACTTCAAAATTAGACCTGTTTCCATGGTCTATTTCAGGTTGCTGATGGTCTGTTTATTCTTCTAACTTTTATATGACCCTAAAACATTTCCATATCTTATCCTCTATGACCAACTGGGACGAAGATACGGCCTCAGAACTTTCAAGCAAAATAGCGAAGCAACCCCAGATCAACACAGTTGAGGTAAAACTGAAGTAAAGGTGCCTTACATTACTATACCTTATTTTTCCCACTTAAGGGAATAAACCTTGTCATGGCAGCCAAGCCACCACTGGTACTGGTCTGTTGCAAACAAGGCTACCAGCATCTATGCATATAGTTCAAACAAGATTATGTGCACAACTGCAGCTGTTTGGTGATTGGATGCTGAGATTAGTTTTAGCCATAGATTGCTGCAATGAAAAAACTGCAGCAAAGGTAAGACAAATAGATGTCACCTTATGCAGTATGAAGCTCATTAACATGAACTTGGGACAAGTAAGAAGGAAAAATGCTGATAGATAGAAGAAAAGCTGCCAAAAACAGAAAATAAGATAGTTCTGAAATACTGAAAAAATCTCCTTCCATGAACCAGCCAAAGCAGCACCATACAAAAAATCATCAGATCATCCGACTCCAAGTCAACTGAGCAAGTGAAATAGATCTGTATTCTAAAACAGATCATAAACAGAATTTTAATGTAACATATGACAAAAGTTTTTGAAACCCCTATATAAGTGGAAGTCAGAATCTACCCTGGAACTGAAGATTTAAAAAATTCTCTGAAGCAGATAAGACTCGGGGCAAGTTGGGTGAGCACAAACAAAAGGTAGGCTGTTTCCCAACTCAGATTTATTTGGTTTCATTGATAACAGGTCCACTGTGCAGTCAGCTAACATGAAAAGGCTTTAAAAAGTTTTAAAACCATTTTATAGCTGTATCCCCACAGCAAGTGCTGCCTAGCAAACATGGAATCAGTTCCATACTACTGAGCAGGTAGGAACTCAGTAAGCTTGCTTGTATTTGCACAACGGTTATTTTCACTAATCTGTGAAATAGTCCTTCATGCTAACCTATGAAGGAAGACAGTTGTCAGCAGACACATGAAAAAGTAGCTTAACCAGTTGCATACCTTCCACAGAACCTGATAAAAGTATTTACAAAGATTCATTATTTTAAATAGTAACTGAGTGGATACTTTTCAATGGAGTCATTTGTATTCAGCCATTTCGTTTCCTGTACTCTATTTGGTTTGTTTTAGTTCTTCAGCCAGCTGTCAGTGCAATGAATAAGAGCAGCTGTGGTTTCCTGTTAATTCCGGCCACTAGCATGCAAACTACTACATAAGCAATGGAAAGAATAATGTGACCCACTGCATGGATCCAGCTACCATGAGCATTAGTCCCGTCTTGTTTTGATCAAAAGCAACTCGAGTTCCTCCATGCAAGAAAACTGCTCATGTCCACAAATATCTGAAGGACTGGGGGCAAGTGGATGGGGCCAGGCTTGTTCTGGTGGGCCCAGCACCAGGTCAAGAGGCAGTGGGTACAAAGTGGAAGAAAGGAAGCTCCACGTGAACATGAGGAAAAGCTTCTGCCAAGACAGTCTGTGGAGTCTCCTTCTTTGGAGATACTCAAGACCTGCCTGGACTTTCCTGCATAACCCACTGTAGGGAACCCACTTTAGCAAGGGAGTTGGACTCTGATCTCCAGTGGTCCCTTCCAACCCTTACAAGTCTGTGTTCTGTAATATGTTCTCAATGGCATGTGGAGGTACTCAATCAGTTTCTAGTCCAGCTAACAGCTCACTTGCAGAAAATGGAGTGTTTAAACCCTAGATTTGAGTATTGTGAGATCAATCGCTTAAATTTGTGACCGTTTTGGAAAGATTCCAAAGCACAGGAGAGAAGCATGTCAAAAGAAAAAGAACTGCTACCTTCCCGAGTTGCAAAGGTTTGTAGTTCTCAGAGTCAAGAATTCTTTTATCTACAAATTAAGTGTTGCAAGATGCAGAAAGTTATTTCTATTTTCTCCCTCTGTGATGTGAAAAACAAATACTGAAGTTACAAATACAGATTTCCTAAAATTGCTTCTCTTGACCCAGAAAAGGGTTACATGCAGTTCTGTGCAGTGACAGTGTCTGACGCAATCAAGTTGGCTTGTGTTTCTAGACCCACTTGGTGGGAGAGTGAGATAAGTAAGCTATTAAATACTTTCCTATAATATTAAATGAGTATTAGGATGTTTAGAAGTAGGCCTTTAAGAGTGTCATGCTTGTTCAGGAACATGACAGCCAAGTTTCCACTGAGGTACAGAAGTTTGTCTACAGAAAAACTTAGGGCTGATCTTGAATTTGCCATCATCCAGCCCAACCCATGTGCTCTGCTGTTCCATCTCTGCACCAGGCCAATTGCCTGCTTGGGACCCTGACTTTCAAGGCAAGCCTCTTATGACATTTGCTCTGCTGAGTTCTGCCTAATTGCAGACAACAGAAATGACTACAAAAAGAGGTATGGATGACCAGTAGTTTCTACTGGCAGGTATCACCTGCGTGCACTGAGTTTTAAATCTGCTTTATAAAGGTCAACTTTGCTTTAAGGAGGTTGGCACTTTCCAGATCAGGGCTGGACTACCAGGGATCGAGGTTTCACCAAGGGGTGAAAGAAGTGCAGACAAAAAAAGTTGAAGATGACATCAGTAACTGAAGAAAAAAGACTCTAATTGCTACAGTGCTAAGCTATAAACACAGGTGTTCAGTAGAAATGGTAAGGCGCTGCTTAAAATGTAGAATTATTACAAATAATTCAGTTTCTGTTTCCCCAGTAATGAGCTCTCTCCAGGTCTACAGTGTTTAAAAAATAATTTTAAAAAAGTATTTGATTTACAGTTTTTCTTGGTTAGTTCCTGGTTAAATCTGTGAATGAACATAAACAAGAAAGTACGCAGAAGCCATACAATCATTCATGAAGAATTTTAGTATGGATGTGTGTCCAGAAATAAGGAGTAAAACTAGACAACAACCTTGAAAATACCAAAATCATTCATTTCCTGCACCCATACTTACTTCTTCCATCCCCTAAACTGCAAACAATGGTATTTAATATTCTTCAAAGCTTATTAATATGCATACCATGTACTTTTTCTGTAGATGTCCCTGAAGATGCAAACCTAAATCCAACTGCAACTGTACAACTGTACAATATCTAAAGCTCCAGGAATGCAAGGAAGATGAGAAGTATAGTGCTTCTTCAAAGAGTGACAGACATGACAAAGCGTACTGATTTGCTACTGATTACCTAGCAGTTAACTAAAGGCTCAGTACAAATTATATGTCCTTAAAAACATAACATTTGGTATGGGGAACAATTGATCAAGCTACTTCACACTAAGTGCAAAGCCAAATTTCACAAGCCTGCATCTGTGATGTTAGGAACTGTGCAACTCCTAATGCTCTGAAAGCCTTCCAGCTGCCAACTCACCCCCTTCTTTTAAAAGGTGACCTTATGTCCCTTGCTGCTTCAAATCACTTAGGCTGTACTCTGGACTCAGTGCGTGGGACACTCAGTGCAGCAAGCTCTTCCATTTCGTACTAGGGAGTTTGAGTTACAGTGCACTGGGCTTTGTGTATTTTTTTCCCCTCCTGTGAAATCTACCAAGATTCTAGTTTAAAAATCACTTTTAGACAAAAGCTCACATGGTTGGTGCACTCCAGACGGATGCAGAAATAACTTTGTCACCCCTTTTCCTGGCAGTTTCAGAAATGCTTCTGGTTTGCACACCTCTTTAATAGCAGGTTTCAAGCAGCCTATCTACACGTAATGTATCTCATGTCCTGTTTAAATAAACTATAAATCCAGGTCTGTCATCTGATAATAAACAAATCCCTACACAGCACTGGAAGGTAAAATCCATTTGCAATCACACTGCATTGAATAGAGGACAAACAAAACATCATTGGCAAGTCCTTCCTTAACCCATGGTGTAGAATGGCACAGGAAGAATAAAGACAAACCCTGAGGGCTAGCTATTTTCCTTAGCTGTGATTTTTAACAGCCTTGAAATTTTCAGTGCACGAGAATCGTGTCTTAAGAGCCACATCATTTACTTCTTGCATCTTTTGGATCTTATCTGAGACTGCAAGAAGCACAGTCGCCCATAGCATCAAGCAGTAAATCCAGGAGCCTACTGGACTGAGGAAGCAGCCATGGACCACAGCCTGCAGGGCGCAGCTGTAACTTTCCACACATGCTCCAGTGTTGGCTCCAGGCTCGCAGCAGACAGCCTTAAGGGACGCTGCTGAAAATCAGGGAATTCTGCTGAAGATTTATGGAGATGCTGATGTGGAACAGAGGGTAACTGATAGCCAGATTCATTGTTTGTTCACGTGCAGAGTGTTTTGTAATTCTTCACTGAGAAAACAAACATTCCTCTGGTTCTGAGCAGCACCGATAGCTTCCAATACGTCATGTCAGACCCTAAATAGCATCTTATAATTTCATTTGCTCCCGAGCTGTGCTTCATTACCCGCCTGCAGCTCCTAGCAGTAACACAGGCAGTACCGAAAAGGGCTTTGTGCGAACAGCAGCAGCAGCAAACAAGCGTAATTTAGGCAATGACAGTTCAGCAGTGCGACAGCCGCCGGTGTCTGACAGAGAATTACAGCAAGGGCAGCTGGGCAGGCCGGCGTGCTGCGGGCAACCCGGTCAGCCACCGCCGCGAGTTGCCGCGGGACGTTATGAAGGGGGAAGACGCGTCAGCAGGGCAGGCTGTGCCGCAAGGACGGGGGCGCTGCTCTCGATAACGGGCCCCGCAGCTTCGGCGCTAACCGCCGCCCGGGCCGGGCCAGCCACCGCGCACCGTCCCCCTCCCCCGTTCCCCCGGCCTCAGCACGGGGCGTTCCGAGGCAGTTCCACGGGGCACCGCGCGGGGCAACGCGGGGCGGCGCGGCTCTCACCTCCCTTGCAAGGGGTGCGGTGCTGGCTGTGTTGCGCCCGGTAGCCCTCGATCACTTCCCACTCGCCGTTGTCGCGCTTGATGGGGAAGGAGACGCTGAGCACGTGGTTGCAGGGCTTGATGATGCGCAGGATGCCGCGGACGCGGTGCCGCCGCTCCTCCATGCTCTCGCGGGTGCGCAGCCCCTCCACCAGCTTATCTTCCACGATGCTGGCGCCGCGGTCGAAGAAGCCCTCCACCATCTTGAAGAAGTTGGGGTCGTCCTCCTTGGTGGCCGCTTCGCAGTAGTGCCGCCGCGGGCAGCGACCCCCGCCCCACGCCGCCACCGCACCCCCGGCCGCCGCCGCCGCCGGCCCGCCCGGCTCCGCGCCCGCCAGCACGGCGCTGCCAGCCAGACGGGCGGCTAGCTGCTCCCCCAGGTAGCGGTACATGGCGTCGGCGCTTCCGCTGGACGCGCAGGGACGACGCGAGGCGGTGCTGGTGCGGCCGCTGCTCCACAATAGGCGCGGGGCGCCGCCGCCGCCGCCTTTAAACGGCCTCGAGGTTGGGGGGGGGGGGGGGAAACTTGGGGGGAGTACGGAGAGACAGGAACACGCCGCTCCTCCGCACTGCGCATGCGCGCCGCGCCACCGCCCCGCCCCGCCCCCGGCGGGACGCGGGGGGAGCGGTGCGCGCCCCCGCGGCCCTTCCTTTCAAAGGCGCCCCCTGCGCGCCTAGGAAGGCGTGCGCGCGTGCGCGGGCTCCGCCTCGCTGCTGGTTTTCGCTCAGGCCCGAGCTCGGCCTCCGTCGCGGGTAACGGCACCTTGCAGCTCTACTCCTGTGGCGGGTTACTGCGTCCTGGTGGCTGTGAGTAGCGATAGCAGCGAGGCCCCGCGTGTGCGCCGCGCGGGGCTGTGTGGGCAGCGCGGCGTGCCGCTGTGAGCGGAGCTGCGGGCCCTGAGCTTTGTCCGTGCCCGTGTGTTTGGAGCACCGGCACTGCTGCTGTCCCGTATGCTGAATGAGCTGCGCGGCCGTCTCGTGAAAATAAGTAGCTCCCTCCTGTCTCAGTGTTTCAAATAATCTGCGGAGGTGGGAGTCAAAAAGCAGCCGAAAATGATGTGCGCCGTTCCGTGTTCCCTAATCATAGGTGTTGAGCAGTCAAAGGTGAGCTGATTAGAGAGGCTTATAAAAAGCCTGTCAGGTAGTGAAGTGACAGTTGTAATAACCAGAGGTTAACAGCATCTTCTCTTTCACAGCATGCTATCAGGAGGTTTGTCTTTGAGTAGCTGTGTTAAGAAGAACCGCTGGTTTCTAAGGTTAGTTTTATTTCATCCTCACATCCAAGAGTTTCACTAACCTTCAGTTTCCTCTTAAATATTAGTCTTACATACACGTGCCTTTCTTCATACATGGAAATACACAGCCACACATGTGTAGTGTATTTATGTTTTTACAGTAATACCTCTAAGGGTAGAGTATTAATCAGACTTTATAATGGGTTGTTACTAAAAACGTGCAACAAGGGAGATGAACAAGCTGATGTAACTTATCTGAGCTCCTGAAACATCTTTGTGTACTACTTGATTACTTTCTAGCTATGCATGCAATAAAGCGCACTATATTGTGCCTCCACGAGGAAATGCAAATTTTAAGGTGTAATAGTTTCAAAGCAAACAAAATCAAATCTTATGTGTCAAATTTTAAAGCCTGATGGATAAAATCAATTCCACGTCTTGTATTCAATTCTTTGTGCTTTAACACCAGAATATTATGTGGTTAACTATTTGAAAATCTGCAGCTGACCAAGGTAATCTCTATCCTGTGTCTGGCATCATTAGTAGCTGTTTTATAAGTGAAAATAAAAAGCTAAGAGGTAAGTAAGGTTCAGCATAGTGTTTTCTGTCAGTATTTTTCAGTTGAACTAAAATGGCCCTAGGATGAATTGCATTATTTCAAGTTAGAATAGCTACTACTAGTTAGCATCCCAGTTGCCATCCTTGTTGGCTAACCAAAGCAGGTGAGAGAACACGAAACAGAAATGAAGACTCTGTGCAAGACTTAGCAACTTCACTCCTTCTTTTGGCTGAGCCATTTTGAATCCAGAGTAGACCCAGGATTGCCTTCTGATCTGAGCTTTCAGTATGTGCATTCACTGGGCGATGTTCATTCAGTGAATTTGAGCTGAGAACTAATCCTTTTGTGTGCTAAACTGCAAAACTTTCTGGTAACAGAAATGCAGTTTTTAAATGCTCTGCAGGTGGAGTTGTGTCAGCAAGCTTTGAGTATTTGGCCTTAACACATGATGTGTTTAGCATTTCTCATGCTTTTCTTATCAGATAAATTGATTATGCAATAAAATCCAAATATTGTTTGTTTGCATGTCTAAGAACTCTTTTCTAGTGATTCTAGAAATGACTTGTTTTGTTAAATTAAAGCTGTAGTCTAGTGGGGTAATTAAGCATCTCTTGAAGTTGAAGTGAGGTCTTGTTTCTCATTTAATTCCATGTGTCAGTAATTTTATATCCCTAACTTATTACATCAGAAATCACAGAAAATGCTTGCTTTTCTTGGGTATGCCAGACAGTACTGGTAATGTTGCAATAATACATACACAGATGGATCTCTCATGAGGAACATAAAACAGTGCCATATGAAGTTGCATTTGGGATATGTGCATAAAACTGGACGGTATTGTGGATACAGTAATGTGTTGAAAACAAATTTATGTTGTTTAAAGTATTCTGGGGTCTTCTGGAAAGGAACTTGAAACTTTATATCTAGTGCCGTTAAGATCACTGGGCGTGGAAACAGCGTGGTGTCTCAGTAAGACTAGATAAGCACAGAACTTGGCACAGTTACTCTGCAAAAGTTGAGGCTGTCATTGTAGCCTGATGGAAAAATGCTCAGTCTCTGAGATGTGTGAATGGTTGAATGATAGCTACTGTAAAACAGGAGGACATGGATCTGTCAGGAGTACAAACTGCAGTCATATTCCTTTTGTTTAAAACATTGTGCATGCCTGTAAAATATAGGGTATGCAGTAGGCCATATGTATATGAGGTCTCACAGTAACATTGGAATTACTTGCATATTGTGGCTAAGTATGTTACTATACTATCAAACAACAATCTAATAATTATTTTGTAGGTCTTAAGGCATTGTCTAGTTTTATAAACTGGGCTTTCTATCTTGACGATGATTTTAAGTTTCATGTTAAAGAAAATGTAGAGTGCATAGATGTCTCTACTTGAGCATCTTGTACCAGCGTCTTCAGAAAAGTTGGGGAAAACTGTTTAAGTGTGCGTTCCTTTTTACGTACGTAGGTTTCTCTGACATTAATGCTTCCTCCTTTTTCCATGGAAACTACGGCAGATTCAAAGAGCGCAATAACACTGATAGACCGAGTTCTCAGCAAAAAAACATTTGTTTTTCATCATTGTCTCCACTGTCAGTTATGCATTTTTGCCAGCCATGAACAAGGGTTTGTATGCCGTGCTTGTAAAAAAAAAAATCTGTGTGGTGGTTTTGGAACATAGCTTGTCTTCAACATTGCTGTTGCCATTGTTGAAATGTGCCACCCACCACCTCACTGTGCTCACATCCACTGTTTGGGCTCTATAAATGTTCAGCAGGCATTGGTGGTTGTCAGCAGGTGCGATTTCTTCTGCGTGGAGGAATTCAGTTCTGCCCATTTGCTCCACATACACTTCCATGTCAGATGCCATCTAGTCCGATTGGCCCTCTGCTGCCATCTGTCATATGGCAACAAAACATAAGAAAATATTGATGGAAAGATTCAACCTCGATTGCTGTACCATCAACATCTGCCTCCAATGCTGCAGGTCAGTGTAGTAACATAGGAGGTATTACTTTTGGAGCAGCCCTCCTATATAATTTTCATAAGGTATGCCATAGTTTAAATATGTTAGGAAGCTTTGCTGATCTAAGCTTAGTTTTCATTCACGATTTGTGAATAAATTGCACTACTTTTAGAGCTAAATCTTTGTATCATGTTTGTTACTTGTGTCCTTTTTATACAAAGCCAGTACCTGATATAACAGGGGTAAAATGAAAAGCGTGGCACAGTCATCTGGCTTCAAGATCCATTGCTGGAGGGCTGGCTCTGTGAAAAGCCATTAGAGGCAACAAATTAATTAGATGAATCTCAGAAGACTGTGTTTTAATTTGACTTTACTACATAAGCATTCTTATGAAATGATCTCTTGACTAGAAATCGTCAGTCATCTCTTGACAACCAATTAGCGGCTGAAGTTGATGGGAAGATGTTTCATAGGCAGTGTAAAGTACCAATACCTAAACATATCTGCGTGGAATGTGGAATTGTAGGGGTTGGAAGGGACCTCTAGAGATTGAGTCCACCTTCTCTGCTGAAGCAGATTTCCTACAGTAGGTTGAGCAGGAAGGTGTCCAGACTGGTCTTCAATATCTCCAGAGCAGGAGACTCCAGCACCTGTCTGGGCAGCCTGTCCCAGTGCTCTGTCACTCTCACTGTAAAGAAGTTCTACCTTGTGGTTGTGTGGAGCTTCCTGTGTTGCATTTCGTGCCCCTTACCCCTTGTTCTATTGCTGCGTACCACTGAAAAGAGTCTGCCCCCATTGGATTGGCTCCCCTCTCAGCATTCTCTTCTCCAGACCTCTCAGCCTCTCAGAAACCCAGATCTCTCAGCCTTTCCTTGTTGTGTGGGAGGTTCTCCAGGCCCCACATCTTCTTTGTAGCCTTCTGCTGGCCACAAAGACTCTCTGCAGAAGTTTTCTGCCTTTTTGAACCGAGGAGCCCAGATTTGGATGTAGTGTTCCATATGTGGCCTCACCAGGGCAGAGCAGAGGGGAAGGATCTCCTCCCTCAACCTACTGGCTGCTCTTTTCTTGATGCACCCTAATATACCATTGGCCTTCTTGGCCACAGATGCACTGGCTCAAGATCCATTTGTTGTCCACCAGGCCGACCCCATCCTTGGATCAGTTTTTTCAGAGCTTGTTTCCAGCAAGTCTGCCCTTAACCTGTACTGATGCATGTGATTACTCTTCCTCAGGTGCAGGACCTTAGCCTTGTTCTTGCTGAAGTTCATCATGGTCCTCTCTGTCCAACTCACCAGTCTGTCCAGGTCCTGCTGAATGACTGGAGTACTCCTCACAGCTTTGTATTGTCTGTGAACATACTCTAGGTTGACTCTGTCCCTTTGTCCGGGTCCCTGATTAAGGTGATGAACAGGACCAAACCCAGTACTAACCCCTGGAGAACACCCTAGTTACAGTGCTCTAACTAGACTCTGTGCCGTTGATCGTGACCTCCTGAATTCTGGCAAAGATTTATTAATCCCTTATCTGTTTGAGGTATCTAAGCTAATTCTTAATAGCTTCAGCTGTGTTTAGCTATACCAGTTCTGGAAAACAGGCTGTCAGATTTTTTCATGGGCTCCTTGATGCAAATCAACCTGAAGTCAGTGATTCTCTAGGCAAGCTGCAGGAGTTAGGTATATATGTGCTGGAGGTTGGGAATGTGCATTCTGTAATGTGGTTAAGTTGGAGAAGAGGTATGTGGATGACTTAGATAGTGTTTGAAAGCTTCCAGTACATAACGCTACTGGTGAGATGCTTAGACACCATTGGTCTGATTTTTTTTTTTTTTTTTTTTTTTTTCATGTTTTCATTTATTTTCATGATTACTAACTCGGGTGTTAACCACTAGCATCTTGTTCATGTGTATATATGCTAAGATTTTTTTGTCGCTCCATTGCATTATAGAGAGTGCAACTTTGAATTGTACATGTAGGAGCCTGTCAGATTCAGGTTACCACGAAAAATAGAGAGTCTGAAATGAGAGAGTCTTGTTTTCTAAGCTGGAAATATTGCCACAAAAATATGGGCAGCTGAGCAAAATAATAGTTCAATTTATTATTGAAACAATCTGGATGCTTTTCAATTGTCCTGGAAATCTGAAACAAGGTATCATTTGTTGTTTCTGGTAATAGAGTTAGTTTTGCAGAATGTGAGATTTTCCTAATTATATCAAGTGAAAGGCAGAAGAAAAGCCCTCAGTAAGGGGAACACATCCTCAGCCAGTTTGTCAGAGCACGTGTCAGAGGGAAGCATTCTGAGCTTTTTAAATGTTAATAATTCTGCTGTGGGAGTCAAAAAATATTGAATTGATTCTGATAACTGCCTCATGAGTAAATATGCTTTTGATTGCTGTGGAAAGTGGCGGTGCTTATGTTTGTCACTTTGAAAGACCTTCTGTCTCCATCTGTTTATATTGTTGCTGTGCGTGATGGCTGCGGCTGCCAACTGCTTACTTCAGCTTTGTGACAGAACAGATATAAAAAGCTCTTCAAGTACACAGGAGATAAAGTCCTCGTCACTTGTTTAGACAGTCCATAGATATGCAAAAATTTTTGGTGGCATCTTTTGGTACTGTGTTGCTCTCAAGTTGTTACTTACTAGTAGGTGTTTCCAGGTAATATGGTGGAAATATAAACATTCTTTTTATAAAGCTTATTTTCTGTAAATTCATTTCAGGTCTTCAGATTTGTAGGACAAAACAGGTTTCATGTTTGAACTGAAGCATGCTGGGGTTGACAACAAATTGATCTATTTTCAGTGACCTTCCAGTCAGCGTGGCATTCATTAAGCAATAGAGGCTTTTGCAGGTCAATTTAAAGACTTCTCTCCCTTCCTGTACTAGTAGGAGTTTGTGAAAGCAGCTGTTTTGACTCTGTGGAGTAATAGCTGGATTTCACTTGGTTCATTCTCGCATCCACTTTAAAAAACAGAAGAGGAGATAATACAGTTACCAAACAATATATTTGAGCTTCTCACCCAAGTGTCAGATGTGTTTGAAAAAGCTGGCAGTGGGAGAGCTGGCAGGTATGCACGCATAAAAACATTCACGGATACACTGTGAGCTTGCAAGCTTCTCTGCCCTGAAGAGTGGTAGGAAGAAAAGTGCTTTAGTCAATTTGCTTACCAGGAGTTGAGATATTTCTTTATTTCTTTATTTCTTTATACCTCAGTGTTGGTTTTTTTTAGTCAGCATAACGTAATAGAAAGTGTGGCTTGACATAAAGAATTATATTTTATTGACATAAAGAATAACAAATAAAGAATTGTTTGAGTAGCATTTACAATATTTCTTTTTCTGCATCTCTTGATGGTCTTGGGTGTCTGGCTGAAAATTGTACCTGAGATTCTAACAGCCTGGAATCCCAGCATCAGAGATTGCAAACCAGCTTTTTCTTGCTTTTAATACTGAATTGGTAATCAGAAATTCTTGTTGATATAAACCAAGAGTCTTTTTGTTTTAAGGATAAACAGTAAAACTATTATGAACTAGAGAATACTAGTCTCCTGTAGTGCTTCTGTTCATATTTCTTTGAACAAAGTCAGCTTTATCCTTTTGTTTAGGAAGACACTGGTTATTGAATCTGTTGTTAGAATGTTTTAATGTTTAATTCAAGGGAGATTTATAGCATTAGTGTCCTTTGTGGAAGATGATAGTGGCTGAAGTGCAGAGTGAAAAAATTAGTTTGTTAATGCATTTGATGTTGGTATTGTTCATCAGAGTAGCCTGAAGGAATGCTAGATGGTATTTTTGGACACATTACGGATTTTCCAGAACTTTTCAATGGCTATGCTCAATGTTATAAGTGCATGTGATGTCTTTCCTTAGTTATCTTTCACAGACCTCAGCATTGCTCATGGTAGCCTTGGGATCTAGAGATCTAAAACAGGAAGTGAACTTGATCTAACTCATCCAAATGGAGCCATAGAATGGGATGGTTCTGTTTTAGTTAGTGTCCCTCACTCTGAGTGAACTTCTTTGTCTTTAAATAATTTATTTCAAAAAACAAGCTAGTTATTCCTAGTACTTTTAGTCTGTCTTCTAGTTAAATGAACTGGTTTTCGAGTCATGTCCTTCTGTGGAAATACTGGAGCTCCTTTTCTCTGATTATTTTCTTGATTATTCTTTGTTATCTAAGATTGTCAGTGTTGGCAAGATAATGCCTATCTGTTTTATTTTATCACCTCTGATTTTATTTTTCTTTACTGTGGAAGTCTAAGTTGAAGATAAGCTCTGCATCATTGTTGGTAGCTGATTTTCCTTAATTTAAGGAGTATTTTATTGTTGTCATCTGACTGTCAGTTTAAACACATCAAGGACTGGCAAAAACACTTACTTTGAAGTTTTTTTTGTTTTGTTTTTTTGTTTTTTTTTTTTCTTTTGCTGCCTTATCAGTTTTGTAGATAAAGTGGGGTTTGTCTTCAGTGAAGATCTAACTGGCAGTCCAAATAATACACAATTATTGTTAGTGATGTCAGCTTTCTTGAACATGACTACATGCTCTGTGTTCACGAAGTTAGTAGGGCATATTGGTATTGTGGTAGTTGTGTAAATACAAATGTAATATTGGGCTGTATAACAACATTGTGCTACATAAGCAGAAATAGTTTCTTCCTCTGTCTGTTGTATGCCTTGTGAAGGTAGGATATTAGAGGCAAGGGAAAAGCCAGGCTCCCTCACTGTTTCTGTTCCTTCGGTATACTTTATGCCTCACTGGTGAACCCATAATTGTAATGCAAGCCTATTAGTGTTATTGAGTTCTAGTTTAATTCATTCTTTGTTACATGACTAACTCAATGAAGGCTATTTCAAGTCAAAGAAATTAATGGGCCTGTTAACTTAAGGAAATATATATTTGGCCAAGTGTTGTACTCTTATCACCTTTTTTTCCTCCCAGAGCATGCATATCAGAACACAGCGCACTGCCTCAGCACTCAAATCTCAAAGGAGTTCTTAACATTTTGAAAACCAAGACATGCTTGTGTGGGTTGGTCCTTCACAATATATAAAGTAGGAGAGAACCTGCTTCAAATAGTATGAGTTTCAAGAATAGAACAAAAAAAAAAAATCTAAATCAGGCACACTAATAACAAGTTTGAATTATTTGATTATTTTATACTTGCACCTGAAAACTTAGTGAAAATATGAAAGCATTAGACTGAAGGCAGTAACTTGTACTGCAGGCAGAGAGGAAATTAGATATAGAAATGGACTAACCATTTTAAAACATGAACAGGTAAACTGTAAAATTGAGTTGGAAAGGTTAGGTTTGTGATGGTTATCTAAAGGGCAAAGGAGTAGCATTGAGCAGTGGTAGTGCAGTATTTAAAGTACAAGCATGAAAACTTGTAAGTTCTCTGCTAGCTTCACCATACTGTGTGGGCTGAAGCAAATTACTTTCCTATCTTCAATTCCCACAAGAAAAAGAGGTAGTTGGGTCGTCTCTATTTCAAGATATGCGGATGACAAATACATTAAGTATCATTTAGAACATGAGCTGGTTTTGCAAACTTCGGATTAGTAATAGGTGTAGGACAGAAGTTATGAGCAACTGCAGTATTTATCCTCTGAGAAATGGGGAACCTATGGAATTTACTTTTATAGCTAGCTAATACAAATTTTCTGTCATATGTAGGTTTTCTCAAGGCGTAAAGTCTTTGATTCTATTATGCGATAAATAATATTTCTTGATATCAGAGCACAATAAATTTTCTCAGATATTTTCCTTGCTTGGAACAGAATCGGTGAGCTGTAATGAAACTGGAGTTCACATATGTTTTTATAAGAATTAATGAAAAAATGAGCTTACGTAAAATTTCCAGCCTCTATTGGATTGAAAGAGTCTATTGAAATTAGTACTAGGGAAATGAGCAAAGCTTTCCCTGTGGGAACAGCACATGCTCTCTGTAGCTGCCTCTGTACGTTATTTTGGTGCATTAGTTTGAATGAGAGTGGTTGTCGAATAGAAAGTAGGTTTTTCTAATAGATTTCAGTTATTTGTTTAGCATGTCTGAAATATTTTTTTCAGGAAGTCTTTATCTACCACTTCAGAGGATGGTGGGTGGAGGAGGGTAATATAACTTGATCTTTGGCTATATTTTGTTATAAAGTTTACTTGCTAATGTGCTGAGTGAGGTGAAACTACTCAAAGGAAATATATATTGGAATTGGCATGAATTGCTTGGGAATATGCCAGTGTAGATATGATTGTGACTTTGAGTGTGCTGGGAAGTCCTATTAGATCAGTTGAAAACAGCATCATTTCTTGGGCTGCATTAGTACGCTTTTTCTGTTTTGTTTTGCCATCCAAGGTAGATCATTAGAGGATATAAACTCTGGAGACATAGAGACCAAAGTGACTTTCCCTGTCAGATCATTAACTGCCAATCCTAGATTGACCCTGTTGCAGTAACATGGTGTAGTTTAGTTATTCCCTGATTCCAGTGTACAGCAAGGTGACCTCAGCAGACAGCTTTGACTTGTCAGCCACGAGGTCTTTTCCTTTCTAGAGTAGGATCAAATCTTTTATTTCATCAATGTTTGTTAAGCATTATTAATCTGGAAGATCAGTGGCAGGCTTTCCACCAATAGTACTGCAGTTGGCATCTAGCTCTTGACCTATGAATTCAGTATTTCCTTCCAAAGATACTGGAATTGGACCAGTCTTAAATTACAGTGAGTACTGTTACTAGTACAGAGTGTGGTGGCAAATTTGTTGTGGAGCCTGGATCTAGATTGGCAATCTAATGGAATATGGAAAACCTATTATAACCTTCTAACAGGAACAGCTTTGGTCCTCCTTAAAACTGCTTTGCTTCATCTAAGATTAGCAGCTGAATAGGTGATTTACAGTCCCTTCAAGCCTCTTAAGATTTTTCCACCTCTTTGCAGAATACTAACATCTCAGTGAGATTGGTTTTTGAAAGTTATGTTTGAATCAAGACCTTTCTTTAGTCTTTCATAAAGCTGTCTTAAGTAAGGCTGTGACTATGGGAAGAAGTACTAACTTGGTGTAACACCACTCTTTGATACAGCAGTACACATGCCTTTGCGTTTCTTATCAGTGCAGGATGCTGCTGAAGGATGTTTTCTGTTTTTACTTGCCAACTCAGGCTGTTCAAGATGTCTCCTAAACAATGTGTCATTTGAGGGATACTTGGAAAGTAGTATTTGGGCGTTGAATGGCTTCCAGGGTCAGAACCTCAGACATGATATGTACCTGGATAAAGGTAAATTGAAGAAAGGCTGAGTGAACTGGGTCTGTTCAGCCTTGAGAAAAGAACACTGAGAGGGGATCTGATCCAGGTCTTTAAATATGTAAGGTGTGGAGGGCAGATTGGTGAGGCTGGACTCTTTTCAGCGGTGAATGGAGACAGGACAAGGGGAAACGGCTGGAAACTGCAGCATAGGAAGTTCCGCACGACTGAGCGCAAGAACTTCTTTACAGTGAGGTGACGGAGCACTGGAACAGGCTGCCCAGGGAGGTGGTGGAGTCTCCTTCTCTGGAGATGTTCAAGACCTGCCTGGATGCCTACCTGTGCGACCTGCTGTAGGGAACCTGCTTTGGCAGGGGGGTTGCACTCGATGATCTCTGGAGGTCCCTTCCAACCCCTACAATTCTGTGATTCTGTAAACACTTCTTTAAAACATTTGATTTCCCAAGTTAAAGGGGTAGGTGTAAGTAAAAGGGTCTGCCAGGTTGTTCCCATTTGGGATTAGAATTTTAGTTTCCTTTACAGCTAGAAGAATGGAATGTGGGTTTTACAGGTTGAGGAAAAAAAACATCAAGTGATGTCAGTGTACAGAGAAATTAAATGCATAATCAGATTTCGAGGTTCTTAACTCTTTCAGTGTTATGCTGATACCTTTTTTCTCTCACATTTTTACAGCTTTTAACCAGCATTACAGCTTAAAATGGCAGTGCTTTGGATGCTTTACTCTTCATTCCCTATCAAACCAAATATTTGCTCATTCTTCATGGGGATTAAATGCTTGGTCCCATGTTTTATTGCGAGTTGTTTGGTTTTTGTTTTTTACAGTGATCCAGATGTTCAGTTTTCTGCATGATTTTTCTGTTGGCAGCCACAGCTTATAATACTTTGTACCTTATGTTGTGATGTTATAGGAGTTCTTGACAAAAGCTTCAAACATCAATGAACATTTGCTCATTTGTTACTGAATATCTTATCTGTTGAACATTAATCTTTGTTTTGGGAAAGGTATCTTTTCAGTTACTTCTGATATCTATACCATAAACTGCATCTCTACTTGCTTTTCAGGTTTGTGCTGATACTTCAGCTGTTTGTCTTTAATTCTTAGATATCTTTTCTGTTCCAGTGTTTCAAAATGATTGTGTTAAATGATGTGTGGTTATATTTCATTTCATGTTAAGTTGTTAAGAGCTCATGTCTCCTGATTTGCATGGTATATTGGTTTTACCAGCAAGATAAGTCTCCGTATAGAATTAGAAACATCAGTGTAGGATTTGCAGTGACATGTCAAGTAACTCAGAATATCAGCAGAGATAAGAATTCAACAAGCAGTACATTTTGTTCTTTGATCAGTTGTAAAGGTTGCAAGTATCTGGAAAAAGATAGTAGGTGGTATGTTTAATGTAATAGCTTTTTGTTTTTCTGCTTTATCTGCTATCTTCTTAAGAGCTCACAAATGGATTTTAATTGTGAATTTCTTGGGAAAGACAAAAACAATGTGTATTTACTCATTAATTGTTCTGTACTCAAGACAATAGCTGATTATACGCTATGTCCTTCAGGCATTTTGAGTTTCTTCACGTTTTGTTTTTCTACTGGTCTTGTCAATTTTTGGTACTAAGACTGATCATCTTCTGTTATGCAGAGCACCATCTTCTCTCACTGAAGATTATTTCTCCTTAGATTGGGTTGCTAGCATGAGTGAATGTGATGAGCATGCAGATATGTGGCTCAGTTTTATCCCAAGCTGTTTGAGGGAAGAATTGGGGGTGTCTAGAATATTCCCAAGGATGAAAAAAATGTAAGTGAAATAAATGGTTTTAAAGACTGTTCAGATAAGCTACTTGTAATGCAGCAGGTGGATGAAGCTGTTCTCACCCTTAATGTAATACAGCTCAATAATGAGGACTGTGTAGTACTGTAAGTAATAGTTTTATGTTAGAAAGTTATTGAATTAAAGGCAATTGAGTGCCCAACAATAGAGTAATACTGTTTTGGTACAAAGAGTAATTGAGGTATTGCCTCTAACACTAATACAGCGAGGAGAAGATATATCTTTACTGAGAATAATAAAGATACAAGAAGGCTTTAATCAGTAGTTACGCTGTTGAGAACTTAACACAGTAGAGGAAGATAAAAGATGATTTCTAACACCTCATCTTGAGGTTTTTGATTTTGTCAGAGGTAGGTTTGGATTGCTGGATTACTGTGGGAACAGATGTTTGTATAGGCTATATATACCAATGCTTCAAGCATTTTGTGCACAGTGATAGATGGATTTTCTCCAGTGTTGACATCTTCTAGCAAATTTATGGACATAACTTTTTATTGAGTAGAATAAAAATTGTGATTTACAACTTCTAAGTTGTACAAATTACTTCAAGTTACTAGGGGGAGGGTGGCTGGGGAGCAAGAACTTTACCTACCTTTGAAATGGGGGGAAATTTATGTCTAAAAGGCACCTTTGGTTCAGTCAGCTGTGTTGATAGTTACTCAGTGTCACCTTTTCTCTGTTAAAGCTTAACTAGTTTGCTAAACTAATATCTATCTAAACCATTGAAATGGAAAGGCTTATCTGTTAAAAAGCTAATGGCAATTAATTTCATTTATGAATCATTTCTTAATTTCTTGATAGGCAAATACTTTAAAAAAAAAAAAAACCTTCTAAACTTTTTGAGTCTTGAATTTTTAAAGCAGTTTAATTTAAAATACTCTGAAATTTTATCTTCCTGCTTTTGTTTTGTTTTGTTTTCCCTGCAGCACTGTAGTAAACTAACAACTTTACTCCTTATCCATAATGCTGGTGGAACTGTTTGCTTGGTTGATGTTCATGGAGTCCTATAAAGAAAGGGCAGGTACATTGGTTCTGTAGCCACAATAAGAAACAAGGATGTGCAGTGAACCATCTGTGATCTCTGTAGTGCCATTCATTGTTGTATAAAACCAGATTGGCCCTACTCTGAAGGTTATAGCTGCTAAAGGTAGCTTTATCTCTGAAATGAGTCTTGCTGTCTGTTAAGATCATATCTTTCAGTTGCTAAGGCTGAAATGTATTTCTTTGGAGTCAGAGGGAAGGAGAGAGTCCAAATTAGCCTCAAATTTTCTCTGTATCTTCAAGAACAAAAGCTGACTTGTATCCTAGTTGCTGTATTGTATCACTATTGCTTGTATCACTCTCATGTAATTAAAAATCTGACTTGTTTAAAGTGCAGCACTCACATCAGAAGCATGTTGTATACTTTTGAGGTCTTAGATCTATGGAGAAACTGTATAAAGCCTCCTTTCCTTTCTTCCGGAGCTATGAAAATATCACAAGAGATCTTCTGTTTAATACATAAAATCGTAAGTTACGTTGTACCACACAAAAGTAAATTAATAACCTTACATGAAGGATGTAATTGCATACAGAATACATAGTTAAAATGTTCAGAACGTGGCTGTTCCAATGGTGCCTGGTACCATATTCTCAGTCTGGTCAAAAAATACTAGTTCCTGTTTATAGAAAGGTTGGTTGTTCTTATGGAGGGGTCTTGCATACAGAGTGGGGAAGAGAACAAACTATTAAGTTGTTGGTGTACAGAGTTCTTGTGGGCATGTATGTTATCTGGTTCCTACTAGAACTGTTCAAGTAGTTTCTAGTTTTACACAGTCCTTGAGCACAGCTTGATCCTAGTGATTGCTATTATGACTCCTTTGGGTGAGTGGGTGGCCTTTTGAGTTAACAAGCATGTAACTTGAGTTGCTTAATGATTCTGACAGGTTAAAAATATACCACTTGACTTCAGAATGCAACAGGAAGTGTGACTTTTCGTTAAACTCTAGTGCTAACGTATCCAGTTGTGAAGAGTGATAGGTATTTTAGTAACACTTACAGACAAGTGATTTGCATAAGGCTTTGTTCATTTTAGGAAAGGTAGGTTTTCAACACCCTGTCTCCCACAGTGCAAAGGCACAAGCACGGCAGTCTTACCTACAGCTCTTGTCTGAAACACTGATCTCCAGTTTTTATAGTCTTCTCCTTTTTTGAGTCAATGTTTTGTAAAGAAAAAATATTGTTATTTTTTTGCCTGCTGTAGGATGGGAGCAACATACAAAATGGGTGAGTAACCTCCATTTTTTGACTCACTACGGTGAGTGCAGCTGTGAGAGCAGCCTTTGATTATGGCTATTTGTATGCTACAACCAGTTAATCCAAGTGCTGCATACAGGCTGTGGAAGATGGATATTAGAAACTTCCATGAAACATGAAATACCAGCTTACATGTTTTGAACCTAAGTGGAATCTTGGTTTCTTTGGGAAATGCATTAGATGTCATAGAATTGCTTGGCTTGGAGGGGACCTTAAAATACTGTAGTTCCAGTCCCCTACAATGGACAGGGTTGTCACCATGTAGATCAAATGGCTCAAAGCTCTGTTCAGTCTGACCCTGAGTATCTCCAGGGATGGGACATCAGCAACCTCTCTGAGCAGCCTGTTCAAGTGCCTCACCACCCTCTGAGTGAGGAATTTCCTCCTAACATCTAACCTAAACCTCCCCTCTTTTAGTGTAAAACCATTCCCTCTTATCCAATTGCTATCAGGCTGTGTGAAAAGTCAATCTCCATCTTTTTTTTATAAACTCCCTTTAAATTTGGAAGTTTATATGGGAAGATGTACTTGATTCATGTTGTCTGTTGCACAGTATAATAGCACTGGTGTTTGTATTATTAAGTTGAAAGGCATTTACTGTCTTAAAAATAGATTTAAAAAAACCTTACTAAAACAAAGGTCAGTGAATTGTTACTCAGCTTGGAAACAAATTGTTCTCTTGATTAAATAATTTGGCCTTTTAAAAATAGCCAAACTTTTACAATAAGAAAATAAAAATCTGATGCAAGCCTTGCATGTTTTCTTTTTCACCTTAATCCTAATAAATAAACAGGCAGTTAATCTGATGTAAAGGGCTGCTAGATCTTGTTTCTTTGACAATGACAAACTGCCTCATTTTCATCTTATGTCCTGTATTTATATATCAACTTCAGTTTATCAGAAGATTTAAATTGTGGAATAGGTTTTTACTGGTAATTATGCTTGTGGATAATTTTCTGCAGACTTGACCCTTTATTTTTTTCTGGGAGAAAAAAAAAAATCACCCCCTCCCCCCAACATTTTACTTCTAAATTGTGAAGTTTTGGACTATACTGCAGTATCTGGAGGAGTATCTTTCCTTGGCAGAAAGTATAGTAGCTCAATTTTCTGAAATAGTTCTCAAAGTGAAGGGTTTATAGAATGCATGTTCTTTAAAACATGCACATTGTTTCTGTGTATCTTTGACCTTTTACCTTTATCTTTCCTTCCTACTCACAAGGTCACTGTTCTAAAGAACTTTTAACTACTTTTGTTTGTAACAGACACTGTTCATCTCTAATTATGTGATTTTAGTGTATTGCAAAACAAAAATCAATAAGTAATGTTTGTTGCTTAAAAGACAAGATCTTGCAAAGCAGGAAGTTGGTGAATATGATCAAAAAGCATAGTCCCTTTACTCCAGTTCTCAGGCGAGAAGGGTTATCTCAGTGACTGAACTGGAAATGTGTAATGTTTGAGTTGTCAGATTTTTTTGCATACTTTGGTTTCAAAAAAATTTTTTACATTCATATCTAATGCAGCTGTTGAATAAATACCTGTATACAGTCCAAACACTTAGAGAAAACATCTTAATTGCAGTGTAAGAGAAATATTTTTGATTGGAGCTTTTTTCTTTTCTTGCCCAAGTTGCACAGACATGTTATATGTTCATATCTTTGTCCCAGTGTTGTTGTTCAGAATCTAAAAATGTGTGAAACTGTCACTACACTGCATGCAGTTGGCTCAGGCTTCTGAGGTTATCACAGGTCTGTTGCCTGTGATATAGTTAGCATTCTGCATCCATTTTTCCTTTGACTGGTGAATATCTTCGGAGATTTTCTACTTAACAGTCATACAGTATAACTTCATTCAAGAAAAGAAACTACAGAGTGAATTTAACTGGAAGTGAATGCTGTGAAGATAGCTATTAAGAGTTGTTTTTCTGTTAGGTCAGTGCCACTGTCTTCTAACTACAGTTAGAAGTGTAGAATCAACCATGCAAATGAGAGAGGGGTAAAAAAGCTCACATCTAAGATTTAAAATATCCTTCTTATATGTATTTGTTCTCTAAATAGCCAAATTTTCAACAGGCAATGGCCAATGAATTTTTCACGTTGTAGGAATCAGGCTATGAACTACATACTGGTTAAGATGTTCAGAATCAAACAACATCAGAAGTGAAAAGAGCACACTCCATAGTTATATCTCATAAAGAATTTGAGAAGGGGAAAGATGCGTGTTTCCATAGTATTGCTTTAATTCTTCATCTTCTGATACATTACTGTCTGTGTAATTTTATTTACTGCTTGAAGCTTACTGTGTAAAAGACAACGAAATTGTTACCTAGAGGTAGAACTTCTGCAGCTAACTTGCTGTGCATAGAACAGTAAAGCCCTGATGGCGTATTACTTGCATATCATTTTGAAAATCAGGAATTTATGCCTATGACTATCATTCATTGCAGCTGATGAGCAGCTGAATCTGTCATGCTCCTGCTCCCTTTAAATTACCTTGGCCTAATGCTCAAGTGATTATTGTCGTGAGTGGACACCCTTAATGGAGAGTAAAATAGGGAATAAAAGCAATTTTTTTAAGGTAGTTTGGGGGGTACTTAGCTTCACAAAAAGTTTCTGGAGTACCTCTATCAGAAGAGGAATTTTCAAGCAAGTCTGGATATCTTGTCCTATACACAACAAATTACTCTGATTTAACGTTTAGTGATGTAGTTGTGCATTTTAAAAACTGTTAATTTTAAAAATTTATGTCTTGCTGTGAACGTTGAAGGAGATATTGTGTACCATGATGTATTTCTTGCAGTACATGTACTAATGTTTAGCTGCAGTGTCTTGCAAATGTGAAACTTGCTGATGTAGCTACAGTTTTTAAAAGATCATTGACCAGTCAATCAGACTCTGACCATTTCAGAGATAAAAAGGTAGGCTTTTATTGGCTCTACAGATAAAGCACCTTTTCACAAATTAAGAAATAGTGTAATAATTAACAGGTATAATGGATACGTGTATTCAGTTTTTGGTTATCTTTACAAGCTTTAGCTCCTGTTATCTTCATAGTTAACCCCTTTCTATCCACAGATTTCACACAGAATCATACACAATGTCCTGGGTTGGAAGGGATCTTAAGGATCATGAATCTCCAACCCCCTGCCACATTCAGGGCCACCAACCTCCCCATTTAATACCAGACCAGGCTGCCCAGGGCCCCATCCAACCTGGCCTTGAACACCTCCAGGGACGGGGCATCCACAGCCTCTCTGGGCAGCAGTTCCAGCACCTCACCACTCTCTCCATAAAGAACTTCCCCCTGACATCCAACCTAAATGTCCCCTCTCTCAACTTAAAACCATTTCCCCTGTCCTGCTGTTATCAATCCTTTCAAAGAGTTGATTCCCCTCCTGTTTGTAGGCTCCCTTTAGGTCCTGAAAGGCTGCAATGAGGTCACCCCGCAGCCTTCTTTCCTCCAGGCTGTACAAGCTCAGCTCCCTCAGCCTGTCG
The DNA here is from genome assembly GCF_019238085.1 of Lagopus leucura. NCBI lineage: Eukaryota > Metazoa > Chordata > Aves > Galliformes > Phasianidae > Lagopus > Lagopus leucura. The sequence goes on along the minus strand of NW_024962255.1, from coordinate 5,286,323 downwards.
GATCACTTAAATACACAATTGAAAAAACAAACATTTAATTTGTGATAGTAGTGTCTGTAATATGATTAGACTGTCCATTTTCTGCATTTTTTTTAAAGATTAATAGTAATTCTTCTTTCTCTCTAGAGCAAGGCAGAGAACTTTGGTAGCAAAATTCATTAAATAAATACTAATGTTGTTCTAAAGATGTCATAGTAATGATTCTTTAAACAATTTTACCTATGGGGAACTTGCCCAAACTATTTAACAGTATTTTTTGTTTCAAGACAGAGGTGATTATAATCACTGTCTATTATTGACACTGTGGCTGGTGATTTTGATCTAGCAAATCACTCAAATTGCCAAACAAGGTCATTTGCTAGTGGGCTCATTAGGTGAGCTGGGAAATGCCCTAGAATTATAGAGTGGCTTGGATTGGAAAGCACCCTAAAGATCATCTACCTCAAACCCTCTGCTGTGGGCAAGGCGGAGACCAACCATTTCTAAGCTCTGAAGGTCCTAAGACAAATCAAATTTGAAGGTGTTGAAAATATCAATGAAGCAGAAATTTGCTAAGTAGTAGCAAGATTCAATTGTTTTGATGTAATATCCTACAGAAATCTATGAAGTGAAAAAAAAAAAAAGTTTGGAGAAATTTTGGAATTGGAAAATTGAAGAAAACTTAACTTTGCACACATCATATCTGTAAAGGTGACAGGGAAAAAAAAAGTACAAGTGTGGGACAAGAGGCTGGAGAGCTGTTTTGCAGAAAGGAATCTGGGGGTTCTGGTAACAGCAACTTGAACATGAGCCAGTTGTGTGCCTTGGGAGCCCAAAGGGTTCGTCAGGCCCAGCACTGCCACTGGGTGTGGGCAGGGATTGTCCTGCTGTGCTGTGGGGTCTCACCGTGAGTATTGGGTGCAGGTTTGGTGCCACGTTATAAAAGGTACATAAAACTATTGTAGCCCTTATTTCAATGCTCTCTTAAGATGGTGAAGGAAAGACATACGGGGGAGTGGCTGATGTCCTTTGGTTTGTTCAGCCTAGAGAAAGGGAGTCTGAAAGGTAGCCTCATAGTAGTAACTAGGTTTTTATAAAGACAATTATATCAAGATACCCACTTTAATTCAGTCACTGAAAGCTCTTGCAACTCCAGCCCTATAAACTAGCCTCTACATGTCTTATTATCTCTCCTCAGCAGCCAAATTGCCCTTCCAGTGTCCCCAGAACTCATAAAAGACTGATATTGGTGGGCTCATTGACAGTGCAATTGAATCCTATTTTTTATTTCCTTATTAAAAGCTCTTCTGAGCATTCTGTTGGCCTACTCTGAGAGTATAGAAAAGAGTTAAGTAAATTATTTTTATTGGAACACATAGTTTGCTTAAGGTTTGATGCACAAATGGTTGAGGTTTTCTAGTGGAATTAAGAAAAGCCTCTGATATCTCTTGCAGGTCAAAAGGACAAGCAATGGACTGCAGGACTGGAGCACCTGTGGCAGGTTTGTATTCAGCCCTTGTGAAAGTTACTTGAAATGAAGGAACTGTTCCTCACAAAGCCCGTTGATATTATTTTGCTAATCTCTGCTAAATGTTTCAGAAATAGCACAGATAGTGTCAGAACTTAAGTTCTTTTGTGTTATAGCACATGTAGAAGAGATCTTTGTAATTTGTTTCAACATCTCATGCATCTCTTCCTTCTTACTAGACCTAACATTACATTATAGGGTACTTGCTTTAAAAGGATACCCATCTGTAGTGATTGTACTGACATAACTTAAATTAAAAAAAAAAAAAAAAAAGCTGGTAGTAGACAATAAAATTTGAAATGGAGGAAAGAATTTAGTCTTTCCAGTCAGATTACAGTTCTGAAGTTCGCATAAAATAGGAGTAACAAGTTCTGTTGGTTGTGGTGGATCTGTTCTTGAAATTATTTTGTGTTGTGAACTGGAGGGCTTTTTTTCCTACCTATCTCTTAATTTGTTTAAGGATTCAGCCTCACTGTCATAAATTCGTAGAATAGCTGGGGTTGGAAAAGATTTTCAAGATCATGAAGTCCAACTGCACCCTAGCCATACTACCTTGACTCTCCACTGCTATTGTCCCTGAATAATTCATCTGCCTTTCTTTCCTTTCATACCTGATCCATTATTATTTTCTATGTTGAACTGGTAATTCTTCTTGCTTATTAGTGTTTTATCATTCCATAGTTATGTAATATACAGCTTCCACACATATGATAATTGTCCTTTGAAAGTTGCATTCCTTCGAGCAGTAATTTAAATGTATAAATATAGAAATGTGGATACTGTGCTCCAGGTTAAGTATGATTTATTTTGCAGGTGAGCTTAAGTGACTGCAGTGTCACTTTCTGTGTTCTGTAACTTTTTTCTTTATGTGCTGTGTTCTGACTGATCTCAGTGCTTGTATGCTGTTTCCTCCGTTGCATCTGTAAGACACCTGGATTTAGACTGCCGGGATGTTTGTAGTTGTTCTTGTTGCTATGAGCATTTGAATGTGCAGGTTTATCGACCCCTAGTGGATTGTTAAGGAAACGGCAGTTAAGGGCGAACTGAGAAGTGCTACTGTGAGGGCTGCTCCGAAAGTAATGCCTCCCATTTTATCTCAGCTCTTGATGTCAGAAGAGGATGTTGGTGATACGGCAGTAGAGGTTGGGCCTTCCCACCAACACTGCAGTATGTTTTGTTGCTGTGTAACAGATGGCAGCAGAAGGGCAGTCTGGTGGAATGGTGCCTGACACAGATGAAACAAAGGTGTGGAACTGAATTCTGCCATGCAGATACAATGACACCCACTGGCATTCATTGATGCTTGCTGGACGTTTATGGAGCCTAAAGAGTGGATGTGAGCACAGTGAGGTGGTGGATGCTACATTTCAGCAGTGATCAGTCGGTTATCTCCACTGGTGCAGATATTTGTGAGCACGGTGTGCAGCCTGTCGTTGATTGCTGGTGAAAATGCACAACTAATGGTGGTGACTATGTTGAAAAATAATGCTTTATAGCTGAGAATTTGTTCTATCAAATGGTGTTATGAGGCATTACTTCCAGAGCAACCTGTATTTTTGATTGCTGTGTCTGTTTTAATGCTGTTTCTTCTGTTTGCAGCTGGATTAGTTCCTGAATTTCTCAGCTGGTGCTCTGTTTCCTACCTTCACAGAATTCCTGCTACAACAGCTCTTATTAACATTGCTGCTAAAACTCAAAACATGCCATTAGATGCCTGCATTTTAATGCATACAATGCTTTTAGCTGTATCTGAGTATTTTAAAATGATTGTTTAGCAGATATCTTAAGAGAAAAAAGTATCTTTTTTTAGTGTGAGCTGAATTTTTTTTTAACAAGCTGGAAAAGCTAGGAACTTGAACAGCATGATAAAAAATATGAATTAACTTCTAAATCATTTGCTCAATCTACACTGACTACTTTCTTTTTATTAAATATTTATGAAGTTATTGGTAATATCCTGAGACCTGGCCTTAAAATATTAGTTGACCTAATGTAGTGGGTTTTCTGCTAAACCAGGCTTGTTAATTTATAGCTGTGTAAAATCATGCATTTCTACCAAATTCCTCTAAATTAACCAAAAGTAGCTCTATTTTTATTATTTATAATTTTAGGTTATTTTTATGATATCTGGACACAGGTCTGCTCATATCATGAGTGAACTACTAATAAAATTTGATTCCTGAGAACTTTGTTAGGATCTATTCATTACACTCTGATCTTCACTACAAGTCTACATCTGCCATGTTTCCAAGTATAAGAATGAGAAATGAGTTAGTATTCTTTACTTACTTGTAAAGTAAGTAAACAGGAAGTAACTTCCATTTTTTTAAATCGTGCATTTAATTGTATAGACTTTAAGTGATGTTTTCTATCAGCGGTTAAATATTCCTTCAAAGTTTATATACCTTAAAATAAGAAAAAGTTTGCATATAATTTTTGGCAGCATTTAGTATCGTAGTTACTGTGTAAATCACACTGTTTAATGTTTAAAAAAAAAAAAAAAAAATGTCAGAAAGACCTCAAATTCATATTTTTGTTGGAGCACCCAGTATTCCAAGCCTGCTAGATGTGTTGGAACAAAGTAGTTCAGTACCTGCTGTTGAGAAGTGGAAAGAACTCCACTGTTCCTATGATATACACAATCTTTTTAATGAAGAAGACAAAGGTACTGACCATTTAGTGTTTCAAGCAGGAAACTCTGTAGTCACAGCAGTTCCCACAAATGATTACAGCTCTCAGCAGTCTGAACAGAAGAGATTAATGGTAGAAAAGGAGTGTTTGAAATCTTTTGTACCTGTGGTAGTAACTTGTGCTACTTCATCCCAAAAGACGAGAGGTTTAATTTATTCTGATTTTCAAATATCCAAAGATGGGCACATAAGTGCACACACAGATGAGGCTGCAGATTGCCTTCCTCAGATATTTGTGAAATCAGGTAGACAGGATGAACAATCACATGGCAGTTGTTCAGACTTCACTGAAAGAAAATCCAGTCACTTACGAATTAGGGACTCTGACATTTCTGATCTGGTTGGTAGTACAAAGCAGATCAACCTACACCTAAGGTCTGTGGAACAAGGTGTTGAATCGGATCACAGAAATGATCACCATGAACATTTAAGTAGATATCTAAATAAGTTTTTCCCCCAAAATCAAGAGTCAAAAGCAAAAGGAGAATTAAGTGACTGTTCAGATCTTGCAGTGTCGACTGATACTGAATTTCGTAGCATAATGACTTCAAGTCAGATAGCTGCTTTTGCACAGGATCACTTTAAGAGCCAGAATGAGATGCGGAAAAGAACTGTAGAACTATTGAAGACAGAAGGACAGAGTAAGCATGAAGAAAGGCAATGTGATGACTACCAATTGGAATCTGATGCTGGAAGATGTCTCTGTTTGGCTGAAAATGAGTGTAAGCAGGAGTATACAAGTTCTCCTGAACTTTTCAGTTCTGATGGTGATGAGAAAAACATTGGCTTTGAAGACATGAGAAGAGAAGAAAGCTCTAATGAAAATGCAGGGGAGTCTCATGAATGTAAAGTTCCTGTTGGGCAATTCATAAATGAAATCCATATTGAACCATTGAGCTCGGGGATACTGTGCTCCCAAGTAGAAAGCTCTCGTAAGAACTCTTATAAAAGAGCCCACAAGTCTGAAGATCTTTTTCATATTTTTAACACAACATTTAAAAGGCAGCTTAAATCAAAGAGAGCTAAATTGAATTCTTCCCCATCCAGTCCTGGAATGACGGTGGGTCAAGAGTGGATGGAGTTCAAGCCTCAAGGGAAATTAGTATCACTACTTAAGGACTGCTGCTGCAAAAATCAGAAGTACAATGTTTTGGTCACTGTAGTACACCCATGTCTTATCAAAGAAATACAGATGAAGACCAGACCCAAATCTTCATGTAAAGTTCCTGTAGCAACAATTGTAGTTATTGATCAGTCAGGAACTAAGAGAAAGGTGGTGCTGTGGCGTGGTGCTGCGTTTTGGTCACTCACTGTGTTTCCTGGAGATGTCGTATTACTTACAGGTGAGAAGTGGTTTTGGTTTGTTTTTAAATATGGATCTTAAATGCCCAGTGGAAGTAGACCAGTGTGTAATTAGTAACTTGGAATTATGCCTAACCATCTGTCAGTTTTTCTAACATCACTTGTATCACTCATATTGCTCAATGTCAGTTTGAATTATTGTGGTCATCCTGACAGTTTAACCTGTCCATGTTTTAAGGCAAAAGTGCTGTTACAGACCAGACGTTAAGTTATTTCTTCGTTTGAACTTCTCTGCAGCATATGAAGACCTGTACTGATGAATGCTTTGTACTTGTTAATACATATTAGGAGCTCCCTTTGTTAAGAGAATGCAATAAAATAGAAAACTACATTGCATCTAATCTAGGGCTGGGGTTGATAAGAAATTTATAGCTATCTAAATGTTCAGTTTTTGCAAAAAAACTGGAAAAAAAAAAAGTATAGAAGTACTTTTCTTTGAATAGCTCAATGATACCTTAAAGATGCCTACATCTCTTTCTTAACAAGAGTTCTTAAAGTAAGCACTTACATTGCACTGGTAGTTATTTTAAAGCAATTGAAGATAAGGTGAGCTTTTTTCTCTGCTTAGACTTGCTTACTCCCAAATACATCAAAAGTGTTTCTAGGTAACCTCAGTACTATATTACTTGCCGGAAATGTTGCACTGTAATAGCTTAGCAATTTTGCTTATACAGCGCTTGCTGTTGGGCTATTAAATATTTTATATGAAGAATAAAGCCAAGCAAATGAGCAAATTGATTAAGTCTTCTGAAGGGATGTTGGTAGATTAGAAAAATCACTGTGCTTCAAAGTGATATCTCTGAAATTCTTACTTCATATGATCACTCCTGTGGGTGGTGTTACAGCTTTGGCACCTTCCTGCCATCTTGCAGCCAATTAAATTTAGCAGTTTGAATGACTAAATTTGTGTGTGTACTTTTCCCACATTTTTGTGCAAGTCCCTTGCATATATCAATGTCAGCCATAGGTGTCTTGCACGCTAAGATGCAGTGTGTCTTTGGTAGTGAAGAAGGCATAAGGCAGAGAGAGAGAGAGGGCAGGCAAACAAGTTGAGAATGAAGAAGACATAGCAGATGATGAGAGACTGAAAATAGCAAGCTAAAGAGGGGGGAGTCAAAAGTAAAGTTCTGATGTGGAGCCAACCTCAAGATTTTGGGTTCTATAGCTGAGAAAATAAGTATGGTGCTTCAATACAGTTTGCACGTGAATTAATAAGGTTGGTTTTTTCTTGCAGATATTACGATGTATGAGAATCACTGGTATGGAGAAATAATGCTGCAGTCTACATTTACCAGTCAGTTACTGAATCTGGGGAACTACTCAGTTCTTAATCCAGAAGAATGTAAGATAATCATGCATAAGTTTCCTTGTGTTAAAATACTAGTTTGAAGTAATACATTTATTGGCAATGCCTCATATGTAGATAAAAGTAGAAATGCAGGCAGCTGGATGGTACAAAACAGTGTAGGTAAGTTTACCACGACCTCGTAAGGCTTAAGAAAATGAGAAGATCAGGGAAAATTATTTACTGCCTATTAAGCATGAGGATTTCTGGAGCGTTGGAGGAAAGCGGAAAGATAGCACAAGTGTTCCTGTGAACTTGCTTTGTTCTTAGTCTTCCTGACATTGGTTACTGTTACCTATTTAAGACAGGTTTGGGTAAATGGTCAAGAATGGCTGTTCTTACTAAGTTACAATACCAGGCCTCTTTCTTCTTTTTGGTGTAACTTAAAATACTGTAACTATAGTTAATGTTGGGATGTTATTAAGAGGAGGCAGATGAAGTACAGTTTAATTTTGAATCAAGTAGTGCGCATCTCAAGCATTTCCTGCCTTAGAATTCTCAGAACAGATTTGGTTTTGTTAGCTCCAATATTCACAGGTGATAGATTTAAGCTGCTAAGCTCAAAAAAAGAAGGAGAGTCCCTCTAACTTTGTTTTTTTGTTTTTTTTTTTTTTTAATTTAAAGTTTACCCTGTAGTGAATGGTGACGTTCTCCATGGCTTATTGGCATATGTGTCATCAGAATTTCCTCACTTTGGAGACATTCCACGAAGGCAAGTTCAGAGACTGGACAGTGTTCAATATGTTCAGCTTGACCAGCTTCAGCCAAACACTTTGGTTCACTCAGTCTTAAAAATTATCAGCATTGCCATATTAACAGGTAAATTCATGCTCTGAACTTCAAATTTCTGAACTTCAGAATCGCCTTGTAAAATGGCTATTTGCATTTTACCTGTTGTTTCCTATTCCATGCTCAAATTTTTGATACAATTGACAAATAAAACTTTTGTGAAGACCAAGGACTGAACAGGAAGAAAATGACTGCAATCAGCTGCTGAGTGAGCTTATTACATGCTAGCTGATCAGTAGCATGCAGATGTGTGTGAGAAGTGTGCAGGCAGTGGGCATGGACACGGTGTTCCTGCTCACTGAGTGGTTGATTTGTTTTCACTAAGGAATGTATAGTAGGAATGCTGAGAAGACAGATATACTTTATCTACAATGAAAGAATATAAGTTAGTTTTAATAGCTCTTGAAACTCAAAGGTGCATTCTTGTTGTAGACTACTGCTTTAGAAAATTGGTTTGGTGATTAAAGCATCGTGGGGGATAGTCAGGCTTCACTAATTCAAACCTTGCTTTCTATCTGACCTCCATGTGCGCCTCATGCCACCAAAGGAATATTTATAGACTGTAAATCATATGGTTTCCAAAATTACACAGTTTTAGTTATTATGGAATTTTGTCTTTTTTCTTTATAATGGAACTGTGCTCCTTTTTAGTGCTTTGTTCAGAATGTTTTTCTTTTTGTTTTTTTCCTTGTTAGTGTAGATCTTAAAGCTAAGTATTACATTTCTCATTTTTTAAATATCTGCAGTATTTTTTATTGTCCTTACGTGTGTCTGTGCAAGTTCTCTATAATTTTCAACACCAAATTGCCAGTATGAACCTATTAAGATGCCTCACAGCAGTACTTGTATTTTCTTCGTGCAAACAGAACAGGAAGCGACCTCGTTAAGGTGATTTGTTCTGGAAATTTAAGTTTCCTGTATATTGTGAGGACTCCCAAAGGACTTTTGTCACCAGTTCATGTGTTTAATGCACTATTGCTTTTCATGGAATTACAGAACCATGGAATGGCTTGGATTAGAAGGAATCTTAATGATATATACTTTCATAGTTCTAACTGCAGCATTGCCAACCACTGCATCAGGTTGGCCAGGGCCCCATCCGATCTTTACTTGAACATCTCCAGGAATGGGGCATCCGCAGCTCCTCTGAGCAACCTGTTTTAGTGCCTTTCAAATAGTCACGTTCCTTTATAATAGAGAATGCAGGTATTTTGGAATTCCCTTTACGGAAGCCTTTTTTCTGTCTTAAAATTGTTAATTTGCTCCCATTGTTTTGGAATCAGGACATACATCAGCTCTTAATATAGAGTCATAGATATGCTCACAAGGTTGCATGAGCTTATTACACTTACTGCAGCAGAAATAAGTGATGCCTTTTAGAGTTCTTGCCAGGAGAAAATATCAGTTTTGTCTCAATTTCACACAGTTGGAATCAGTTTGAGGGGCTAAATGAACAAAAACTGAATCAGGGTTGTCTCATGCAGTGTTACTTTTATGCAGTGTTTTGCCATGTTTTTTCTAGCTGCTGGAAAAGGAATTCCCCTTTTTTCCATGCTTATCTGCTCTGATTGACTTCTTTGTTTACTGTACAACAGTCCTAGATATAAGAATCTTCATCTTAATTTGATCATGTTGCACTGTCATCTTGTGTTAGTGCTTGTATTGGTAGGAAGGAGAAAAATACATCAACTTTGTTGACTGAATTGTCAGAATCTCCTTTACTCATAAGTTGAGATTTTTGAATATAGGAATCTCCTATTATATTTTACATATCTCTGATCAGGACAGAAAGCATGAGTTTTTGTTCAAAGATTCAATTCATAAAAATAATTGTAATTTAGTGTGGAACTGAAACTTGGGCATTATCCATAGATTTTTACAGATCCTTACCTTCATTTTCAGTTTATATATACTGTCTATATTAATTTGTGCTGTACATGACTGTAATGAATTGTGAAAATTTGTAGAGCTGTTACTTGAGTATATTGCACAGGAAGTACATTAACTTCAGTTTCCAATTACGGCAGTCTGTTGCTAAGAGGTTGAGTACAATTTCTTACTCATCATCCTGACTAGTATAAGTAGAAAGATCTAAGCTCAAAGATGCTTAGATACCTGCTAGGAAGGTGTCCTGTAGCTAAGTAGTGAGGTGGATAAAGGTAAATTAATGTTCTTTATGCGTTCCTTCAAACTAGATTGATCTTGCTGAAGAAACTACAGAATGTTTTCATTCTGTCCTGAAGAAATTCTTTGGTTTTATTTTAATATTGAGGTGTGTTATTTTTTTGTTAATGTGCTTTGTGCTATATAACAAGTCATAATTTCAAACTTTCCAGAATCTGTGTATAGCTACAGAGGAGGCTACCAGAGAAAAATCATTCTAACAGTAGAACAGGACAAAGATCAACAGTACAAGATGGTGCTGTGGGGAGCAGGGGCTGCCTGGTGCCCTCAACTTCAGAGGAGAAAAGGTAAAACCTTTATAGGTTACTATCATAGGATTTCTCTGGTTACAGTAACAGCTTTAAAATGTTCAACTGGTCGTGTTTGCTATTCAGGTCTCCTTGAAAAGGTCATATTTTGAAATAGATTTTTAACAATTGTCATCTGTTTGGAAGTAATGCCATCAGCAACTCAGCATCAGTGAGCTCATTTTACAATACTGAGAAAGTGTGAATGTTCCCAAATTTGAATCTAGTTACAAGATGCACTGTTGTCACAACTGCAAGTAAAACCAAAAGAAACCAACTAAACAAAAAAATGGTGTAAAGTAAGCTACTAGTTTTGCTCAGTCTTCCAGTTGCTGTGTCTTTTTGCTTGAATTGCTGCTTTTTCTAATTCTCATTTGTGCGGTCTGCTTCCTGCCACCAGAATTAGGTTACGTATCCCAGCAGTCCTGCTATCTAGCCCAGCCATTAACTGACAGCAGCATTTCTTGCAGAATTACACAGCCTGTGTTTTAACTGTGACACTTATTGTTCTTTTAGAAAATCTGAATCTAGGCTTCTAAATTGATTACTCATTTGCATTTCTCATCAGTGGATACATTTAGGAAACAAATACTGTATTACTTCAGATGAGCGCACCTTACTAAAGTCAGTTGTCATATGGTACAAAATAAAACCCAGAAAGCTTAAACAACCTCAGATAAATTTTCACTACAGGAGTTTTTACATGTAGATTCTAAATTCTACCTGTTCCTCCTGAGCTTAAAACTAATTTATACTCCTAAATAATTCACATAAGTGCAGGACCTCCCACCTGGACTAGTTGGAGAACACAGTCCAATTTAAGCACTCACCAATTAACTTTATTACTTGAAATCTGCGTGTCTTTTACTTTGTGCATACTGTGCTGTGGGCAGATATATGCTTTTTATTAGACACATGTTTAGAAATTTTATGGAATTTAGTGTGCTGGAATATTACTACTTCAAATACAGAATTTCTAATGTATTTTTCATACTATGTATTGGAGCTCAAAAAAATTGATTAAATATCACAAATAATTTCTAAGACACAAAATGGTATAATTCCCTGATGCTTCAAGTAAAAAAGCAGAACAGGTAATGCAACTCTTTCTAACTTTGAGCACTTGTACTTCTCTGTAAAACTTGTCTTATTCTCCAGCTAGATTTCTGTGTATCTAGTAGCTGATGTTTTAATGATTAAAAGATTATATCTGAAATTCAAGATAAGAGTGTTTTCACAACTGTTCAAATATGTATCATAGACCAGCCATGAACATTTGGTCCAAGCAAGACAGCCAGGAAGATAACTCCCACGATACTGAGCAAGAACACACAGCACAGCAGCTAATAGTGTGAGTGGGTTACATGAGGAAAGCGCGTGATCCCGTTCCTGCTGCTAGTGATAGAACAGCTGAGGATACACACTAGGTAGCCCAGCCTTCTAGAGCAAGGAATGGGGACTGGTAAATTTTAAGCTGTGTATATACTTGAACTGCACAAAGTTCTACCTCTTCTAAGCATCGAAAAACTGTTGGCAGTAAAAGTTCAGTTTTTCATCTCATGATTAAAAAAAAAAAAAACAACCCTCAAGCTTCCAGTGTACAGTCATCACATGTTCAGTTCATGTTTTCATCTTCTCTAGATGTAGGTTACTGAAAATATTAAATGCATTTTTGTTGAACCAGCATTCCTGGGGGACTGTTACTAACATGGGGTAAAATTCTGAACTCTGAAGATGGGGAAAATGCTGAGGAAGTTTTCAAGGCAAATATGAAAAGCAGTGTATTTGTAGTGTTGTAGGAATACCTTTATGGTTTAAAAAGGAATGTACAAAAATATTGCAGCAACGTTTCGTATATTGACCTGAAAATATTTATGCAGGGATATGAGAATGTGAGGAAGCGTGCCATGTATGAAGTCAGTCAATATTTTGTTTGGCTTAGTGAAAAAGGGTTGTATTATGGTCCTTAAAGGGACTGAGTCAGATCTAGAGGTATTCTCTTTCCTTTGAAAGTGTTGAATAGCATTTGACCATTGTTTGATAGGCACAATTGATAGGCCAGCACAGTATGGAAAGCTGTAACTCTGGCGTTGCCAGGGTTGGAGCATACCTTTATTTATTTATTTCAAACATTCTACCTGTCATGTAAGATTCTGCAGTGATTCAGGGGTGAAGTCTAAAACCATTGGAGGTGGCAGCCATGGTAGATACCTGCCTATATCCTTCCACAAACTTACCACCCATAAGCGTCCTGCTTTAGGGCATATCTCTGGATAGTATTTCTCAGTAGCTGCTTAATCTTACACAAAATCAGAAATACAGGAGACAGCAATGGGATCTTGCTAGTGGGAGCATTCCAAGAATGTTCTAAGTTCTAGCCTTAAGGAAAAGGGGAAGTTGAAGGAGCTAGAGAGTATCCTTCATCTCCTCCATACATCAGCTTTCCAAGAGCACAAGGTAGTGTGTCATAGGTAATGTTTGTAAGGGATGGTTCCCAAAGTATGAAGGTGATGCCAATGCTGAGTTCCAAGACCAAATTAGGCTTGCAACCTGTACCTTAATTATACCAAAAGACACTTTTCAGACTTGTCTGGGTCCTTTTGGATGGCTTTTCTTCCTTCTTCAGCACTCAGCTTGGTGTCATCTGAAAAATTCCTCAGGATGCACACAAATCATTGTGACTAAAAACTGTTAAATATAATTTATAGCAAATGTTTCTGGTTTTGTTTGACCTAATAGACAGCTCAGCACCATGCAGCTGTTTTCTCACTTCCCCATGCTTCCAGTAGGAGAAGGAAGAGAACTGGGGAGGAAAAAAAGAAATAAACTCATAGGTTACTCAGTCTCATTACTTCAGTTTCCTGTAAATTAACCAAAATATAAAAATTAAACTCTTGTTTACTTGTTTTCTGTTCTGTAGGTCATCTGTGGGACTTTAAATACCTTCTGGTCCAACACAGTTCTGTCTCAGGTAACTTTGAACTGCACTCAACTCCATGGTCATCCTGTGAGTGTTTGTTTGATGATGACAAAAGAGCAATTGCATTTAAAGAAAGGTTTCAGAAAAGCAAAGCATCCCTTATGAAAGTGACAAATCTCTCAGCGCATTTGGAGGAAAAATGCTCAGGTAAAGTTGTTATATTTAACACTGTAGTGTCTATGTAGTGTAGTACATAGCTAAATAAAATGTTATTGCTGTGTTTCTCCAAGTAATTATTTTTTAAACTTAACGCAGTTCTGAGAGCCTGAATTCATTCAACAGGCTACAGCTTGGTGTCCAGCCAAACTATGAATGCAGCTTTCATTTTGTAAGCACAGAAGTAAGAAACTATTGCTGTGTGGTGCCACACCACAAATAGCTTTGGAACATATGGAGAAGTACTGCCTTTTGTTGCCCACACCAACTATTGTAATGATGTGATTTGCCTCTAAAAGATTTTGTGGGATACTCTTTGATTCTCTAGAATTAGAGTAAAACAGCAGCTGCTGTTGAAAGCTTATTTCTGAAGTTAGTGTTAAATGTGTAGAAGTAACAAAATTAAATAAATTTCAAAGCGTTTATGTACAAAATCAGTGGAAGGCAAATTGTTCAAGCTCTGCTTTTTAGTGTCTCTCTGAACCAGGATGGAGGCAAATTAGTTTCTACTTCTAGTTGTGGTTTATATCACACTTTTACCCACCCCACTTTTGAGAGCAGAGTTTGGAATGTGTAGGTGATTTTATCAAACTACTGTCTGAATGCATCTGATGCATCAGATCATGGGCTTGTCAAGTTGTCATGTTGTAGTATTTTCCTGGATCCATAACCTGTATTTAAAACTTACCTAATGTGAGATTCAATTTGCTGCTATGCATTGAGATCTATAGATCTTTAAGAAATAATTTTCCCTTTGTCTTTTGAATGTTTCTTTTTCAATCTGTGTAATTACACTCAATCATCACCATTATATTCCTGCTTATAGAAGTTACTGAATCTTCTCCTAATGATGGTGTTTCTTTTACTTCCAAAGTAGATAATCTGTTAACCACAGAATCATGTTCTTCAGTTTGGCTTATCTCATCAGAAAACTTGTGTTCCAATGTCAGCTTTCTTCTGATAGAAAATAATTTTGATTGCTTTCTGGTACTGATGGACTTTGCCAAATATTTTTGCAAATAATTGCATTTTGTTGATCTTTATTCAGGCTTTTCTATGTTGGCATTTACTGCAGCAGTAGCTAAGAAGAAACTACATCTGTAAATTTTTAGATTTAGTATTAGGCACAATAATTCTTCACTGCAGAAATCTCTTAAATATGACATTTTAAATGTGATTCTAATGAATAAAATTCATGAAGCCTTATCAGTGATTTTTTTTTTATCAGCTATTATATAAATAAATATATATAAAAAAAGCTATTCCTTTTGCTTTATCTATAAAACTGATCGCAATTTCATTTGAAATTGTTGTTTCTATAGGAGTGATTCAAGTGAAAGCCCGTGTCTTACAGCTGAAGTTTACTATTTCAACTGGTCAGTACAGGCAGCTCATCTTCCATGCTGACACTTCACTGGAGTGTGTTCTGGCTTCTCTGCCTATAATTACATACTCGGGTTGTGCTAAATGTGGCTTGGAACTTCAGGCAGATGAGAACATGATCTACAAGCAGTGTTTTAGATGTTTGCCATACAACAAAGTAAAAATATTCTACAGGTAAACAAGAAAAAAAAGAATAAAATGTTCTATTAGATAAGCGAACTACAATTTTCTTTGCTTTAAGTTCTTGCCTACATAATAAATTGTGTACTTCAGGTGTGATTAGTCTTCTGGTTTTCTAAGCTATTAACGAAGATCGATTTATGAATTGCTGTATTAGTTTTAAAGAATTCCACCCATACATAATGCAACTTTTTCCTTCCTTTGAATATTGTGTAACAAGGTTTTTCCGTTTCTGTTTCGATGAGTTAGGATGAAGGAGGAGTTTAAGGACCAGAGTAAAACTCCTTGTGACTCTTCTTTCAGCCCAAGTTTGAAAATGTGTGAACATACAACCACATATTTAAACTGGTGGAAATTGTACTAACAAATGATTTCAATAGCATTCTTCAAGAGCAGGGATGTGAAGTTCTCAGTAGATGGCACTGTGACACAAGACAGATGCTTACTTTAAGAAACAAAACAGATCTAGTTGACGTAGAAACATAATCATACATTTCAAAAGCCCAAAGTAAATTCAAGTATCATAGCAAAATTATATGCTGCTTTTATCCTATGAGGGAGAATGAAGTGCAAAAAGTTCCATTTTTAACTGAAAAGATTCCCCCACCTCTTTCATAAGGGGAACATGAATTGCATCCATTTGCCCTCTCACTGAAAAGGAGAGAAAAATCATAACAGATTTCCAGTGTTTGGATCTTCAGCATTTGAACACATGTTGATGCTGAATGATTAGTCTGTAATTTGACGTGCTGCTTCAGGGAAGAGTAGGAATTGATAAGCCTAATATAATGTTATTTTAAGAATGCAAATATTTAAGATATTAAATAGATAGTGTGGTAGGATCTTTATACTTAAGAGAATTATGTTGTCTTAAATCTATGTTCCACTTCAGCAGGTCAATGTAGTCATTCCCTGTGTCAGTGCTATAACTCACCAACTTTTTCCACTGAACTGTTGGAGCCCAGTTTTGTTCATCTGCTGTGAACCCAATTTAGCTTTTTTTTATTTTTCTAGATGCTGAAGATACAAGCTTAGATGTGTGTATATATATATATGCTTAAATGGTTTTCTTTTATCTGTACTGTTGTATGACCGGAATGCTGAACATTTATCTTTACTGAAGTGCTGTATAGTGTGTAAGTACTTCCATAATCCTTCTGGGCTGTGATATGAATAAGAAAAGTTAGAAGAAATCCTGAAAACTAAGAGACAAGGAAGAAGAATTTCTATTGAAGAACTTACCTACTATCTTTAGACCACCTTTGTGTTTGGTTTTCAAAGCTTTACACTTTCTGTAGTGGTACTTGCTGGTAGCAACAGACAATTGCAGATTAATTACTTCTTATTCTTTCATGTTTTTAGTGAGTTTGTTAATATTCGGTGGAAGCACAGCATAGGTG
The DNA here is from genome assembly GCF_019238085.1 of Lagopus leucura. Lineage (NCBI taxonomy): Eukaryota > Metazoa > Chordata > Aves > Galliformes > Phasianidae > Lagopus > Lagopus leucura. The sequence goes on along the minus strand of NW_024962255.1, from coordinate 5,270,060 downwards.
GCAATGATCTCTTCATAAGTCGTTCTAAACTTTCAAACAGGTTTTTGCTATTATGAGTGAGGATTACTAGTATTTTTGAATAAATTGCTTCCCAAGGTCTTCCTTGGTGCTCTCTGAAATCACTGCAGTTGACAGCAGTGGCATTTACTGACATTTAGCAGCTAGAATGCGGGACGCTGTGCAAAGTATTTAAAGATCAATAAACATCAGAAGTACCTACTGACAAATACCAGAAAAGGAACTTGTTTTAATTTCCAAATGGTCATACAAGCTTAATTTGTAAGACCATCTCCTCTTTGGATCTGATATTAATAACTACTGTGCCGACACCTCCTTTGAAATACTATGCCAGCTTACGTAAATCATGGAAGTATTTTCAAGCATTTGGTTTCTTCAGTAATGGCAAAATAAGACTATATATTAGTCTGGTGTTGTTTTACTTTGATTACATTTTAAGGAAATTGAAATGTTGTTTTTTTTCCAGTGTTTTCCTTGGTATTTAATCTTAGTGTTTGGAAGTGTCAGTGGGGAGACAAAGTGCTTGCAAAGCTGCCAACAGATTCTGACAGTTTTAGTTTTTTTCATGTAGAGTAGACTGAAAGTTCCACATCTGGTCAAGTGTAAAAAGGTAAATAAGGGCTGTTGTTGATTCTTGAAATGCTGTAACTTTAATGTGTATGACTTTGTCCTTTCCAACCCTGGCCATTCTGTGATTCTGTGAATGGCATCAAGGATCATGAGTCTCCAACCCCCTGCCCACATGCAGGGCCACCAACCTCCACATTTAATATGAGACCACGCTGCCCAAGGCCCCATCCAATCTGGCCTTGAACACCTCTAGGGATGGGGCATCCACAACCTCTCTGGGCAGCCTTTAACTGTAATAAAGCATGAATAGAGAAAACCTGCGGATGTGTAAATTTTCCTGCATTATATTTTGCTTATACAAGACTTCAGATAACTTAGGAGTCTTACTGGAATGAAAGACTCCTTCAAAAAAAACCTCCCTTTTTAAATAATCTCCCTTATGTTTATGCTGGGTTTTTTTTGGTGTTTTTTTTTTTTTTTAAAGTCACTTGGTGCAGTTCTCATCCTCTTTCAGGAAAAGAGATTACTAAAGCCTGGCTTTCTGCAGTTGTCTCATAGTAAGGCTTACTTGTAACTTTAGAAGTAATGTTAACATTGTGTGGTGATATTTGGTATATTTCAAGCTCATGTTCTATCTGTACAGATTTGACAGATGTGTGCAAAGAAATTTTCTACTTGATATGTTGGAGGATTGTATTACATTGTATAATTTTCATTCACAAATTTTGCAGCAGCTAATTTTCAAGAGCCTTTTGTTTTTGTACCTAGACCTGCTTTGATGACAGTGGAAGAAGGAGGATGTGAGATTAATATACATGTGGTGTCTGAGCTGATGGAAAAAATCTTCCTTAATATTCCTGCAGATTGGCTGACCAGATCAGTAGGTACTGTTCCATGAATGAACTTGTAGTACAAACACTACAGGCAGCAAAGTTCTCAGTGAAAAGAAAATTTTTACTTACTGACAGTTAAGATATGTATGAGATTGTTCTTTTGGATAAGTCTGGTGAACATTCATGTTGCATATGAGACTTAATAAACAGAGGGGAAAGAAAGCAACCCAAAGAGAATGTTTCAGTTGCTATCTAAAAAATTCTGAAGTTCAGAGTTGAGTAGCAACAGTAATAGGTGAGATTATGAGTATCTATTATACAGCATGTAACTAAATATTTTGCTACTAAATGGATTCCTTATATGAAAACAAAATCTCTGTGAAGCTTTGAAAAATAGCTGCCATACATTAGTCATGTAAATAACTATGAACAGTGTTTAATTTTAATTTCAGGGGTTGGAAGGTCCTTCTAGAGATTGAGTCCAACTCCTTGCTAGGGCAGGTTCCCTACAATACGTTGCATAGGTGGGCATCAAAATGAGCCTTGAATATCCCCAAAGAAGGAGAGTTCACAGCCTCTCTGGGCAGTCTGTTCCAGTGCTCTGTCACCCTCACTATAAGGAAGTTCTTCTATATACTTGTGTGGAACTTCTACACTCTAGCTTTTGGCCATTACTCCATGTCCTATCACAATACACCACTGGAAGAGTTTGGCTTCTTCCAGTTGCCTCCTGCACTTTTTATAAACATTGATCAGATCTCCTCTCAGTCTTCTCTTCTCGAGGCTGAACAGGCAAGTCTCTCAGCCCCTGTGTTGTTTCCATTGGTACATCTTCATTTTGTACATGACTCATAAGTGTTATGATTCAACAGTTGAGAGAAATGTTTGGCATGTTGCTTTTTAAAAAAAAAAAGATGAGAACCAAATAATATCTTACTTGGATGCTGGTTTATTCTTCTGGTAATCCAGTGTAGCTTTCATGGAGGTAAAACTTGAATGTTAGGTGGTATTGTGAAAGTTAAGTAGTAAATTGAATTGTTCTGTCTTTTGCAGTGCCCTCCTCGGATATAACCTATGGCATGATAGTCGCAGATCTGTGTCATTCACTGCTAGCAGATATGGAAGCATCCTATTTGTTGGAAATTAGAAGCCATTTTGTGCTGGATGAAAACAGCTATCCTTTGCAAAAGGATTTCCACCTGCTAAATTTTCATCCTGATCTTTGAAGCATTATCTTTTGCAGTGACTGAATAAAAGACTGTAAGGCATGGATTGCAAACCTAAGGAAAATGAATTAGCTCAAGGAAGCAAATGTTTTAAATATAAATAATCACAAAAGAACGGGTATGGTATATGTGCTGATTGTATGTAGTATTGCTGTAAAACTTTGCAATTGTTGTAAAATAAATGAATATATATGTTTTTAATCTTAATAAACTCTTGCCAATATCTCAATTTTCTTCTCTCTGGAAAAGTTTTCTAGTGTTGAGACTGGTTGTTTTTCATATGCAGACTGAGGAAGAGAATTGAAATGTAGTACCTTGATTTTTGTCACAATGATGAAAAGAAAAAGATCACCAAGTTACAATTTGTTGTTTTTGTGCTTGCTCTCTGTTTGAGTCTGTCTTTTAACAGCAATATTTCTACTGTTCTGCCTCAGTGGTTTTACTGCTATTTTCTCTTTTAACATCTGTCTGAGGATCTGATCTTGTGTAGCTACAAGTTGTTGCAGTAATCTCAGAGGTTTTAAATAATTTTAAATGGTGCATTCTTTTAAAATATTTCTTTTGAATAATTACATTTAATGCATTTAGCTGTAAGGTAGCAAAGAAATACATATAGTCACATTGAGCCAATTTCAAAATTGATTGCAGCCAATTTAACACAACTTTCTCCCAGTTTGACCAGATTTAGAAATTAAATTGATTCTTTTTAAGGTCTTAGAAGACACCATCAAAATACACTGTTGTTAAAAGATTAGTAAATGATGACGTTGCCTGACTTTATAAAGCAACAGTCTGATAACTATTACTCTGAAAGTGATCAAATAGAAAGATAGTGATCAGTATTCTATCTGATGTAAATTATGCCTCCAACTGAGACTAAGTGCCTCTTATTATGACTCTTATTGAGACAAGCTGTAAGGTATAAATCGTATTTTCTGTATTCTATTAGATTGCATTCTTGCATACCTTTACCAGTGTTGTTCTCAGTTAGTAAATGTCTCTACATAACATTTCAGCTATCCACAAGCCTCAAATACGTTCTCAAAAATGTAGACTTGATTAAAAAGAGAGCGCCCACCCTCCCCTTAAACCCTTGTGGTTTGATCTCTGGCTATCTTCTATTAAAAGACAATTCCCCATTATTTTATTCCATCTCTGAATGTGTGACTCTTACCTCATAAGACTAAAACTGCAGTTTTCTGAAACTTATTCAGATGAGTTGCAATGAGTATTACCTCACTGTTCAGATTTTCACCATTTGTACCTCATCCCATCTATACTTCACGCAGCACTGCCTGATTCCAGATTGTGGGTTACTTAGTGCTGGGGGAGAACGTACAGAAAGAAAGAATAATTTCAGTGTTTGTATTTGTTTAAATGAGGCGTATACATGAATATTAATCTGGTATGAATTAAGGTATTCCAGGAGTTCTTTGAATTTAATAAGACTTAGGAAAACCAGGCATCAATTATGTTAGAGAAATTCTAAAGATTGTTTAACATCCTGTTGCTGTGCAGCCTCATTAGGATGATTTCATAACTTTGGAAGTAATTCGGGCCATCTGGATTGCTGAACTACGTGCATCTAACTGCTGAGTTTCATCTATTGTGGTTGTGTTGCTGGCTAACTTGGTCCTCATTCTCTTCTCATGATCCTTTCAGGTCTCTCTCTGATTCTTTTAGTAGTGTTCCTTTGTGAAATCTAATCTATGTAATGTAACAGTGTAGTTCAATATCAGTTTAATTTATTGTGGTGCTGTGTAGCTTTGCTTCTGATCTTTGCTTTTATAATTCTTTCTTGGAAATTGTAAGTCCCACTGTCTTATGTTTTTCACTTTAGACTTCCTTGCATGCATTCCAGATGGGAAGTCATTGCACTATCTTTCTGTGCTACTGTCTGGCATGGAGTTCTACTTCCCAGGAGCCATCTGATCCATGATCATCTGTAACTCTGTGTTCCCTTTCCCTTATATCAAGGTGCTGTTTTTAGAGCATTTTGTTAGGAGCAGGTAGTCACCAAATAAATGCATCCGGCCTATCAGCTCTTCACTTAGAGGAAGGAGGGACTAATAGAGGTGACTAATCATCGAACTTAGAAGACTAGTGTAAGAATAATTGTGATTAGCACAGAAGTCATGGTATTGTATGATGTACAGATAAATGTTCTGGTTGAGTAGTGGCGGGGTTTCTTCTCTACAAAAATACCCTTTAGAACAAGAGTGTATCCTTCATTTCTGCTGTAAAACAGGTAAATTGCTGCTCACTGCCACTGAAAGAGGTTGTTTTTCTATGAGTACATGATAGCATTATCGTAGAGCTTTGGAAATACTGAAGTTTTTCAGTAGTAATGGCAGTACTGGGAGAAGAGTCACATTTTGTATAGTCTTACATCTCTTTGCAGCATGTTTCGTGGGTGAGGGATTTCTGTGCTTTGCATCTTAGTGTGACAACAGCACTGCATCGTAGTACCTTATTTAATCATATCTTTTTCATTACTGGAGTAACTGCTGTGCAGGAAGAGTCAAAATGGCCCTTTTTCGTTTATTTTGGTTGAGAAACATGAAGTGTGCTGGTAAGTGCATTTAAATATTCTTTCATTATTTTTGGAATTTAATACAGTATGTTGGATAAACTTTCTGTGGTTTTGTAGTTAAATTTAGGTTTGGGGCAGTATGTTCATTTGATGGAGATATGGTATTTTAATATTTGATTAAATTCTAACAGCTGCACTCTTATATTCACTGATGTAGCAAGACAGACCGAGAATCCTATTTATGTTTCAGATGGGTGATCAGGTGAAGAGTAATCTATTTTAACAGTTCCTCTCAGGTATAATTTTCATTCATTGTATTTTCCTGTAGACAATGAGAAATCGAAAGGTTTTTTTATATTGAATTAACATAATATCTTGTTTGAAAGGAAATTGACTTTGTAGAAATTATGCTCCTCCTGGAACACAATTGTACAAAACTGTGCAAAATGCTTTTCTGCAGTAGCCTATCTGATTTATGACAGTAGAGTGTAAAAGGTGTGAAGGTCAGGACCCTAGTGAACAGTCAGGAAGAGAAGAATTGTATTTATTTTGAGAGAAAGTAATTGCTTTAAATTATGTTGCAGAACAGTAATTTAATTAGTGCAGGAAACTACCACTAAAACAAACGTAAATCCTAAGGGCTTCCACCAATTGACTGAGTTTTCCATGTAAGAATCTCCATAGTAGGTCAAACCTTAATCCGTGCTCTGTTTCCAGCAGAGAGATATCTGGGGAGACGTACAAGGACAGGTTGGGGTTTTGTTCCAGACTACCAGGGACCAAGCCTTCTGATTGTGTTTGGAGAATATACTTCTATTCCTGCCTGCATGGGAGTGTTAACTGTTCAAAGACTTTGTGTCCTTTATCATCAGGTTTTAAAGGGCAGTGAGAGCTTCTTCATTTGTGTGTGTTTTTTGTCCATAGAGTGATGCTGTTTAAGTGCTGTAGCAGAGAGCATGCCACTGTTTAACCAGCTCCTTAGGCTTGCTGATCATTTCATTCCAGTGTTCTAGTTCTTTGCCTCGACTGTACATGTATGGCCCAACTACAACACGCCCCAGCACATGTGATTCTGGGAGGGGAAAAAAAAAACAAAACAGTAATTAACACCCATGAGTGCTTATGTGAAATATAAATTAGAATCTTAACCTTTATTTCTCTAAGAAATTCATGTTCTGAAAACTATGTTTAAATACATTTTTTTTGCCAAGGAATCTACACTCGATCTCCCTAGTTTTTACGTGATAAGATACTTTTAGATGCTGAAAATGGCTATTTAATCAGTTCAGACCTTGTTGCCTATGCTCTAAATTACAATGAGATTAAGGCACACAGTTCTGACTGTCTAGATCCTCTACCCAAGTGTACTGTTCAAGTGTGCCCTAGTTTAAGGCATTGACAAGCTTAGCAGGGGTTGTATGATACTCTAGCTTGGGAAATCCAGCTATTGAGACACCAGGTGGGAATCAATACACAGGTTCCATTTCATGTTCTGCCACCAGCTATCTTTCTGCTCTGTGATTAAGCTGATTGTTTCTTCTTAACTATGTAGCCTAGGATGGGGAAGACAATTTCAGGATTTTTGTAAGGCGTTTCGTCATGTGCAAGTAAAAAATGAGGAAAGACTCAAACACTGATCCTAATCCCTGTCCATCCTCCAAACCACCTACCCGTAAACTCATCTCAATTATTATTATTATTATTTTCTTTTTAGACCAGTATGAATCCAAAGAAGAGTATTACTGTTAAATTACTGAGATCGGATTGGCACTGCAGGGGCAAGCTTGCACTGTGAGCAGTGGAAACGCTGAATTCTGATTTGCTTCTCTAAGCAGAATTCCTTAATGGATTCTCTGATAATTATTAAAAGGTGACCTCAAGCATTAAATTTTCTGCTAGGCAGGGGAAATGTTTTTAATCTCTCTTGTATCCCACTGCCTGAACTGCTGTGATAATTAAAATTACTGCTCATCTTCCAAATATTGTAAATGGCTTCAAAATTTTGGAGATGGGGATTTATATGCATAAGCATTCACAAATGATAGTTGTATAAGCTTGTTTCCTTAGAATAGCAGAATGAAACAAAAATACAACAGTTTGTGTTCTGATAGTGACTACCCTACAGTTATCTTTTGCTGAATTTTTCTCTTCTGAAAGAGACATACACTTACTGCAAATAAGTTGTTCTACTTTTTAAATAGAGCAAATAACACTCCAAATCTTTTTGATATTTTATGATTAAAAGTTAATGATTATGAGTCCCTTCCAGGTTTAATCCTCTCTGCAATGTAATAAGAGATTTAACAACCGTAATATGTAGCTTACTTTGTTCAGTGTTCTGGAGCACAGATAGACTCAGGCTTGCTGCATCCAGCTCTGTCTTATTTGCCTTGAAACTGAAGGATTCGTTATACTCTGGATTGGGAGATCCCAGAACAGCTGCTGTCTTTTTACTTCTGACTAACTTATTATGGTTCATTAATGAGACCTTGACATAGACACCTTGTAGGGGGAGAAAGAAATAGATATCAGAGACAGTTAGGGAGGCTTAAGGAATTTTTTGCTTTCAGGAATGAATGCCAAGTATACAACTCCATTATGAATGATTGAAATGTATATGGCAGTATGGTAACGTGTAACATTAAGCAGAGAGTACACAGAGGGTGCAACTTCATCCTGCCCTTTCCAACTATAGAACTGTTGAAAAGAACAGTCATGTTTTTACCTGTCATCCTTGATCTTCCATTCCTGTACCCTCCTTCCATCTGATGTTTTTTTCTTTAAGCTACTGATAAACAAACCTTTATTTTCATGTAAGTGTTCACAATTGATCTGACACAAGGGAAGGCCATGTAGTATGTACATGGATAGATAGAACTGATACCTGATTTCTGATAGAACTGTATCTGTTTGAGGGGAACTAATTCTCCTGTTCAGTGAATCTTGAAAAGGTACTATCGATGACTTCTGGTCCTGCTATGAGGAATTTATTAGAAAATCTGTAGAAAAGAAGTGAATGATTTTAAATGGTCTCTGCTTTGTCTTCTTGGAAGTTACAAAAATGGTGACAAGGTGGACAGGGTGACAACAAAATACTTTTATGCTTCCTGTAGGGGACCTGTACTGTACTGTGGTCTCAATCTGTGACAGGGAGATCCAGAGCAGGCTGAAATTACCTCAGTTGTGATACTGTGTTTACTATTCCCTGCTATTCAGTTCATTAAGGTTCGTCTGTAACAAAAACCATCAGAAATGTCAGGACTGAACCAATGTTGGCAGGCTCCTTGTGTCTCCTGGTTATTTCCACTGATCCACAAGGTTCTCTCTACTGTTTAGGGGCTGCAGAATTACCAAGACAGATGCTTGTTCTGGCTGAGCTGTTACCTGAGTGCTATATATGGAAAAGAGTAACTATGTAAATTGCTCCGTACAATATCTAGCTTTTAATTACTTCACTACTTCTTAAAAACACGTAATTCACCTGAATCTAAAAATAAATTTCTTTGTATGGTCTTACATTACGTATTTTCTATCAAAGATTAGAGCTGTGTCAAGAGCTTCTCATTCCTGTCTCTGTAGGATTTGCTAGAGAATCTATAAACTTATTTAGAGATTATCTCTGAAGTCAAACATGCTGGTAACAGCTTGTTCCAAGAAACCTTATGGTTTGTGATTTGTCTGTACAGAGAGAACTAAACATCTTTTAGCTGCTAGATACTATTTTGCATTTATATTGTTTAGTTTCAGAGCCCATCACTAAACCACTAAAGTTCTGGACACAACAAAATTTGTTTTCAATATCTGAGGCCGAGGGCACTTCAGTAGGATGTCCCAGAAGAAAAAAAAAAAACAGTGCAGGAAGGGCTAACCATTGTGACTGCATGCCACGGTCCTTGAAACAACAGCCAGGCCATCCTGAATTGGGAGTTTTCTCCCAGTTCAGTTCCCCCTGGGACAGCTGTTCAGTGCAAGCAGTTGTTCTGCAGCCCTTAACCTTTTGTCATTTGCCTCAGGTCTTTTCCCTGGGGCAGCTGTTAATTCTGAATAGGAGCGCAGCAAAGCAATGATTCTCACTGTGTTCAAGTAGAAGGACAAACTATTAAGAACCAAAGCTAAAACACAGCAGAACCAACTTATCAAAATCTAATTACCCCAGTAACAAAATACAGTTTGTTTTCATTCAAATGACTCTGTTTATTCTATTGAGAGTCACTCAGCATAAGGCTGGGTGGACTAATGAGGAAGGAGCAAATTGGAGCAGGAATTCTGGAGCTGGTAGCAAAGGGGAAGTGACACTTACTGACAGCACAGCTCTCATCCTGGAGCTTTAATCCCTTTGCCCTCAGAACCACCACAGTAAGACGACCCAGGCAGTCGTTGTAGCTGAGGGAGAACTGGATATCGCCATACTCCGAGGGAGTCTTGGAAAGCGAAATAGCATTCATCAGATGTCTGAAAAACTCTTCACACGGATAAATGGGAGGAAAGGGTTGTTTCTTCACGCTAGTGCTTTCTGCTACACCAAGGCAGCAAATAGCAATGGCTTTTTTTACGCTGTTGTGACATTTGATAACACTGGTTAATCAGCTTTCCTGGATCTTCCTTCCTCTTGAACTTTTTCTGCTCTTACAATTTCAAAACAGAAGGAAATAACATGAAGTACTTTCTCATGCGACTCTGAACAGTTGGATAATGCCTGTACAGCTGCTTTTGGGCTGCAGATTCATAAGAGGGGAACTTGAAATCCAAATAGTTATCAAACTGTAGCATCTGATGTATTCAGTACAACACACTTCTATGTTACCTGTACCCTTCCAATACATCTTCCAAGAGAAGAGAAATTGAACAATGCCAAGCAGCCTGATGTGTACCTACCTCTAGGTTTTCTTTCTCCAGATCTCTCCATACAACTACTTTGCTCTCATCAGTTAAGGTTTCATTTTTCAGTGGGAAAATGACTTGGCCCAGGAGGTGGTGGTGCTTCTGCTTATCAACATGATAAACCAGAAACTTCAGAGTCCTCTGAAGCAATGTTTTACTGGAAACCTGCACAGGAAAAGGAAGAAAATAATAGTTAGGTTATCTGAGACTTTTCCATGCAAGCAAAACTTCAGAAGAGGAATTTGACAAAGAGTGATGTAAGTAGGTGGAGATTTTTTGTTATTTCAAGTCAGCGCTCTAAATCTGCCCAAAATTTTAGCTATGCAGGAATCTGAAGATCCAAGGTAAAGCAGTTGATTTTTTAAAAATGCAGAACTAGCAGTTTTTCAAGCCATGAAAATCTAGTGCTATGATAAATTCACTTCTAGAGACAAATGTTTAGAAGTCTGTTTAGAATGATTAAGAAGACTGTTTAGAAAATGTTTAGAACATTTTTAGTTGTCTGAAACTCAAATTACTTCGGTTTTAACACTTGTTCTGCGAGGAGTATGGTTTAGTGTGTGTCATGGTGATGGCATGACAGTTGGAGCATATGATCTTGAAGGTCTTTTCCAAGATTAATAATTCAATGACACCTGTGCAAAGCTGCTTGCTGCAGAAGCCAAGCTTCTACATATTATACAATTATACAAATACTGCTCCAGAGACCTCATGGGTTCTAATTTCTAGTCTGTTTTCACTGTAAAGAAATTAAAAGCTACAAAAACATCAATATAGGTTTTCATTGGACATCTAGAGCTGCTGGGCTGCACTGCTCAGCCATAGTTCAGACTATGATTATCCTTCGTAGGACAAATTCAGGAATCCCTAACTTGGGTATAGACAACAAGTAAGGCTGGTTCTGGAGCCACAGACTTGGGTAAGTAGCCTGGAATCTCCAGAAGGCCCAGTAATAAATTGCACCTCTAGTGGAAACACCTGCGTTTCGGTAGGAGTATAGAAAATTCATTTTCACAAAATGTGCTTTAATTCAATAAGACAAGATTTGGAAACAAAAAGCTGCTTCATCAAAAGTACAGGTACCTGGAAAACAAAGTTTTCATCAAACTGTGGATTAAGGGTTTTACGCTTTATTTTAGACTGCAGGTAGCGTCTTTCATCAGGCAGCAAGTAGATCTTCACAAACGGAATGCAAGAGTCAGTGGGAGGCTGCAGGTTTCTGGCTTTTATCACGGAGACGAGGAGCCTTTCTGATGCTTGCTTGTATTCTATAGAGAACCAGAGACGGCCAATGTTGCCTTCAGGAAAGTCGGTCTCACTCTTGTCTTCAGGAAACTTGTACAGCTCTGGGTTAATGGTCCCTACAATGTAAGCTCCAGCTTCACAAAATAAAAAGTATCAACATGTTAGTTTCAAGACTGTCGTGGGCATTATTGTACCCACTGCTGTACTAAGGAAATTGCATTTGTCTATATTTGCATAATATTTGCATCTGAATTACTTTTCCCTCAAATCTGGGAGTAGTCGTAGGCTTGTACTGAGCAATACTACGTCTGATATGCCTTCAATGAACATGCTTCATAATCAGACTGCCCTTCCAAGAGCTGTATTTTTGAAATGTCATACCCAAAGAATGAAATGACGACCGTGGCCCAGACTGGGGAGTCATGCAGGAGTTATTGTCTTCCTGAATTTGCTCTTCATTGGTCAGGTTAATCCAGTCTCGCCCATGCAGTGTTGGTGGAATTATAAATGGAACGCTTTTGGATCTGCTCAAGACATCAACAGCTACTGATTCTTCTAGTTTAAATACTGAAATCAAACTTGGTAACAGTAATATGATTACCTACCTTAGATTAAAAACAAAACAAAACAAAAAAAAAAAACAAAAAAAAACAGAGATTCACAGGTGGAAAAAGTAAATATCCTTGTTTGTAAATATCTGTGTAATGCCTGGAGGTCCACCAAGGGACCTCAGATCTGATGTCTTCACAGATCCTTCACCTTTCTCTTCTCTTTTAGAATAAATCTTTCAAAGAAAATGAAGAACTAACTGCAGCTTCTTGTTTTAGAGCTTCAAAGCCCTGTGGTAACAAACTAAGAAAGTTTTCTTTCAGAACTGAAGTCCTAATGCTAAGTTTTTGTATTCTATGTTTGAAACTACCGGGAACAACACAGATACCTGGGCCGTATTTGTCTATGTAACAGATAAAGCTGTTCCATACAGCAATAATACTCAACTATACTGCCTTTTACATAAATTACAAATTATCATTGCATTCATAGTTTTAGAAAAGAACAAAGCAGAACATATGTATTTAATCAGATCATAGCTGATTTGAATTTCACCAGGTTAAAGTGCCTACTTTAAAAACAAAATTATATACCTTTTTGGTTGAATTTCAGAAGATGACTGATCTTGCAAAATGGCATTCACAGGTGTTGTTTTGAGAGGATTAGGGAGCTCTTCATAAGAATAAATAAGGCAAAGCTTCTTCCAGAGCAAGTACGCAGTTATTCCAATGAGAACAAATAAAAGGATCCCCGCTATCACACCTCCAGCAACAGTAACTATTTGTTCTGTACAAACAGAAGCACACGAAACATGATAGCAGGATGAAAGTTATGCACCTTTTGGGGGGAGATGGGAAAATTAAAAGTACCATTTTCCTTTAAATTTTAAAAACATCCTGAAATGCAATGTTCTGCTCTAGTGCACTCTTCTGTCTTTGGCTGTATTGTGATATAACTCCTGAAGATGTGAAGAAAGTGTTCAGGTATGTTGACAATGACTGCAGTGTAAGAGTCAACAGCTAGGGGAAGGACAACCCAAGCCTTAGTTGTTATAGATCCTTATTTTCCTGTAACATAAGCACTTAGCTTAGCATGGCAGAAGTGCTGGAGCTTTTGTAACAGAAGAAAAAGAAAACCCGGGAGCACCTACATACAAGAGGTACTACTACATCAGTTTGTTTTGATATACCAATTCTTCATCTATGCTGGGTTGAGACTAGTCCTGGCACAATGAACAAAGCAAAGGTCAGGATGTTTTTTGTTTTTCATGTTTCCTGATTGGCAAAGGCAAACTTAAGTATCCAGTACACGCTGTCTCCTAAACCCTGATTATTTCAGATAAAATCAGATCTACTTGGGTTTTCTTATATTTTTTTCACACCAATAAAACTGGGAACTTAAGAAATTAATTAACAGGAATATAAGGAATTCCGTTATGAAAATTTCCTTTTAGGCCAAGAGCAGACAGTTGATAGTGAACCTCAGTTCATTGTCTTACGTTTGCTGAATCCTAGAGCAAAATGCTGTAGAGACAATTTCTGCACTGCAATTTACACCAGCCTGCCTTGGCCCAGCTCTGAACATTGAGCTGACATGGCTGCTTCTCAGTGAAGAATTGTGACAGTGAGCCCAAACTGCAGAATTCTCTTTTTCTCTATGCTGACAGGAGATGAATTAGGATCAGCTGAGTACTGTGCAGTGACTGAGCTCAGCTCTCAAGGTCTCCTCTGGAATCGCTGTGACAGAGCCCTGGTGTTCTCTCACAACTTATACTGACTTTTTCTCTTCTCTGGTTTTAAGGTGCAGACTGGTGGTTGAGAGTGAGATCTGAACCTGCTTTGGACATTGGCTGCCACCAGTGCGTCATTTCCTTTTCAAATACCAGAAGACAACCAACTGGGAGGCTTGTCAGTGTCTGACCTGATTGTGAGGCTTAGGCTGGAGTGCTTTCTAGCTCATGGTTAAATGTTCTGAATGGGAGAGGTTCCTGACCAGAGTTAGTGTAAGAAATAATGTGGGTAGGCTATAAATTTTGCTTTTTGGGAACAAAAATGGAAATCCAGAAATTCATAATTATGTTTCCCTCCTTTATCTGAGTCTTTAATGAGTGTCATGTACTATACTGACATCTAGATAGAAGAGCTTGATTAAAATCTACTCCCCATTATCTGCTATCTCATTCAATTCTGATACTGTGTGGGCAAGCTGAGGTAGTGTGCTGAGATGCAGCCTCCTCAGGTGGGGTCTGTAACAACCAGCAATAAGTAAGGCACAGAGGAATTGGAAAACTGACTGCAATTTCACATGGCCTTCTTGTACTACTTCCAATAGGTAGGGACCCATTCCTGATCGGATCCCAGTGTCCTGGAGCACAGCAGCACATGCGCTGCCTTTCCTTCTGGGCAGTGTTCCCAAGGTAGGAAGATGACTGCTGCTATTCCATGTATTCATTAGCACCTAGGCGTTAACTCAAACTGTTTTCAGCACCTCTCTGATTAAAGGTTTCTGCTTTCTCATCTTTTTTCTAACTATACCTGTTGCACCTTTTTTTATCCTTGCTTCTTTTTTCAGACTCTGAACTCTATGAAGATAGCCATAAAATACCCATAACCTGTATAGCTACGACTCATCTGGTAGTGGTATAAGTATTTATGCTTTGTTCCTCTCTTGTTGTTCTGTCTGTGCTTGGCACATACCTTGCAATTAGTCACCTCCACATGGCAGTAGAAATAAAGACAACATAAGCACAGGGTATTCAGTCACTGGTGGTAGGAGTTTGGAGTAACAACTTCAAAGCTAGTAGCATAGGAAGCAAGCTGCAAATGAAAGTATTGCTGATCTTTTCTCTGTTACCATGTTGCAATGGGTGATACGGAATGTTCTGTAGCTGAAGGACACATGTAAATACTCTGCTGTAAAATTAACTAGGCCACAGTGCTACCAAGGCCTTTCTCCCATCCTATCTCATTTTCCTGCCTTTGGTACAATCACAAGAGCCAGCTTTCTTTCTTTCTTTTTTTCCCAGCTCCCCTACAGGTGTGTTCCCTTAGCTCTCTGCAGGCACTGGCTGCCTGTGAGCCCTCTTGTCAGCTGTGTATCCAGGCTCATGGAGCAGCCTCCCTGTTCCTGCCTATTCTACAGCAATGAGCACTTTGCTGTGCCTTCCTCCAGGCTGGATATGCTTTGGTATTTAGCCAGGCTTATTCGTGCAGTACTTAATCTGTGGAACATGAAATGAGTGCCCATTTGAAGTGGATTAATATTAACAAGAGGACAAATCTTGTTACGCTACACTGATAGCTCAGTTTTCCCATATAAAAATGCACAGTATGAGGAAATATCTAACAAATTCAGCCCTGAGCATGGAAATCATAGAATCACAGAATGGCCTGGGTTGAAAAGGACCACAATGATCATGTAATTCCAACCCCCTGCTATCTGCAGGGTTGCCAACCAGCAGACCAGGCTGCCCAGAGCCACATCCAGCCTGGCCTTGAATGCCTGCAGGGATGGGGCATCCACAACCTCCCTGGGCAGCCTGTTCCAGTGTGTGTGTTCCTCAGCAGTTCATAGGGCACGCTCAAGTGTGTCTTCAGACAGGCAGCCAATAGATCTATAGCTTAGAAGGCCTGATGCAGAAAGTGCTTTAATTTAATGTCAGTGAAGGTAAATAGAAATGAGTGATTTGCTTCATAGAGGTATATCAAAAATGCAAATACTGATGGCTGGTGGTTCAGCTGTCTGGTCTACCTTTCGGAAGTTAATATTTCAGCGAGCTCAGATGGTCTCTGTTTGATGTGTGTCCTCTCCAATCCCCAGTCCTTAATGTGCCCAGCAGCAACCCTGTATTCTCCTCTAACTTCTGTCATTAAGAACAGAAAGCTGAGGTGTGCTGTGATGCAGGCAAGAACAGCAGCTGTGTCCTGATTTTGAGTAAAAGCGTCAATTGCTCATCTCTTCTTTCATAAGTTTGATGTCCTGAATTTGTTCAGTGCAAAATAAGTATTTCTGAGCCATTCTCTGCCAGTGTGTCCAGTTCTGCCGGTTTAGTTATTGCACTCCTTTTAGCAAATCTACCTGGGATTTAATGAGGGCAAGGGGCATTTGGCATTTTCTTTATTTAGTTCATCTTATCTGATCAGATCAGAAACAGAACCAGTGGTTTAGGGCACAATGTAGTACCGCTTACAAAGCCAACCACTGAACTAAGTTGAAACCATTGTGTGCCAGGACGAAATATGTATCTTCTAAAATATCTACCTGCCACTGTGAGCAACTGATATATTGTGTTGTGCTGTGGCATAGGATCATGGCAGCAGCCATGGAGCTGCCATGGCACTACACCCTGCAATGGGGGTGAGTGTGCTGCTCGAGTGCTGACAGAATCACAGAATGGCCAGGATTGGAAGGAACCTCAAGGATTGTGGATCTCCAACCCCCTGACACAGGCAGGGCCACCATCCTCCACATTGAATACCAGACCAGGCTGCCCAGGGCCCCATCCAACCTGGCCTTGAACACCTCCAGGGATGGGGCATCCACAGCCTCTCTGGGCAGCTGTTCCAGCACCTCACTGCTCTCTGTAAAGAACTATGTGCTGACAGCCTTTCTCACAACACAGAAACACTGGTGCGTACCTTGTGCCTCTTCGGGTCTGGGCCCCTTTTTGTCTAGCATCTACTTATAATAATCTTTACTCAAACTCCACTGTAAGCCTTTTTGGGGCGGTGTGGCCAGGCACTTCTCCATCACAACTTTTAATCCCCATATAAATACTCAGGTTTATCAACATTTCAGCTGTTAACATAGGCAGAGCCTAAGCCGAATGGCGGATTGACCCATTTGCCCAGCTGCTTGGGGGCCGGTTTCCCACCGCCGCTCTCCCGAAGCCTCCCCCTGACCCCCGACACCGCTCCCAGCCCTTACTTACCGGGCATGAGTGCTCGGGCTCCTCTTGCGGCTCGCCTCCATCTGCCCCGCCCGGGCCGGCCGGGAGCTGCCGCCCCCCGGGGGCCCGAGAACGGGCGGCCCCGCCCCGAGGCCGGCTGACTGCGAAAAGCACCTCGGTGGTAACAGTCTAACCTTTTACTCGCCTAACAAACGTAACCAGACAGGTCTTAACTAACGCATTCACTCGTGCCTAGTGCAGGAGCAGTTCTGCGTCCTAACTCCTTCTGCCTGCCAGTGTTGGCTTCTTTCTCAGCAAATGCAGTAAGAATCTGTACCTTCAATTTAACGTGCGCTTGCCAGCAAGGAGCTGGAGGTGACTGTTCCCCTTTACTCTGCCTTGTGAGGCCCTATCTTGAGTGCTGTGCCCAGGTCTGGGGTCTCCAGCACAAAAAGGATGTGGAGGGTTTGGAGTGGGTCCAGAGAGAACAGCAACGATGCTCCAAGGACTGGTGCGCCTCTCCTGTGAAGATAAGCTGAGGAAGCTGGGCTTGCTTAGCTTGGAGAAGAAAAGGCTGCAGGAAGACCTCAGTGTAGCCTTCCAGTACTTGAGGGCAGCTTATAAGCAGGAGGGGGACCAGCTTTTTACGCTGTGATAGGACAAGAGGGGATGGCTTTAAATGAAAAGAGGAGATATTATGATTAGATGTTAGAAAGAAATTCTTTACTCAGAGGATGGTGAGACACTGGCACTGCTGCCCATGGAGGTTGTGGATGCCCCAGCACTGGAGGTGGCCCTGGGCACTATCAAGTGGATAGCAACCCTGCCTGTGGCAGGGGTTGGAATTAGATGATCTTGAAGGTCATCTTTAACCTAAGCCATTCTGTGATTGATTATGTTCTGTGATATGCAGCACCATTTTAATTTAAAAGCCAAAGAAATGCATAGGAATTCAGTTAGTAGGATTCTGCTAAAAAATCAACCGTCTGTATGGGACTTAGAATGTCCCACTGTTGATGCAGTTTGATTTAGCATTTTCCGTTGAATTCTGAGTCCCCTGGAAGAAAGTAAATAGATTATTTTTACACATTCTTTTTTGTTAACATAAATATCTGCATTTTCTGCTGTAAAATAGCAGTAACTTTTTGCATTGTGCCCATCTAAGTCTTGTTTCTTACTGAGGCCTTTAAAGGGTGGTGTAAAAACTCATTTTGTAACTACAACCACATTTACTTTTCTTCAGGATAACTACTGACGCATCCTAATTTAGGATGCAGAGTAAATGATGCTGAATTCTCCCCTTTTAAATTATTTTTGTAGTATAAGCTATGAGAACTACGAGTCAGACCCCGTGATTTCTGAATTGCGTATTTTTCTCTTCTGTTTCTTTTGTTGTTAACTGATTGCTTATTTATACAAAGTTTTTGGAAATACTCGTTCTCAGGGAGCAGTATAGCTCATGATGTGGGGGAGATACCAAATAGTCTGTGATTTTACTGTGTTTGACACCACTTTGCATAAGGCTGCTTTCTTTATTTCAGTGAAGGTTGGTTGGCCTTGTTTGGTGCAGTGGAATGACGATACTGCTTTCCTAGCTGCTCTCTTCTAACTTCTAGATGCCTCCTAGCTTCAGCAAAGCTGAAAGTGAGATGGGAAAGACAGATGTGATCATGGAGGAAATGCGTAGAAAAGGTGTGCTGCTGTAATGTTGCTCTTAAAACTTCTGAAAAAGAGAAAAGTTTGAAATGGATAATAATTTGTTAAGGAATTGTGGTTAAATGTCAGAGCATCCAGTCTAAGGAGCATTCTATAGCAGAACAGCTTTCTAAAATGTGTTCTTTTTAAAAAGATGTCGCCGTGCTCCTGCGACACCAACCTAAGTAATGCACCTGTTTGCAGCCTTTATCTTATATCTTACTTCTTCAGCTGGATAGCTTTGAGATATTTTGCTCAGTGTATTTTACACCACTGAGTTTCCAGTGAGGTGGATTGCATAAAATTACTTAATGCTGTTTGTAGGAGGAACACCCCATGGCAAAGGATAGAGAAACACTTAGAGAAGATTCTGCTGTAGAATCACAGGCACCAGATTGTCCTAATAGTAGGTAGTGCTGGCATAGTTAGGTTGCTAGATTCCCTCTAACGTGTGGTCTCTGCTGTAATTTATTAACACTCTTAATGTTAGATCAGATTTCTTTCAATGAAAAGATTTCTTTTAATATTTTTTTTCCTTTAAATCCAGGCATTTTAAGTGAAATGTATTTGAGTTCTCCAGCCATCTCCACCACTTCCTTGCACTTGTGAGTTTTCACTTCCACATTGGTGGCGCCTTCAGCTAGAATGACTTCTGTACAGAGGTAGGTTTTCTTTCCCAATTAATATGTAGCTAATTTAATTCAGACTAATGTTTCGGTCAGGGACATAAAGGACTCAAATCTGTGGGGAGCTCTAACAGCCACCCTCAGTGCATCAAATAGATTACATCAGTATACAGAAGTATAATGGTGAATGGCAAAAATAATCAGTACTTAGAATTTCTATAGTACATTTTATTCACAGTCTCCCAAATTGTGTGCCAGCCTTAATTACTGGTAGTTAACCATCGCAAAAGCATTTTGATATAATAGTTATTGTTAACCTTATTTTATAGACTGCTTAATAACTGGAATTCCTCCAGATTCACACTTGTGTACTGGAGATAAGAATTTCTTCCCACAATCTGCTGTTGGCCTTGTGCCGACAAGTTCTTGGCTTTAGCAAGCCATGGATATGTGACTATTTCATAAAGGAAGATGCAAATGAAAAATCTAGTCATAAAATATCCTTTGGTGGATCTGTTCTGGGAGCCATTTGTTGATTTCCTTTCAAAAGAAAAGCTAGGAGTGAAAGAGAAAGAGAGCAGGGACAACCAGAAGGGATCCAGTCCCCCAGAAATGCTTCCTTTCAGCTTCACTGTTGGCAGTTGTTGCCTTGAAGCTCTCAGAGTGTCTCAGGTCATGATCCAGAACTGCTCACAGTAGATCTGCAGGTATGAGGCAGTCAGGGCCAAAACAGAGAATGGGAGAAAATCTTCACCAGCTGCCATGTGTGCTGCCTCTAAGGGCACCTAAGAGAAAGGTAGCCAGGCAGGGAAAATGGAGAAGCTGAAACCTAACACAGCTTAGGTTTCTGGTGTTTCTCTCTGGTGTTTCATCTTGGCCCAGTGAACCCCCTGAATCTGTAACTAAACTTGATGCTCTCCATGGAGAGATGGGCAGAATTCTCTCTGGACTTGTGCAAACCTTCCTCCTGAGTGTGTCTGTCAGCTTCTTTCTGAAGCAGAACAGCTCAGTGGTGCCTGTGAGCATGTGAGAAACAGGGCATGCTGTGCAAGACAGATTTTTCCATGCTTTGATGCTCTTCTATTGCTATATATTTCTGTCCCCGACAGCCAGGAGCACAATGCATTCACTGTCCCCTAAGGGCCTTCTTAAAGATCTTTCCAGCAGCATTACAGTGTGCCTAAAAATGTACATAGTCTGCATGTCAGGGCTTCTATGGAATTTAGAATCTTTCTTTTTCTACCTTGTATTTTCCTCTTGCTCTTAGTATGCTTTAACCACGGGTGTTTCCTAATCCTGCTAGGAATAGCACCTCCTCCTGCTCAAAGTTGGGCTTTGGTATGAAGGTGAATCAATGTAGTAACACAAAAAACTTTCTTGAAAGTGACTTCTCTGCATTCTGTTTCATACAGGGAAAAAAAAAAAGTGAATTTATATGCTATTTAAATGCATTCTCTTATTTTACAATAAGTATTTTGGAGATGGTGTCTGCTTTGTTGTAATGTGTTTGCATGGCATATTTTTGCATTGAGAAAGTTAACAGCTGTTGCTGTTCTAAATAAAAATCAGTACAAAATGTTCCTCTAGAAAGGCTTTTAATAACAAGCTCCAAATTCACAGATGTTGTGCACAAGGCCTGCAGAGGCGGTTTCTGGGAAGCTCTGTGTTGCTTGATTTTAGAGCTTTTGGGGGCAATGTCTGCCTGCTTGTTCTGGCTTTTACAACATTTGGCCTTGGTAACAGAAATCTAAATTGTGCAGCTGGGACAAGGCCTTGCACAGTTACTTGTGTACACATGCAAAACAAACCCCTTGCCATATATTTGTTCTCATACTTTCCTACATGTGTGATGACATAGCAATTACACCATGTGCAATGCAGCCCCAGTGGGTACAGCTCAGTGGGACTGGGAATTTACAACTGTGAGCAAAAATTGATCTTTTTTTGGGGGGGGAAGCTTATACAATTGGAATGAAATACTGAAATCTGAAGATCTGTGGCTTCTGTAGTTGTTTCTGTAGGCACAATCACCCAGAGACCTTTCTGTATATAGCAGAGGCAGATTTTCAGAGGCCATCCCACACATTTGTATTTGAAAATAATGGTAAGATAACAGTGCCCAAAATCTGAGCAGGATTAGTGAGATCTGGGGGATCCTGACCGGAGGGGAAAAAGGATAAAGTTTTCATGTAATTAAGTCCTAATTGGATGCGGGTTCAGCGGCACTCCTCTGCAAAGCAGCTGGGCCACCTGCAGCTCTTTGGCTCCATCTGCTGGGTTGCAACGTGCAAACGGCTGCACAGGGCTGTGCTGGGTGACTGGCCCAGCTTCTGGCTCTGGCACACGGGTTCAGTGTGATCGCAGGATGCACCGGGAAAGCATCGTAGTATATAAAGGGGCTCCGTATGAAACGACTCTGTGCCTGTTCTTGTGCTGCTGTTGCCACCAAAATAAAGATAAGGAGGACTATTCACAGAATGTGTGGTGCTGTACAAATAAATTGTAGTGTCTCGTATGCACAAAAAAGAAGTCATGATATCTCCTAAGTATAATTGATACAGTGGTATTTGGCCCTAAATGCACATAATTCCGTGAGATATCAGTGGGCTCTGGCCTTGGAACCCTCCATTTCATTAGAAATGAAATCAGAAATAGTCACATGGGCAACATCACAGAAGTTATGTGAACTCTTCAACTGATGAGGGGGATGCAAAAGAAGCAGATGTGTGCAGGCTAGCAGTGACCGAACCTGCCTGCTGCAGCCTGTTGCACACTGCCTGCTCCTCCCACTGCTTACACTTTTTTCCCCTAGGAGCCAATCTGACCGTTTCTGTTCCTTTTCCAGCCTGAGGTCCGGTGGTACAGCATGACTTTGGAAATGCTAACCTGAAGGACACCTGCCTGCTGTTATCCAATGTATTATACAACTTGGATTGTGTTTACAGAGAAGCACGTTGCTTTTTAGGACTTGGTACTTTTTTTTTTTTGTCCTATCAACCTACTTTTTTTTTCTCAGAGAAAATGAATGAGAGCTTTGAACATTCTGTGTATTTGGCAACCAGGGGGACTGAAGGATGGGAGAGAGTTAAAGATTTTCTTTGGATTCCTGAGATCTGTGAGTCAGTATGTCCATGAGCAAAGGTTACATAAACTAATGGATTTAGAACAAGATTTTGTTGCATAAACACTGTTGCTGCTTTTCAATCCGTCACAGAGTCAAACCTGCAGATTACTGTGGGCAGATCCAGCCTGAGGCTTACAGTCCTTCTCACTGAGTTCTCTCTGGCACCGGTCTAACTTGAAAAGGCACTGTTTCCTTGCTGTGGAGCTGCTCGGAGATCTGTGTGTACTACCTTACAGATTTGAGTTGTGCATGCCATATTTCATGCACAGTACTGTTGCTCTCCATGTCTAATTTGGAATGCCATCCCTGTTATATTAGTTGCATAATAATTTGTTCTCTTTTGTTTAACCAAGGATCACTGCTGTTACGAGGATGAACCAATAAAGGCAGCTCCAGAGACTGTATCTAAAGCCCTCTGCACATTCCTCTGAATATCCTGAAGCCTCTGTTGTCTGTCTGCCTTTCCGTCATGCTCTCTCCCCACACATCTTGATCTCTCAACTCACCTGAGGGATATCAGGGAGAACAGCAGAGCAAGGCGAAGGTCAGAGATGGCGATGGATTTGCTGCCGAAGCATATTGCCTAGGGAGAGGAAGGCTGGTTTAAGAGTGTTGAATGTTAATCTAGAGGCCATGGGCCACCAGACAACCACACTGTGATGACTCTGAGCCAAACTGTTTGGTAATATCCCAGGTCATATGAGAAAACAATACCTTTCTTGGGGCTGCACAGCGATGTTTTTTTCAAAGTGGTTCAGAGTGGGGAATTATGTTCCAAGCTGCAGTTTTCTTCTTGTACTGTGTTTTCCTTGGTACTTCCCCCAGCTTCTTGCTGATACTGTTTCCTCATTTTACATGTGGAAACTGAGGCATAGAAGTTCAAATCTTTATTTAGATGTCTGACTGTCATTAAGCAGAGCCAGCTGTCTCTGAAGCAGGCTTTGTTCACAGCACTTAGCCCCCGATATGAGGGGGCTTTTCTACAACCCAGAAAAGACACCAGTACTTTCTTTTTTCTGTTTGTTGTCCAAAGACCGATTAATTATTTGACTCATATTTGTGAAAGGAAACTAAGGACCATTATTGTATACACTAATGTGCTTTTGAGAAGACTTCAGACCTAAGACATAGATTAAAATTACTGCCATTCTCAAAGAGTAATGTTTTGTCCTGTTTGTTTTTCTGCTCCCTGTTTCTGTGTTTCTGAGAACCCAGGCACCTAACAGAACAGATGGAAGATTTGCAACAAAATGGGGAGTGAATCTAAACATGTGATTACATTCTCAAAAAGGGCAAAGCTCTCGTGGCATGAGAGGCAGCTTAAAGCTACCCTAGAAGTGGCTGGAACCATTTTTGCTTGGTTTTGTTTGATTGCTTGTTTGTTTTTCGCAGTGGGGCATTTTTGTGTGTGTGTGCTTTTTTTTCTTTTTTTTCCTTTTTTTTTCTATATATGCTTTTATTTAATACTTTTTTCCTGCTGGATATTAAGCAACAGTGGAGAACAACAGTTGTGCACAGTGGGAAGTGAGATCTGGTCAAAGCAGAAGTGAGAGCAGAGTAACAGTCCCTTGTTTTAAGATGAAATTCTAGGTTTCCTGACATGAAATCTTTGGTTTACACAAAATATGCCTAAAAGAGACATCTTGTTTGCGTTCTTCATAATCAATTGTTATTCTACTATTTTGGTAAAACAGAAGGAAAAGTCTTTGAAACAGATGAGATTGCTTGTACCAGCAGGCTGCCTTCTAAACTGCCAAGGCAAAATCAACGTGAAAGAACTGCTCTGCTTTGTTGAGCAAGGTGCTTTCAAAAGCAAGATAGGAAAAAAAAAATAGATGCTGTGGCTCTAAAATACCAGTTTTCTCAGTACTAAAAAGCCTTGAAAGCTTTCGGAAAGATTAATCCCCCAATAAGTGTACTGCATCTGTGCTTCTCCTTGGAAAAAATTGTCAGTAGCATTACAGCATTATTCCCAAGAAGCTTGAATGTCGGTGACCTGCCAGATTTCATGATTGACCTTATGATGTGAACAGATGAGATAAACCCAACAAATCATCTTTCTTTTCACAGAAAAAATAAGTTAGAGAGGCTCATTGTACTGGCCACAGCTGGGCTGGCCTTTGGGGCACTCCTTTTCCTAAATAACTCCTCGACATGGAAGGATGCTTTGTAGCTTTCTTTTTAAGTTAAACATATATATATGTATACATCATGAATTGCTTTCTTAAGTAGAATGTCAGTATGTGTTCAGATGGATTCTGTTGGTAAATATCAGTGCTCTTTAACTGGAGAAAAGAAGGCTGCGGGGTGACCTCAATGCAGCCTTTCAATACCTAAAGGGAGCCTACAAACAGGAGGGGAGTCAATTCTTTGAAAGGGTTGATAGCTGCAGGATGAGGGGAAATGGTTTGAAGTTGAGGGAGGGAAGACTGAGGTTGAATGTCCAGAGGAAGTTCTTTACTATGGGAGTGGTGAGGTGCTGGAACTGCTGCCCAGAGAGGCTGTGGATGCCCCATCCCTGGAGGTGTTCAAGGCCAGGTTTATGGGACCTGTGCAGCCTGGTCTGGTATTAAATGTGGAGGTTGGTGGCCCTGCATGTGGTGTAAGGGTTGGAGATTCATGATCCTTGAGATACTTTCCAATGCAGGCCACTCTGTGATATCTTTGAATTACAGATGTTTGTGAATAATTTTATTTTGACCTTTTTTTTGTTTGTTTCTTATCTGATAGAGTTGCTTTCTTCGTACAATTTCATTTAAACTGTGTTGCCTATGTCAAATTGAAGGCAAATTGTCAGTTCTATGCTTTCAAGTGATCTCTGATGTATTTTGCTTGCCTAAAGTACCATGAAAGCTGGTCTGACTGAAAGTCCTTTGGGTTGTCATGAGCACTCAGATTAACATTTAGCAAAAGCTGAAAATCTGGCACTGTATATAGAGCACCAGTTTCAGTATGGGCTAGCAGTATCTGGAGTGAAGAGCATCTAACTGGTTCTGTGCATAATGAAAGTTTATTTTGCCTGGGGTGCATTAGCTGCTTTTTGAAAGTTCACACAGACTGTTCTGCAGTGCTGCTAGTCTTAAAAAGCACTCAAAAATATTTTACAATGGCAGTGTCCAAGACCTGATCCGAATTGGCTGTGACAGATGACATTCAGGCGAATGAGCAGTGTTTACCCCTAAGACAGTATGCTGTTCCTGGAGGGCTATGTTTTCTTGTAGACTGGAAGGTGTTTCAGAAATGCATTAAACTAAAATTGACCTGGTTGCAGGTGCAGCTTCACTGGCTTAAGTGGCTTTGAAATAGCAGCCTTCCGGGGTTTGCAAACAAAGCCTGTGGGCAGAGATACCAGCAAATTGCAAGCAGCATTTTTGTGAGTCAGCTCAGAGAGGCACTTCTTCCCTAAAGAAGTTCATGAACGTAGGCTGGAGTTAGCCTAATGTATCTGAGGACACCATATTGGCTTCTTGGTTTCCTGCAACTGTGAACTTAGTCAAAGAAAGAAGCAGAATAAATTCTGCAAACTTGGATTTGAGACATCTTTGTGCCTTTTCCAATTACACAAAAATTAAAAAGCTGTGTACCCATCACAGTGTCATATGTGCCAATGATAGGTATGCTGTTCAGGTAACAGTTGGTCACCAGTATCTCTCAGTAAGAACATTTTGATGCTTTCACTGAAAACTGTCAATCTTTCTGGACTTATCAAATCCTGGACAGGAAATCTATGCGACTCTATCCTGTAAAGGTTTTAAAGAAAACATGCTATGATCCTCGCATTTATTCTGTACATGTTCTTGGGATATGGGACAACTTGAGACAAATTTGGAAGTTGCTTTTGACTGGAAGGATTGTGCATGGAGTCATTTCAGTTTGTATCCTTAGAACAGTGCTGGGTTATACAAGTGCTGGGGCATGTCTCAGCACCTCAGCCAACACCTATTGTTGGAATAAGGAAGTAACTAGCAGTAGAACTACAGGGAATGGTCTAAGTTTGTGCCAGGGGAGGTTCAGGTTGGATAGCAGGAAAAATTTATTTTCTCTTCTCTTAAAGAATGGTCAGGTGCTAGAATGGACCACGCAGGGAGGTGATGGAGTTACTGTCCCTGGGGGTGTTTAGGAAACGTTTGGATGTTGTGCTGAGGGTTGTGGTTTAGTGGAGAAATATTGGAGGTAGGTGCACAGTTGGACTGGATGATCGTAGAGATTTCTTCCAACCTTGGTGATTCTAGCAGCGCTTGCGAAGTCCTATACCATTGTGGGAAGTTTGCCTGAGCTGCTAGGAACCACAAAAGGAGTGCTCTGGAACAAAGGGGTTCAAGGAACTGCTTCTAGCCTTGCAGGGTGCACAAGCTCAGCACAAGCTGCTGACTTGAAATGCCTACTCTGCTTCATTGCTGTAATAAACTTGTCGAGTGAAATAAAGTCAGAAGGCTGCTGCTGACCTAGGCATGGCTTTTAACCCCTGAAATGCCTTCTGACCTGCAGCCAAAGGAGCAATTGCTCAGTGTGTGTGTGAAGGATTTCTTAAGAGCAAAACCTGACAGCATATAGAAAATGACTTTGTTTTTGAAGGCTTCAGGCTGCAATCTTGTGTATGCAAAAGCATTAGGTGGGGGGGAGGGTTTTGGCCCCCCTCTGCCAACAAAGTGGCCTGCAAGGTGGGATTCTCCCACCAGAATAGGACAGGACTGGACAGGGGATGCTCAACGGGAGCAGCGATAGAGAACCTTGCCATGTCGGGGGGTGCCTTATGAGGTGCAGCAATTTGTGGCATATTACTTTTCCCATCTCTCCCAGTCAGCTCAAACATTCTGTCTTTTGAATCCATTGGGACAGATTAGTCACCAGTCCATACCCATACAACTGGTGCATTCTGGGTTTGTCTTTTGTTCTGTGTGTGTGTGTGTGTGTGTGTGTGTGTGGTTGCTTCTCTGTTTGTTTATGCTCTAGATTACCAGAAGCAGGGAGTGTCCCCTACTGATGTTTTCACATTTCCATGAGGGTAGAAATTGAACATAGCCAGGGTAGCTTGGCCCAGCTGTCAGCTCCTCTGTATATCTTCTATCATTTCCTTTTTCCCTCATTTCTATCCCCTTCTCTCTGCTCCTCCTCTTCCTGCCCCTCTTTGCCTCCCCTCCCTGTGCTTCCCTGGCGGCACTGCTGGCTCTGCAGGCTCTGCACAGGCCCTGTTCTCTAATCAGATGAAGCAGCAGGATTATCTCTCTCCCTCCCTTCTAAGCTCCATTTTATTTCCTCTCCAGCCAGGGGGGAGGCAGGAAGGGGCGTCACCTCTAGGCAGAGGAAACCCCATCTCCCGGTCTCCTGCCTTTGATGCTCTCTAGCAATCCCCCCTCCTTCCCCTTATATACTCACCTTAGTGTCAACAGCATCAGGCGGATCAAAGAGCCCAATTTCTAAAGGAAATCTGAACTTTTTTGGCTTTCATTCTCCACAAATTTCTGAGCATCTATTTTAAATCCCCTCCAAGTAGCTTGGACAGGGAAGCTGGATGTGCCATCTCTGAGTAGGGGCAAGGTAAGGACCACGGGAGAGTAACAAAGCAGATGAGGGGAAGGGAGAGGAATTGCACAGAGACAGAGCCAGGCTTCTGTAAGTGCTGTGCTGGCAGCAGGGGGTTGGTAAAAAGCCTAAAAAGCCAAGGAAATTGTAGTTCTCTCTTTTAGTAAAATATGAGACCTATGGCTCAGAACTTTAATGGAATTTAATATAGTGCTACACGTTGTGGGATGGTTTTTTTTGCTGTGCTTGTGTTTCAACTGAGGTGTGCATGTATATGCCTGGTAGCAAGTATTGGTAGAATAGACTTGTCACCCTATTTCTAGAATATATATGGCTTTAAGTATTACTTTTTGGTGCTAATCTACTGGAGAATGGTTTCTTTTCTTTACCACCAAGCATACCATATGCTGGTTTTTTAATTCCTAAGAGGTTAATGCCTCACACTGGAAGAAAAACAGGGAAATGCTTCAATCCTTCTGCATGTCAGCTTTGTTTCTACACTCTTCTCTCCTGAGCAAATAATCAATTACTGTTTAGGACAGCCTTTAATGTTTTCATCTCAAACAGGAACTTGTATTTTTAAAGGCTGAAAGTTCAATTTGGTTTGGCTTTTTATTGCTGTTAGTCAGTGTTTTTCATCAGAAATCACTGTAGAAGACTGTTTTGTGCATACGTTGCAGTTCCTAACCTGTGATTAAATGTAAGAATTTGTGCTGATGCACTTGTGGGTTTGGGGGAAGAGGTTTAAAAGGGGTATGAAAAGCCAGTGTTTATTTCTGCATTCAGAACTTAAAGCATAACAGATTGGCTGGGAAGATAACTATTGGATATTCCTCATAATAGAGGTTTGCATAAAAATGATGAACCATACAAAGATCAAAATCTACCTTTTTTTCCAGTGACTCTCGTTTCGATGTAATTAGCCAACACAAAAATATCAGTGATTTCCTCTCTCCAGGATGCAGATGAGTCTGCAAGAAGTTGTTTGCACTTTTAAAGTTAAGTAGTAGGACTGTAGTAAGATCTGAGGAATCTGTGTGTGTAATAATTAGGTTAGGGGGAGGTTTCATTTAAGAGGGTGGATTTGGTGAGTGCTTTGTTTTCTGTGCCATGGCTCAGTCACTCTGTAAAAGCACTGTTCTCTGAATGTAAGGTTTTGTTGATTTTGCTACCCAGACATTTTTACACTTGAGCTTTGCTCTGCAGAGTTGTAGTTAGAGTGTAGATACTGATGCTTTCCTAGGGCTGCACAAACAACAGGAGCAGTAAATGCCATACAGTATTGTAGTATTTGAGCTGGCTTATGGCATCAAATCTGATGAATATCCATTAGTTAACCACTCCAAATCCACATTTTTCCTTACACGGTAAACCATATTATTTCAAAATAAACTTGAAAAACAAGAATATATGAGGGGAAGTGGAACAAAGAAAAATCATTATTTATGATTATTATACTTATGAAAGTTAGATTTTTCTTGGTTTAGAGCAACAACAAAATGATGTACATTAGAGGTTGCTTTAAAGCACTCCAGATGTGTAGCAGTATTTGCTATACTGGTCAGTTAATGTTATATTTTCTGCAGAATAATTCCGTACAGAAGAGCAGCAAAATCCTCTTCCTTCTTCAGCAACTCTTCTGGAGATTAGAGGCTGAATATGAAGATGGAGTGTATTTGATCGATCCCTTGCATTTGGGTATTGCCAGCTGTTACACATCTTTCAGGAGAATGCAGTCTAGGAAAGCAGCTTTCAAAGAGAGTTCTGTTAATGGTATTTATTCATTTTCCATAAGCATTTTCCAGTGAATCAGAAAAAAACCAAAAATCTGTTGCTGTTACTGTATACCATGCTTTTATTGTTGCAAGTGACCTTAAAGGGACTGGGTGATATGTCTTCGGCAGCTGTATGCAATGTTTTGCATGTTTTTAGTCCCAGACCAGTCTATTCCCAAGAACAATATAGCATGAATCATAGGCTGCAAATAATATTACAATTACTCTCACTTTTTAATTTTTTTTTTTATTTTTCCCCTGCTATGATGAGCAGCACCATGGATTTTGTGAGCACTGGCATTTTAGTCAATTCTTGTGGCTTTATTGTACAGTAATAAGGGAATTACAGGGGAAGCAAATAGGAATGAGAAAAGGATTTCTGTAATTTTGGCCTTTGGAAGATGGAGGTTGTAAACTATCTTACTCTACAAATAAGCATGTAGAAAGCAGTGTTATGAAGGTGGCTGAAACTGCTTTCATTTCTGTAATAGCATCATGTTGATGTTCTTTCCTAAGGTAAAATCCTTGATGTTTACTCAATTGTATATTAAGAGTAGTCAGCCAATGCCGAGGGGTTTTTAACTTGCATAAATGATAGAGGTGTGTGCATGTACATCATCCTATGTGAAAGTGCTTTTTAGCTATTAAAATGTCTAGAATATGTAAATAATCCAAACTCTTGGTGGTCTTTTTGTTTTGTGGAATGTGGAGTGGGGAGATGATGCTTCATTGGCAAGAGAGATCTTGTTTCTGTGAAAGCAAAAAGAGGCAAGGAATGAAAATAAATATTGGAGTACAGCGGCCAGGAATATCTGTGGAGGGGTACCATGAAAAGACAATTAGCTGAGAGATGTTAAATGAGCTGCTATTGAATTCATCTGAAGATATGCAGCAGTTAGCCAATGTATATGTGAGGAGCAGTCCTGTTGGACTTGGACTCTTTAGTAGTAAATGGCAGGGAAGATAGACTCTTTCCTTTACCAAAGGTGTTAAAGGGCTTCAGAATAAAGTTCCACTCAGGGCAATTCTTCTTAGCAACAAGAGCCTCCACATATCACTTTGGGACTGCTGAAGTATATACGCTCACTCGGGAGCAGGCGCAGACTAGCTAAATGAAAACATCATCAGCCATATCTTTGCCAGCTTGGTGTTCAGTGTGAGCATCAAGTGCATGAGTATTTCAAAGTGCTGTTCTGCACCTGTGAAGCATCCGAAAAAAGATCACCTTTGAAATGACCTATTGCTCTGTGTCGGGTATCTTCCGAAGTTAAGGCTTAGCTTTTGTGCTGATACGAAGCAGAGAAAGGAGTGGGAGACTTTCTCCTTCTACAGAATATTCTCTAATTAATCTTTAGCAAGGGCACACCTACGAAGATTAATGGATTGAGCAAATGTGAGACCTTCATTTGGCTTGCAGAAGCTTTACTCCAGTCAACAGTGCATAAGACTGACAGAAATCAGTTCATCTGAGTTGAACTGGACAAAACTTCCTTTTCAGCTCATGAACTATACAAGCCTGGTGTGCAAGTTGGAGAGATAGTGAATACACAAGGTCCGAACTTGGTTATTTTTAGGCTTTTGAAATTATTTTATTTCTTCCTGCAAAGAGTTTGCTGGAAAGTTCAGTGCCTGTGACTGAGCAGGGTGAATATGCAGGGTGGATAAGTATGTCCTGAAATGCCGTCAAGGACAAAGATGCATCCTGTTTCAGCAGCTTTTCTTGGTTCTGAAATAGCCCTTAAACTTTTGAAAGAGTAGAATGCTTTTTAGCAACAAAAAGTTGCTGACATATTGGAAAAAAAACCTTTGGAGTTGCCTCTTTCATATGTATCTCCTTGTCTGTACAGTACTAGGCTTACTCTTATGACCTGCCAAAACTCGTTCCTGTTTTACCTTGTAGAAGCTGCAAATTCTACTAAGCCATTAAAGAAGATCTGTCTTTGCAAAATGAAAACATAAGATGATGAAAAGAGAAATAACAGAATCATTCAGTTTTGAAGAGACCTAGGGAGCTCATCTTCTGCAATTCCTGCTCAAAGCAGAGATGGCTATGAGGCTAGATGAGATTTCTTAGGTTTTTGTCCACCTTGGTCTTGAATACATCAAAAATGCTTGAATGGCAGAAAGTTCCTATAATATCAGATAATTTTACATAATTGGTATCTTGTTGCTAGTAGTTAATAGGAGATGCTTAATGAGCTCTTCCAACAGTCCAGGTAGTACAGGTGGGATCTGCCTTTACCCTGCTGGTGAGAGGAACCTCCATTGTCTTGCAGCTACTGAATTCCTCTCTTTAGACTTCTGTATTTGTGTGTCTGAACATGAGTAAGCGTTAATAAGGAAGTGGAGGCTATTGCAGCTCGTTTTGTGGTTGAAATTGGCTAAGAGGAGAAGAATATAAACAAAAGCTCTTGAGGAAACTCTTCATATGCACTTGAAGTTGAGCTAAAAATTGCAAGTTTGGTCTGCTGCTTTTATGTGTCTTATTTTTTCTCCCTGTGGTCTCTGATGTCAAAGACTTTGGATAGCATTTTGTGAATGTAGACCTTCTTCTATTCAAGTTCTAATGCTTTTCTTCTCCCATTCTTGAGAGATTAGAAGGATACTCTTTGTTTCTGAAAGCTATAGACAACAGTTGCCTGCATAGATCTGATTAGACTACAGAATAACTGGGAAAGCTTTTTTGAGACATCACATTTTGGCATAACTACTACATGGCAAAATATCAGTTTTGAGAAGTTTACTCTCCCCAGTTTCTGCTGTATTCTTTGCTTCTGTAGTTTAAAGGTAGCTTATATTACACTAGGGCAAATAGAACTTTTCAGTGCTATCAAACATGGTTGAATAGATCTTCTAAAGTCCATTTCCTTTCCTGCATGACTAAATGTGTACACAACTTATCCCCTTGAACAGAGCTTGCAGTGTGAACCCAACCTTAAATTTGCTAAAGAAGCTTCTCTAGCTTCTGCCAGAGTGAAAAGTTCATCCAAGTAAATGAAAGCTTGCAAATGAACAAAGGTCTGCAAGGCAACACGATCTCTGGTTGTGTCAGCTCTGCCTATAAAAAATGTAGTGAATCTACTTGTAATAAATCTTGCTACATAATACAGCTGCTATTAGCATGTATATTATCTACATTATATGATCTGTAGCACATAGATGACATCCTTTTAAGAAACTCTCTCAGTTCTGGTGAAATAAAACTACTGTTAATATTAGTTTTATTTATTAGGAATCCCTTGTCCTAAACTTGACCAGATAGAAGTTTTCTGCAAGTGCAACATGGATTTTGTATAAAAGATGCTGTTTGTTTGCTTGAACTATTGAAATATTTGCTGTTGCAAATATTAGTAAAGAAGGACTAGAATATGCTCTTCTCAATGTCTAGTATCTTTTATCCTGGGATTTTAGAGTGCTCTGTGATCATGAATTAAGCCCTAAATATCTACATCAGAGGCTTCTGCATCTAATCTCTGAGTCACAGATGAGTAAACTGAGTCACAAAGTGAATGACTTGCTGAGGGTCATACCATATATCTGCAAACAAAGAAGTAGGAGGCAATTGTTTCCTCTTTCTAATCACTAACCAATTATTTTTGATAATTTGGAAGTGGTCCTCTTTTGTTCCCCACCACTGCTCAGTGTAATTGCAGGTTGTAGTTAGATTGTCCTTCTGAATCTTTCTGTTCTCTAGTATTTCGTGTACAATTCATAAACACTAACTTTAATAAGGAATTTGTGTTTTTTATTAACCTTGGTATATTGCAGAGGAGAATGAAAGAACAAGAACTGAGGGTTAACTACTAGGTCTTGCTAGGTAGTGTGCTAGGTAAGTTGATTTAGGCAGAAGAAAAGTGCTACTACACATCTAAGAATGTACCACCTTTGATTGTTTTAATTGAGGCATCTTTCAGTCTGTAAACATTTTCTCTGGACATCACAGATGTTCGAAGATCTTCAGATTATGTTACCTTTGCTTATGTCACCACTATTTCTGCTTGATGTTACTGTAGGAATTGCTATCCTTCTGCTAGTAATGGTGATACGTGGACATTGAAGCTGCTGTGCCCTAAGCTAGCAAGTAGTGTTTTCAAGGCAGGCTTGAGATTTCTTTGTTTGCCACCCTGATTAGCTCTAAAGCTGTGGTTGCTGGCAGTGTAACACAGAGTCCAAGTGAATAAGATCATCTAGGAGACAGGGCATACTATATGAAGGCTTGGCACTTTGACCTCTTTTTTTCCTGTCAGCATGCTTGCAGGCTGCCCATGGACTCGCTTTAGGTATCAGAGGCACCTTAATTTGTCAGAGTGGAGCATCACAGTATCTTACTGCTCTTGCAATCAGCAGTAACTACCTACAGTGCTCAATCCTGAAGGCAAAGCTTAGGGTATCCATATGGCAGGGGAGGCTAAACCAAGCTGAGTTCACCTCTTTCCATTGTTGTTATTAAGCTTTCAAGCAAACAACAAAGAAGGTAGCTTGAGTATTTTCTGCTAAGACATGTGAATTTACAAGTGGATACCTGACTTAGTCATGTCTGGGTGGGATTTTAGATGTGCAAACTGCTGGCCTCATGTAAGCAGGTTGCACTGATATGTAGTGGTACTTCCTCACTCTGAGGCTGGAACAAGCCGTAGACAGACTTTGGGTTTTCTGTATGATTTTTACGTTCATGATACTTCACAAGCAGTGGTGAGCCATGCAGTTTGCACACACAGGCAAGATGGGTGGAGGCATGCAGAGCAAGCTATAGCCGTGTGTTTTTACACAGTTCCACTGAAGTGAGTTTACTGTGGGGACACATTGTTGTGACTAAAAATGGACCCAGAAAGTCAGAGAAGGATGAGTCATTTGATAGCAGACCAGCCATGTTCCCTCAAACATGTGTTGGAGTAGGTTTTGAACCTTTTGCTATGAAGAAGAAAAGGTACTCTAACGCCTGTCTTGAAATAAATCCAAATGTGGATAGGTCACTGCAGATTTTCTGCATTAAAGATTAATTTCTTAAAAACATTATGAAATGTTTTTCTCATGGGACTTCTATTATTCCAGTGGATATCAGTAGCTAGCAGCTCTTACTAGCATAAATCTGGCAGTTGAATTAACAGTTTCTGTTCTGCTTAAAGCAGCAAGGCAATTATATTAATGTACCACTTCTGTAGGCATACACTATTCACTGTAAGCATAGTTCTGCATGAGTGCTGCATGATATCATGCTAATTAAAGCTTCAGCTAATGAATCCATCTGATCACACAAGCATCTCAACATATTTGATCTTTAACTGTAAAGTTTTAACTCTTCCAACAGAATAGGAGAGCTTTAAGGAATAAAAAGAGCTGTCCGTATATTAACAATAAGCATCAAGTACAACTGTACAGTATCTCATGATACTTTAGCTCTGTCAGTTGTGTTCTAGAGCAGGCTGTACCTTGTGGTCAGTCTGTGTGTACAAGCAGGTACAGTAATGTTTTGCATATCACAGTTTTCTAAAAAAGATCAAAATCCTAAGCAGATCTTTGAAGTGTTTTCTGGGACAGATGATTGAACAAAGGGCAGTGGTGAAGAAGACGCACACTTACACAATCTGTCTTGTGGTGGCATCAGGACTGTACCTAACACATGCCTCCCTTGTGATAGAGCGTAGCCCTCTGCTTTCCCAGTAAGTCATTTACAGCCCAGTGTGAATTTCCCTCTTGGGAATTCCATTAAAGTTATCATAAAAATAGCCTTCTTTGCATTCATACTTCTTAGCTCACCTCCCTTGTCAGTATCACTTTGGAATATAGACTTCCCAGCTCTTGTTTTCCTTCTTTCTCTCTCCCCTGGCTCACTCACTGCCAGGGCCATTTCAGCCTTTTCTTTGGATTCCACTTGGTTCTGAGCATTGATTTCCTGCTTCTAAGAGCTTAAACTCCTTCAAGCGTGCAGCAATTTAAACAACTTCATAGCCTGTGTGTATCTAGGGGTTCGCCTTGGGCTACTGAATTTCTCTTTCCTGATTCCATCCAACAGCTGAGTTTTACCCACTTCAGAGGATAAGTGCATTAAGAACAACTAATTCTGATTCTATGACTGATTCCCAAAGTAATCTGTAGCCTGCTTTCACGTCTGCTTGTGTCAGATCTCTTCCCTCCTCCCCTCAAATGGCTGGTGATGGATGGTGACGGAGGGTGAATGGAGGGTGATGCATGCTGTTGGCATTACTATTCTGCTTTGAGGTGTATGGATGAACAAATGTTTGAACATACTCGTTTCTGACATGATAATTATTTAATGATCTTCTGGTGAGGTCTTTGATGACCAGACTGCACATGTTAACCTCAGGATTTGATCTCTATCATCTTGATGCCACACACAGAGTCCACTCAGCTGGTCGAAAGAGGAGAAAGCCAGAACTGGAAATATTTAGCCAATCCTGGCAAGAAAAGTGATAGTTAACAGAAATGAAGGAGAAGCTGTGAATAATCTGTGTGCATTTTGCAGTCGTAATCTATGCTTTTGCCTTGCTGAACACTGAGTGCCTTAATTCTTCTGCTCTTGTGTTTTCTAGCCTGAACACTGAGTGCCATAACTCTTCTGGTCTTGTGTTTTCTAGCCTGTCAAATCTTCCTTGTCCTACAAGGGAAACTACAGTGATCACCCCTGTCACTAATGCTTCTTGTGATGCAGGGGAAGCAACAACATACAGTCAGACCTGAAATATCTTCCCAATCACAAACACAGTCTGCACTGATCTGTTGTGAGCATCTGATGGTGTCCGTAGATGCCCAGATCGGTCTGTTTTGTAGATCTACCTGGTACTTGGAAATGACCTAAAATATTTAGAGGATGGCATTAGCAGATTTAAACTGACAAGGCATAGTAAATATATAATACTATTCCAAAATGGAAAGCCAACAGGAAGATGATGGATTAAAGGTTAAGTAATTGGGGTTTCAACCTGATTCTGTATTAATCTGTTTGCATTGATTTAGTGTTACTTAAGAATTTAGAGAAAGACCTGAAGTTCCTTTTTGAGAGCTATCTTTTCCACAATTTCAACTTCTCAGTTTCTTCCTTGCCCTTACACTTCGCAGAAATAAAATAACAAACCCACAAAAAACAAATCCCAAACACTTGAATCTCTAAGCTTTTTAACATGGCTAATCCTGTTTTGCCAATGCCTTTCAAGTGGTTTTACTACCCCCTTCCAACAGTAGTGATTACTGTTAATGGACCATTTCTTTAAGGTGAGTGAAGTACGAGGGAGATCCTCAGGCTTCATATTATGAGTCAGTTTTGAGTCAGTGCAGAACAGACCTTTCTTACCTTGTGCAAGTTACTAGTAATTCTCAAACCTGGCAGGACCAGGTTTATTAGACACGGCCATACTTCTTTTCATTCTGTTGGTATAAGCCTCTTTAAAAAGAGTATAGCTCTAAAAGAAATCAATGTCTTGTTGGAAAAGATTTTTTTTTATGTCACTTGTCTTATAGTAATCATCTATGGCAGGAATTTGGTTGTAGATACTAACAATGAAGACGCATTGCTTAAAATAGCAGCCCTGAAGAGAACAGGTGTGAATGTGCAGCATTGTTTCTGCTACCAAAGGTAACTTGGATGCTTAGGCAGAAATTGAGTTCCTTTAGTTATTTCTGTGTGTGTTGTGTTGTGTCCCAAATATGTGTTAGTAATGTTTATGGCTAACTAACAGCTGCCGCTTAGGCTGTAATGAACTTTCTGCTATTTTAACCATAAACTGTTCTTGCCTTTTCAAATTTATAACCATGCTGTCTGTAATAAGATTAAGCAGAGTTAAGAACCTAGATATAGCAGCCTTCTATTCGAGTAAATCTTGTAAGTTCATTAAAATTACACTATTCTTTTGCTACAAAACACATGTTGTCTTGGAGCATGGTGCTGCTGCAGAAGTTCTGTTTCTCACATGAAGCTGGTTATTGTGCAGGTTGTCAAGGGCCAGAAGGGTACAAATGAAGTAGCAAATTCTGGGCAAAGACCTTACAGCCCATAAAGCCATATGTTCTGTCAGAAAGAGCTGGTGCTCACTGCGGAGTATCCTAAAACGAGCAACTGTCAACCTAGACCTTTGGTATGGATCCAATCCCCTAACTTCATTCCACATGTGCAAATTAAAGCTCTCATCTCTGTGGCTGACTCTGACTTCATCACTTACTTTGTAGTCAGGTGCTGGTTTTGAAAGCATAGAATGTAGAAAGGAATCATTTTTTTTTCAGATTTTTTTTTCAAAAAATAGCTACTTTTTGTGATGACAGAGTACTTATGTAGATCATAGTGTGGTAGAATTTGTTAAGTTATGGTGCTGATTTTTTGCTTCAGACAGCACTCAAAATAGAAAAAGAACCACCACTTTTCAGGGCTAGCAGATTCAGCTGCTGTATTACTATCAACTTTGCTTATTGCAGGAAATACAAGCATTGTTAGATTTGTTATTAATGTATTCTCTCCTGTGTGACAATATTCCATGTTACTCTCATTGTTATGAATTCCAGGATCTGTTTTGTGGATGCCTTGTATATTATAACGTTCTTATGAAACCTGCCAGGGCAGGAAAGAAAGCAATCACTACCAAATACATGATACAGGAGCTGAATACAATCATACTGGCTTTGGTGGTACTGAATATCACACGGAAGCTTCCTCTTCACATGGTGTGATAGCAATGAATTACTCAACTTTGTATCCAATTGTGATTGCTGTCAAAATTGTACTTAGAAGTGTGTGCAAGCAATATAAAAGTGCTGAAGTATTTGAAACGATAGTTATTAATATTTCAATCAATAACATACATGATATTTAATGTTCTGAGACTAAATTTACTAGTGCATTAAATAGGTCGCAACTTTAATCATAAGTCATAGCAAAATACACATTTGTTGCTTTAAAGTAGTTCAGTGGAATTAGTGAAAGCAGCCTAGATTCCCTCATAAGCTATCTGAAGCTAAGCCAAAAATAGTGGATGTTAATTCCATTTCTATCCTAATCCTTTCTCTGCTTGCCTAACATTTTTCTGTATATTCGTAACAGGGTTCATGCTTTCTTATTTGTGCATTTAGGTGCAGATTCCCTTAGAATTTACAAAATGCGATGTCTCTGCATGACTATAAAATTACAGTAGAGAGTTTTTGTTGTTTTGTTTGTTTTCTAAATAGCATAACATGATTCTCACCTGTCCCCAGCCTCTCCCTGCTGAAAACGTGCACACCCAGACGTGTTGGCTTCCTTCTGCTTCTCATCAGCTGGATGCAATCTGTACAGACTCGTGTTGCAGCATTTCTAGTATGTGTACATGCAGAGCTGTGCCAGCTCTTGTAGGGAGGTGTATGGTACTTGCAAAAATTCCTGTGTACTCTGGGGTATCAGCTCCAGCAGCACGCACACGAAAGGAGGATGTGTGAGAAGGCAAGTATGGAACTGCATGTCAATGCCAAAGTCTTTGGAAGAAAAGCACTGTGAGTGCACTGCTTTGCTCGGAGCTTATGCCACCGTTTGTTTTTGTAGAGTGGGTGGTCTTTTTCTGCTTCTTCCCTGTGCTAATGTTAGCAATTGATGGGGCTGGATGCTCAGATGGATTGATGATCTGGTGTAGTGAATGCTAAGCCAGTTAAAAAAAGGAGGGAAAAAAAAATCTGGGTCGACACAGCTGCGTGCTCACTCATGCTAATGCAAAATGTAGTGGGAACATTTTGCTGCAGCAGAGGTCAGCGAAGGTCAGACCTACCAGACATTTGTTCTGCACCCATCACCTCCTCACAGAGCTCTGTGGGTGCACATCTGGCTCAAGGATCTGCCTGGTAGTTGTGTAAGGGCTTATAGCAACAAGGGAGTGAGGGGGAAAACAAGAGGTGGCCTTATAGATGGGAAGCATTTGAGCTGCCTGTGAAAATGTGACTTTGGATTTCAACATGGTAGAGAAGTGCACTGTTCTAAAGAAAGGTGGTTCATCTTGTTTCGATGAAGCTTTGTATTCTTTCTTAGTCTTTTGTTTTGTTTTTCCTTCCCATATTTAGCTATGTCCTGAACTATGTGATGAGGTGTTGTTTTACTTGACTGGTGTTTGTTCACATTGGTTTTTAAGGTCTGTGGCTCACGTTTGGTTATGTTTTCAGCTGCAGTTGGAGTCTATATGGGTGGGACAAAAAAAGCATCCTAAAGTGTTCGCTTTGGAAGTTCCATTTTGAACATCATGCTGGGTATTCTTTCCACTGATGTCAGGTCTGTTGCATTCTAGTGAATGTGTCGCTGCTCTTTGTTTAGATCATGAATCAAACTGAAATTTGCAACACTCTGGTTACACAGGTTCCTGCAGAAATGATGCATAAAGAAGGCATACAGAGGTCTTGGTATCTGTGTATATATACATATTTGAGCCTTGTGAGCTTACTGAGAGAGCTCTTTAAAGCTTCCATAGCCATGTATGAAGCTTTCTTTCATTTGAGACTGAATATTTCTGACAGGATTTCCATCAGTAAATATCATTTCATCCCAGTGTGTGTGAGAGCCTTTGCAGGTGTTGACTTGTAAAGAGATTAAATATAAGGTCTTTGCCTTGCAGACTGCTATGCTCTGGTGTTTAATCCTATTGACTCCTTTGAACTCTTTGTGGCAGACTATACCCATAGGCATAAGTAGCTGCAGGATAGATAACATTCTGGAGGAGGAGATGAGGGAAGTATTTTAAACCTGTCCCTTTCCCAGCATGTGCTTTTCTTCTAAGTGTTGATCATGATTTTGTGAGGGCTTCTGAAACACTCTTAGAAATAGAGCAATGTTGAGGCTGCACCTGGCAGTGCCTTTAGCCCCAAGAGTCTGAAATTTCATTTGCAGAAGGAAGTATGCTTGTGTTGTTATCCCTGGATGCCAGCAGTCAATGTAGTCCCATAGGCCAGAGAGGCTGTATGCTGTACAGGGTGGGCTTGCTGCAGTTGGAGCCTGTAATTAGTTTAACTGCTAACTCAGAAAACATGAATGAAGGAGGGGAGATTGCCTTTTTTGGCATACAATTTTGTCCAAATTTGAGCAAATCTTCATGCTAAAGGATATTGCTGCCAACTGCAAGTCTGTACTGCAAAGCACTGAGCATGACACCTCTCAGAGATACGATTAGGGGAATCAACTCTTTGAAAAGGTTGATAACTGCAGGACAAGGGGAAATGGTTTGAAGTTGAGGGAGGGAAGATTTAGGTTGGATGTCAGGAGGAAATTCTTTACAGAGAGAGTGGCAAGGTGCTGGAACAGCTGCCCAGAGAGGTTGTGGATGCCCCGTCCCTGGAGGTGTTCAAGGCCAGGTTGGATGGGACCCTGGGCAGCCTGGTCTGGTATTAAATGTGGAGGTTGGTGGTCCTGCATGTGGCAGAGGGGTTGGAGATTCATGATCCTTGAGGTCCCTTCCAACTCTGTGATTCTGTGATTCCAAATAATAATATTTTAAATGCTGTCATGTTCAGTGTAATTTCATTATGGAAAAATTGCCAATGCAGGTGAATTTCAAGTGATGGCAAAGTTACAAGATGAACTTATTATTATTAGCTTACCGAAGTTAACATTGAAAATGGAATTACGAGTGTAAGCAGTGATGTCTGTTTGGATCAAAAACCAAGCTCTTGGTTGGCAGATGGAGCAAAAAGCATGCCCTTTATCAGTTACACTGGCAGATGACTCTTTGAGGCTGTAAATAACACATGAGAAGCTTCTCACTGAGAGGTCCAAGTGTGCAGCCTTGCCCTCTTTGGTCTCTTGGTCTTATGAGTGAACTTTCCTAAATTTTGCGGAGACAGTACTTGAGGTTGTTGAGATGAGTATTGTCAGTAAGTAGAAAACATGGAGAACTTTTCTATGTTACCTTCTCAAATTGCTTCTTTTTCTCCCCCACCATTTCTTGCAGATCTCTTCCTTTTGCCATGTCAGCTGACAGCCACCAGCTCCACACTCATTCCCACAAGGACATGCTAAGTTCTACTTGTCATGGTCTCTTGAATGTCAATAGTCACCCCTTGTCAAAAAGCTCCTCGAGTCTCATTTGTGCTGGGCATTCAAGTTTGGAATGGCAAAACAACAAACAGGAGCTTAAGAAAAGCCACAGCAGCACTGTCTGCCAAACCCTGGGACATGAGAGCGATGCCAGAAGTGTACCAAGTCCTAGATGGTCCTTCTCACAGTCTGGGTTGATGGGACTTGACTCAGTGGTCCAAACCATGAACAGTCAGTCACCCGATAACAATTCACAGAGCAGATCTAAGACTACAAACCATTTTCTTATCATTGAACAGTCCTCACCATCCTGGGAAGTGGGTGACACTAAGATGTGTGTAAAGAGCAGTACTGTTGAGAATGTTTCTTCAGCCTGTTTTAAGCACCAGCAAAGCATGGGTAAAATGGATGAACCAAGAGCTGCTCTCCAGAGGAGCCACTCAGACCTAACCTGCAGTTGCAAACAGCAGAGTTATGTCACTCACATAGAAACCAGTGCTACTGATTCAAGCCTTAGCTCTTCCAGCAGCAGGCACGGTCCATCAGTGGTGAAGATGTCTTTCCAAGCAGAAAGATATGGATCAGAAATAAATGAAAATACTCACTATCAAAACCTTGTGACTCATCTTCCAGCTCTACCTATAGACCAAAAAGTACCCACAAATACCTTTGACAGTGGTGGTATTCCACATAATTCAACTGTTTACACAGATCCTGGAAGATTTCACAGTGCTGTTCTAGGACCCCACATGCCTGGAAACAGTTTCTCCAACAGGACAATTCTCAGTCAAGCCACTGGAATTATTCATGGTGGTCTGACTTACAGTAATATTCCAAACTCCGCATATTCACCAATGGTGATGGCAGTTCATAACAATTCTGCAGTGCCCTGTAATATAAGGCAGGACTCTTGTATGAAAGTAGATGCCACTGTCCCTGCCTATTGCCATTCTTTGCCCATACCATCTATACAGCTTGTTCCACGGTTAGTATGCTCAGTTAGCGAGTCGGGAAAAGAGCAAGCAGCACCTGGCTATCTTCATTCCTTTTCCACTTCAGACATTCTGACCTATCCTAAGCTTGTGTCTTCAGTAAGTGAATCAGGCCTGGATGCCAAGAGAGTCCTGAAGTGCTGTAGCATTCCTGGAGAACAACTACAACATGCTCCGCACTGCACTCAGCTGGATAGAGCTTCTCCAGAAACACAGACTGCTTGTGTTGCTTTTAGCAGCCAGCTAACAACAGACATAGCAATGAAAACTAAAGATATGTGGACTATGACCTCTGCAAATGATTTAACCAAGGGACTCAAACCGGCTCTTGAACGCAGAGATGCCGAGGTACAAACTCTCCCAACTATGGAATGCAAATCTGTTGCAACAAGCCCAGCGGCTGCAGCAGAAAGCCACTCACATGTGTTCCCAGAGGTCAACCTGGAGCAAGACTTGGAGGCCCCCAAGTCTCCGGTACGGGAAGTGAGATGGGATGATGAAGGAATGACATGGGAAGTGTATGGGGCATCTGTGGATCCAGAAGTCCTTGGTTTAGCCATTCAAAAACATCTTGAGATTCAAATAGAACAATTCCAGACAGAGCCTGTTCAACAGACTGGGAAAAACAAAGAGGATCCTCTCAACAAGGAGCCATCTTCTGACAAAATGGAGAAGAAAAGACCGTTCAGAACAATGATGCATTCTCTGAGATATCCGAGCTGTTGTGCTCGATCAAGTAGTGCAACGGAGTGAGCGTAGCTCTAGGACAGCCACAGCCACGTTGGGGTTTTTTTGTTTGTTTGTTTTCTCAGTTGTAAATAAATGCTGTCTCTCAAGCGTTAACACAGTGCATGTGGACAATCCGCTTATGGATAAGTGGGAAAAGTTCAGTGGCCATCAAAAAGCAAAGCATGGAAAAACCCACAGTTGGGCTACGTAACAGAGGACACATGGTTGTATCTTCATCATGCCATCTGATTGTGTTGACAGTATTTAATGTAGCACTCTTATTCTTCTATGTTAATTTTACATTGTATTTTAAGGAATTAGACTTATTTTATAAATGATGCATCTTTTCAAAATAATGTTGAATTTTTCAGTATTTTCATGATTTAGGGCTAGGAAACAAAGTTAGAAAATGATGTTTTAATATAAATTCTTAGCTTTCCACCCTACTCCCTAAGTTTTGGGATTCATTTTGCTGTTAACTTACGCTAATGCCGACTATAAAGACTATATAGATTTGAGCTATAGATAAAATGGCAAACTGGTGTAATACTATATTACAAATAATTGTAACTTTTGCTACATAATTCTGCCATGTAATTTCAGTATTACTAGCCAGAACTCACCCCTTTGCAAGCTGGTGGGTAGTTGGAGGATGCTGCTGCATCTTTCATGTAGTTACGACGAATTACAGTCTGAACGTA
The DNA here is from genome assembly GCF_019238085.1 of Lagopus leucura. Lineage (NCBI taxonomy): Eukaryota > Metazoa > Chordata > Aves > Galliformes > Phasianidae > Lagopus > Lagopus leucura. The sequence goes on along the minus strand of NW_024962255.1, from coordinate 5,226,163 downwards.
CAGATGTGATGTTTACTAAAACAGATGTAAAGTGTTACCAAAGATGACTCATGTTCTGTGAATTACTTATTGACTGCTTGTTAGTCTTATTGACTGCCTATTAGTCTGTCACATGATCATACTCTACAAATCATAAGAGATTTGGCTTTTCTTATATTAAAAATAATTTCCATCGAGTTCTTTTTATGTGCATCTATCCTGAACAGTGGCAGTTTTGTTGTGGCATAAACCACAGAGAACAGTTCGCATCTAATCTCTGCCTGTCTTGTGTTCCCTGACTGCTCTGATGTCAGCTGTCTGCTGGAAGTGAGACTTGGTGTCTTTACCAAAGTACAGCTAAAAGGAAGATTGTTCCTTCTGAGTGCCTTGGTCACATGGGCAGCTTCAAGATTTCCTTTTTCCCAAAAACAATTAAAAAAAAATCACAGTGTAAAACTTCAGTATACCATAGTGCAGAACCAGTTTGAACTGAAAGATTTGTCAAGAAAGCTGCTGGTAACAAAAATATCTAAGGACTTCCTATGCCTCTGAAAATTACTAAAATACAAGACGTATTAGTGCAGATTTAGAAAAAAATACTGCTCGTCTGAATGTTAACTATATGGATAAAATATTTTGTTTGTGTGATGAATGCCTCTTCAGAGGAATTTGGGTTCACTGCATTTTTTCCAGTTTAAATACAGTCAGTGTGTACATTAAGTATTCTTCATGTTAGACCTCTGTTCAAGTGTTTCTCTTGTAAACGTGACAACTGTATCTCTGTTTCTGAATGCTTTCTAACTTATGAAAATCCAAATCCATTACATTTTATTTTGACATAAAGTAGAAAGAGAATTTGCAGTAGATTTATAACTGAGTGGGATGCTTGTCAAGAAAGAGTAAAATCTGACTGTATTATTTTCTTGAGATTATTTTCTCTGTTTTAAATAAAAGCCTTCTAAAGTTAAGCCAAGCTGCAAAAACAAAGAGTTGCTTAGTCAAAGTCATATCATTTAGTTCTAAATTCATTGTATTTATTTGTATGTTTCTCTCCAGAAAGTGTCAGTTTGCCTTTGGCTTCATGCTGTTGGAAGAGAACTTTCAGTTGCTAACAGCCTAAATCCTGATCTCACCCTTCTTTTTCTTTCTCTCTTTAGGAATGCCTGCCCTGGAATAAGTTTCTCTTCACTTCAAGGCATGGCTTCAGAAATGGTTTGCTGCACTGCTGAGCCAAAAATCTCCTTGGAATGATGTTGCACGTGGTCCTCTGAGACTACTGGTGTGAGTGGGAGGAAAGTGCAATCACATGTTCTGAGCTCAGAGGTAACCACAAATGTTTCAGAGGAAAAAAAGGCATCTCCACTGTACAGGCTGCGTAACGTATTTCTTCCTGATCACTTCTCTGCTAAGAAATAATGGCAAGCTGGGCTAATTGCATTATTGGATAGACATTTAGTCTTTTAAATCCAAAGCAGTAATGACCTGTCTGGAGACATGCTGAGGTAAGAGGCCTTCTGGAAGGATGTTACTCCCTATTAAAAATGGAATAATGCAAAGAGTGTAGCTTTGTTTTGGAAAAGCAGTGTGTGATGAGGTTGCAGTAGAGCAGAATTCCTGAGCAGAGACAAGACACAGGAATCCCAGCCCCAGACAAGTAGCGGGGCCTGATGCTCTCTGGACACTGCTACCTCCCTCTTTGGGGGGGCTTTTCCAACTGTGAAATTACAATGTTAATACTTCATTGCCATCTGTTCCTTTCAGACATGCTGAGGTGATTAATTTGTCGTCTTAAGCCCCTGGAAAATGAAAGCAGTCTATTAGTGCTAAGTAATACTGTTAATTGGCAAGGTGGCAGCATGTGTATTTGAGATGAAAATTAGTCATTCTAATCAACTCTCACCACACCAGTTAAATAACCGCATATAACTTGCTGCATTGGTCAGTTGTGACTTCCCCTTTTAGAAGACCTTAGAACTCTAAGAGAGAAGAGTTTTGGTGTCTAAGCTTTCTTTTTGCTCCATTCAGAACTATAAATCTGAAATGATGAACACAGCATGCTTATTGAGCTTCCTTCCAAAGCCTTGTTATTTAAACAGGTCACAAGATCTAGCTGACCCTCTGCAAATAAGGAGACTAATACCTATGAGCTTCTGGGTAGAGCCCCGGCCTGCTCATTCTGCAAGTGCTGCACGTAGGCTGAGGGATGGGGCATGGGTGCTTTCGAGTGAGCTTGGAGTCTATGGCATCCCACTCTCCTGCCCTTCTGAAGGGGACAGTTCTATACAGCCATGTGGTTTGTGAACGGCAAGAGACGGGTAAGTTGCATGGGTTAGCAGCAACATTGTTCCTTTTCTCATTCAAATAGAAACTTGCAGCCAAAAATTCTGCCCAGTATAAAAGTGGATGCGCTTTTTCACTTCTGCAAGCTGAAATGAGCATACCCACTTCACTGCAGAGTGTCCCTGTGACACGCAAAAAAAGTGCTGCTGAGTCACTACCTTCTTCCAGAAGCTGCTGTGCACAGAGGAAAGGTCCTTGAAAAGCAGCTGAACTATGTGGAGTCCCAGTGCAGGACTAAGCACCCAGTCTGTCATGGCTGGCCTGTGTCAGAGAATGGAAATGGGTGCATATCCTTTTGGTGGTCACTTGGGTGTCCGCTTCCACCCTTCTTACTCTCTGGAAATGCTGGTCTTGAGCCATCACATGTCCAAGGACCAACGTGTTCAGATCGCAGAGCACTAAGCTGTAGCTTGAAAGTCTTTAGAATCATTAATCCTATCTAATGTGTGACCTAAACAGATGTCATCTATCTTATTAGCACCCTTTCAGCATACTACGGCTATGCCACTCAGACGGCATGAGAAGGAAGCTTAGAAAACACAGTGAACCTAAGCGAGGAAATGACAGCACAAATCTCTGTTTCATGTCAACCACCTCCAGCTCACCTGCTCCAATCACAGTGCCATGTATGCGGCTCAACTGCGTAGCAAAGGAGAGATTAGTCCTGCACACAGCTGAAGGCAGTGTCATTTAGTGAATCTGGGTCAAGAGCCTCCCATAAACTAAAGCACAGGGCTGCTGCTCCCAGAGCGCATCTCTGAGCTCCACCTGGTGCTCAGTGACTGGCGTGCCGCCCGGCACCGCTCTTTCTCTCCTTTGTTTTCTGGTTCCTGCTCCTACAATTGTAACTGTAAAGCAGAGATGTGTTCACAGCTCCCTGTGCAGCGAACCTTGCAGAAATACCCGTTTGTTTGTTCCTCCCGGTGCAAAACAGCTGACAAGCAGCTTTTTGCTGCGTGCTGAGCAGGCAGAACCATCTGGGCTCGGGTGCTATGATCTGCCCTGACAGCAGGAACAGGCATTACTGGGCTTCCCCTGCCACACACACATCACCCTCAGTAACGACACATGCATAAAAAGTCAGACCCTTCTCTTTTTGCTCTTTCCACTGGTTGCAAGTAATTTACTTGCCGTGCTGCTGGCACTGGCTGTGCTGTGTGTTTCTTCACCCCCCACACTGGCACTGGGCTGAAATCCCTGCACGCACAGAATTTTAATGCTGCCTTGTGATTGCGCTTTTGGAAAACCCTACAAATGCTATTGCCTCAGAGAACTCAAGGTTAGAAAAGCCTATATGTCAATTCAGCTTTATGCTTTATATTGCTCTTTTGCTTTTTTTTTTTTTTCCAGTGATCTATTTGCTAAGTCTTAATGATTTTTCAGCCTTAACTTCACTCTAGAAGAGTCATGGTTAATTTAGTGCCATGATGTTTTACTCACTTTCTTAGAAAGGACCTTGGGAAAAGATGAGACAAGTGGTTGTGAATAAGCAAAGAGACCTGTTTTGATTGCGTGATGTCTGTCTGTTGTTCAACAACTCATTTCTCACATCAAGTAAAAGCAATTGCTAGAGCCATAACATTGCATAGTTGTCAGATAAAGCAGCCCTTGTGCCTTTAGCCTGCACTGAGAGTCACTTCCTTTTCTGGATCCGGCTGCTCAGGGCACTTTGGGTTTTCTCCTCCTTTGGTTCTCATTTATGATTTTGTTATTTCTCTCACAGAAAAAATAAGAGTATCAAGGTATTTGATGCCTTTACATGGACCTAAAGACTTTTCTCAAGTGGTGTTATTAAAATTGGAGACTTCTATCCTGTGCCACATGTCTATCTTCTGCAGAAGATAATTAATAACAGCCATCCTTCCAGCTCTCCCATGTCAAGTGGAAAGTTATAAATGGAGAAATACACTGTGCAGAAGTACTTTTCGTTTCTTTCTTCATTGTTTTTTATATTTCTAATCCAGATGCAGAGTCTTTGAAACTGCACATTTTTTTCAGAGACGATGTCTGGAAGTTTCTGAAAATGTAGTGTTCAGTAACTGGACACAAGTCTGACTGCTCTCCCTGAGCCTGCATCTGAACTGTCCTCAAAGCAGCCAAACAGAAAGCTGCTGTCCTGCCCTGTCCCCTAAACCAGTCAGTTGCAAGGTGGGAGGCATGAGGGCTTTCAATCCCAAATCCAGCTCTTCGGGAAACCACAGGTGTCTGAAATGTGAACATTGAGCTCTGCCTACACGTGCATGGTAAGCTTTTCCACTAACATCATGAGTTGTTAAATTTGCAGCATTTTTAACAGGTGAAGGCAGTTATTAAAAGAATTTGACTGTGTAGCATGTGCAGGAAGTTACACAGAATTTCTGGTTAAACTTGAGCATAGGAAGTTCTGCAGCAATATGCGAAGGAACTTCTTCATGGTGAGGGTGACGGAGCACTGGAATGGGCTGTCCAGAGAGGTTGTGGAGTCTCCTTCTTTGGAGATATTCAAGACCTATCTGGATGTCTACCTGTGCAGCCTGCTGTAGGAGCCTGCTTTGCGGTGGGTTGGACTCAGTGATCTTTGGAGGTCCCTTCTAGTCCCTACGATTCTGTGATTCCTCCACTGAGTCTGAGATTGGTGAATCAGTGTTGGGATACGACTTTGCTTAGTGAATGCATTTCTCTGTGTACTGTAGGCTGGCTAGCAAACTGTGGCAAAGTATTTCAGCCAAAGGTCACAAAAAGAATTGTATCGGCAATCAAGTAAAGCCACACTCTTGGTCTTGGCAAGTTGATTACAAGTATGCACAGCCTTTATGGCAGGTTTACAGGAATAGTGCTGCCTTGGAAGAGGCTGCTGTTGAAGCCAGTATAACAGAAACAAATAATTATGTTGACAAATTCTTGTCTAGCTTTGGGTCACTCCTGCTTACCTTGAAGATGTTGTCAAGACTATTGTATCCTACAAAATGTATACAGAAATTCCTCTCCTTTGTAAAGCATATGTGTGTTGCAGTGTGTATCCATCATATCTGAACTAGGTGTGCTTTTCACTTGGTAAGGGGGAAGACATGAAATTAACGATCACTAAGGAATCTTCTTTTTTTGCAGAAGTACATGTGTATGCAAAGTGTTCACTCTTTGAGCTGCATCTGCCAGCTAAAGCCTTGACAGGTTTCAGAACAGAGAAAAATGAATTGGGGAAAAAAAGAAGAAAAAAAACAGGAAAAGTTGAATGAGGGTTAAAATGCCCAGGCCTGCAGTTATGCTTTAGAGCTGTATGGGACGTATTTTCCAGGCATGTGTTACGCAGAAGATGCTGTGTTGATGAACTGATGAACAACTGATGAGTACTTGGGCACGCGCTTACCAACATGTCTTTGCATAGCTTTTCCATTCTAATACTTTCATTGCATACATGAAGAACTATGAGAATAAAATACACAAATACTTTTCTCTTGTAACTCCTATTGTGCATTTCTATTATCAAAAATTAATCTGTTCCTTTTGTCTGTCCTACTCATAGATAACATGTCCTTGGTTAAAACCTCAGTTGTTGTGGTTTTTGCACTGACAGGTTTGGACCAGAGCAAGTAACCTATTTGTGCATTTCTCTGTTGAACACCTACCACAGACATTGGGTTCTCAGTGCAGCACGTTGCTTCCAAGTAAGTTCTGCCTTTTGTTAGACTTCCTGCAGAGAACCTTTCTGGGAACATCTGTACATGACAGACAAACATGGAGTTTGGTATAATCCATTCTTCATTTCATGCAAAGTAGGATAGGCAAATAAAGTTTGCACAAATGAGATTCTTAAACTAAAGAAAGTTAAAAGTACAGTGTGAGGTGCAGGGAAAGGTTATCTGAACATCTGTGTACAGTATATGAAAGGGTCTGCATGGGAGTTCAAAGCATTTGGCTTATCTCTGGCATTGAGACAGTTCACCATGGAAAGCAAAGTCTGAGTGTGAGTAAAACCAGTGCGAAGAGCTTTGAAAATCTGCTATGGGCCATGAAGTGAGGGCTGTGGAGCATCGTCAGCTGTGTTCTGGGCCTGGCTGGGCCCAGCAGCACAAGCTGGGGGGGGCAGGGACAGGGCTGGTGGCAGCTGTGGGACTGCGTGTCAGGTCATGGCCTATCTGGAAGGGGACCAAGGACAGACGTCAGAGGAGGTGTGCATGTGGGAGCGCGAGCTGCAGGGTCACGAAGACGAAGGGAAAATGGCCTGTTTCCAAGGGAGAGGCCTGTGGGCAGTGTGCCATTTCCCTGACGTCTGCAGTGATGGCTTTAACTGCAGGCTGTGCTTTGGCACTGCTGCCTCATACAGAGCATGGCTGAGGAGGGCTCGGCTGTCCTGTCAGGGCACCTGGCTGAGTCTGCCTGTGCTGCATTGCTGGCAGGGTCACTTTCCCTTTTAAACAGTGATGTGCTGCCCAGCATGGGGTAAATTACGCTGTGAGGTGTGTTAGACTGTGACAGATGACTAAAAGGAGTCTGGTCTTGTCCAATTACCTCCTGCAATTTAGATATTTATAAATATGTTGACCGGATACTCTCTCACCCTTCTCTTCTCCTGAGACAAGGGATGTTTAGGTTAGATATTAGGAGGAAGTTTTTCACACTGAGGGTGGTGAGGCACTGGAACAGGTTGCCCAAGGAGGCTGTGGCTGCCCCATCCCTGGAGGCATTCAAGGCCAGGCTGGATGTGGCTCTGGGCAGCCTGGTCTGCTGGTTGGCGACCCTGTGCAATAGCACAGGGTTTGAAACTAGATGAGCATTGTAGTCCCTTCCAAGCCAGGCCGTTCTATGATTCTCCAGGCTGCACAGACCCAGGTCCCTCAGCCTTTCCTCATACAGGAGGCGCTCCATGCCCTTTATCATCTTTGTCATCCCCCGCCTGGCGCTCCTTACAGACCTTCGCCGACTCCATCACTCTGCGTCGCTATGACCCTCACGCGCCACGACGGCGCAGCCGTTCCTCCGTGCCGCCAGGCGGCGCTCGGTGCGGCGGTCTCGCGAGAGCGGCCGTTCATCTCCCGGCAGCCGCGGCGCTGCTGTGCCGATAGCAGAGCGCCGGCAGCAGGGGAAGGGCACGGTGAGTGGGGGCTGCACGCGGGTATTGCCGGATGTCGCTTTCTCGGTGCGCAGCGCGCCCTGCGGTGCCGCCGGCTGCTGATGGGGGCTCGGGGAGCGTGATGTCGGGGCCGCAGCTGTGGTGCGGTCCTTCTCCCCCAAGTAGGCTCCCACGCTTTCGCTGAGGCGCCCGGTCCGTGGCGATAAGGCGCGGGGCTGCCCTGCCCAGCCCAGCCCTGGGGAGCGCCTGCGGTGCCTCCCAGCGGCCCGAGCGGGCGTCCTTATAGCGTGGGTTTATTTAAGGGGCCGACGGAAGGGAAAAGGAGCCGTCAGACGCTTCCGTAACGCAGCGACGCTTCGGCCGTGTATCTTCTGACGGAGCAGAACAGCCATTTTGCGAGAGCCGCCGGGCTGCGTGCGGGAAGGCGGCGTTTGCCGCTCTTTGTGCGCGCCTCGCGGGGAGCCTCGAGCGGCAACGGCGCCGTGAGGCGGCTGTGGGGAGGCTGTGAGGTGACTTCGTGAGGCGACTTCGTGAGGCGGCTGTGCCGGGGAGGGCTCAGCTGGCGGGTGTGCTGTGATTCTGCTCATGTGGTAAGATGGCTCCTGAACGAGAGGGCTGAGAGAGCTGTGGTGATCGGTTTGTTTGCTTGGGGAACTGAAAGGTGCGTTTTGGTGCTTGCAAGGGTGGAAAAACAAAATAAGTGAAAAACTTACAGTCAGGCTGCATTTAAAGGAAATGCCTCAGGGAGCTGCAGGCTCCACGGATGGCTGGTTTTAAGGGAAAATCTAAGGGATGTTGTAAGGGAGTGCATTAGTGAGGTGAAGGGTGTGAAACCTTGTGGAACAGCAGCTGTGGATGAGCCAGGCTGTGTCAGTACAAGGACAGAATGGCACTCAGAGGCTGTTCTTCCCTTCCCTGGCAGCTCTGCTTAGCCTTGCTGGGATCAGCTCCCAGCTGCTGGAGTTTGCTGGCTAGACAGAAATGCCAGGGGCACGTGAGCAGCAGGGAGGGTTGCCTAAGCTCCTGTGGTTGAGCCTGTTGTCAAATATCTGTTGTTTTTCCTGTGGTTGCATAAATTCCATGGGCCAAAGCATTCTGGAGTCTGCTGTTGCTCCTGGAGAGAGCTTCATCTCTGCACAGAAAGCTGTCGCTGTGGAGTCTCAGGCTTTGTTTTTCCCTTTAATAGTGAAGTAGTGCAGATGGTTTTTCATAGGATGCCCTTCCTCTTTCCTTAAGGAAGCTGCTAAGAATTTACTATTGTGCTTTAGGAACGCGCTAAGAATGAGTCTGCCACAAGACAGAAATAGAAGCTCTTGCAGCAGTGAAACACTGGCAAAGTGCCTTCAGGCGAGGAAGGACTTGGAAACAGCTATCTCTGGAATTGTCAAAGCCGAGCAGCAGATTAAAGAGAACTGGCGAGAGGTAATTTTTCATTTGTTAAAAATGCATTAATAACTAATGTGACTTCACTGACGGTTTAAATCATTCCAGAGTACTTTCTGTGGGGAGGATGGTCTGAAGTTTTCCAAGAGATGGGCAAGTATCTTGGCCTGTAACCTAGGCATGCTTTTAGTGAAGTTGTTCTGTATTGCTAGCCTAGGCATGCAGAATTTTCTAAAGTTTTTGGCTGAAGTATCTGAGTACAGAGATGTTGTGAATAACACTGCTATTTGATAGTCCTTTAGAGGCAGCTTGGAAAGTTGCACTGACTTGTGAGTCATGCGGTGTTGTGGGTTACTGTGGTTTAGAGCTTGAGGAATAAATTGGTACAAAAATACCACTTCTGACTGAGAAATAATATTTTGTAATCTGTGCAGCATATGCTCGTTGGTACTGTTAGACAGCTACAACAAAAATGGAAAATGTTACCTTGCAGGTTAAAGCTAAGATTCACAGCCATATCAGTCGCCAGCTGGAATGCCTGCGCAGCCGTGAGGTGTGGCTGTTTGAGCAGGTAGATCTCATTCAGCAGCTGAAGGAGGAGGCGTTGCAGCAGCAAGCTCAGCAGCTCTATTGGGTAAGAGATGGTTGCATGTTCATTTTCTTGCACTGGGATTTTAAAATGAACGGCATCTTTGCAGTTATTTTCTTAGTTTTAACCTGAGAAGCCCGAACAATAATGAGTGTTTTGTCTTTCACACAGTACTTGGGACAGTTCAATTGCCTTATTCATCAGCTGGAACACTCCTACAATAACGAACTAGCAAACCAGATTTCAGTTTGCCTGGAGAGGTAAATATTGATTACGATGCAAGCTAACACAATTGGTATTTATTTTGACTTACAAACTTAACCCCATTTGTGATTCTGGAGGAACTAGTAATAAATCTGGGTCATCATTTCTGCATTTAGAAGTTTATAGGGGTAAGGTCTTTTAAAGCACTCTGAAATATGATTCATCTTCCTCTTAGATTGGAAGAAAACAAATAAAGCATGACCATAAAAAGCAGTGGGTGTACTCATTTATGCAGATTTCTTCTGATTTTAATTGGTGATGGCAGTTGAAGTAAGAAGGAAGAACTTGTGCTTTGCTGGTTACTTTGCTGTAGTTTGTGAATTTGCACCTCCTTATTTTTTTTACGAGCAGTAAAAATCTTTCATTTTTGTTAATTATTGCCTAGTCAGTTCCCGAAACAGGACAGGTGTAGAAGACAGACGATTAAAAAAATAAGTCTGTAACTCTCATCTTACTCTTTCAGACTGGAAGGTCTCACTCTTAAACCAGAGGAGTCTTCTGTTCTGAATTTTGAGGCTGACACATCGTACCTTCGCCAGGCTATTACCTCATTTGGTTCAATCAAAACAATGGTAAGCATCGAGACTTTACTGGATCGCAGTACTTAAAGTCTGTGTATGTATAGTTAGAGCTTGAATAACTCTTGTGTACAAGTCATATAGTTCTACTTGTTTAGTATTTAGACAGTGCTTTATTAATTATTGCACTTACCTCTCATTTTGACTGAACTTAGATCTAGTTATATATTGTGTTACTTTGGTTGTATTCTTACTCTTTTCCAGCAACTGAAAAATTAATGTTAAGTGTGAGCATCTAAAGGAAAATCTTAGATTGTGGGAAGGTATCTATGCTGTAGAAGTATTTTGGGATTCTTATGTAAGCAATATATCTTTCATATTATTGGAGATCATTCTTTTAAAGGCAGTGGAATGGAAGTAGTGTTTTTATAGCAAATCCTTATTGTGTTCTGAATATTGAAAATTGTTGGCTATTAAGAGTGGATCAGTTGTAACTGCACTTTGATTCTGCTGCTTAGAAACCGAAAAAAAATGAGATTTAAACTGAATTTTACTTCTCTCATAGCAAACCTCAGAGAGAGAGAAATCTTCTCCTTGGTTCCCAGGGCAGAATTGTTCCCTAACAAACTGTGAGCAGGTAAGATTAGTACTCAAATCTGTTGATGATTTAGCTGTATCAGTGGTAAAGGAGAACTGCAGCACAGTGTGTTAGCTTTCTTGAGGAGTAGCTTCTGTTTGTGAAGATATCCGAGTGGCCAATAGCAGCTGCTGTGCTCAGCAATAGTGATGTGGTGTTCTAGCTGCTCCATGAATAGATGTGCAAGGAGATAGTATGAAAATGAAGTTGGAATTGGACTGTCAGCCAGATGTCTTAAATGAACGGTCCTTTTTGTTGTCAGGTCAGGACTGGGAGCTATGTAATTTGTTTTAATCCAGGAGTTCATGGGAAACAAGGTGCTGGGCCCTACACAGGAACAGTGCCAGTGAAGATTTGGAGAGCAGCAAAACAAAGATAGAAGTGTGGTCAAATGTAGGGGATTGTGACTAGATTGTACATTGTAGAAGCTGTCACTTCCCTTGGTTGTCTTTTGCTCTCTGAACAATCTTGTATCACAGAACAGCCGAGGCGTGCCTTGAAGTCATACAGATGACTGAAGATCTGCTTTTCTAACTTTCTATCTAGAATAAATACTGGTTCAGAAATTCTGGCATCTACTGAATGTTCATTTTGATGTTCACCTTCGATTGCTTCGGCAATTAGACAACTTGATAACTATCAGTGTTTTTTTAATTAGCAGAAAACACTGTGTGGGGCAGTGGGCACCTCGCTTGCTGACTGGTTGCTTGGAAGCAGACCTGTGGATGTTTGCCGGGCTCCATATGTTCCCAGCACCAATCTTGAGGAATGGGTTACCCAAAAATCTGTGTCAGAACCCAGCCAGGTATGCCATTAATGCACCAACCTTGTAAGGAGAGAATGGTTGCGGGTGGAACGTGGTAGAATTTAATTCTTCTGTAATTTTGAAGCGATGACTGTGCAGTTATTGAAACACTGCTTTTTGGTGTCAATACCTGTATTTCAATGTCTTTACTAGGATTTAAGCTCTTCCAAAGTCTGCTATTTTGAGAAAGCCTGGGGAAACTTGAAAGATTTGGAAAACTGGCTCCTGCGCAGTCAACAGCATCATGTTGCTGGGAAGACAGATGGCCCTGGTCACAAGGACTCCACCTTGACTTCCAACTCGTCCTTTTCCGTGGAAAATAAGGTGGAGGATTTGGAATCCCTTGTGCAAGAGGAGGTGGACCTTTCTGACTGGCTGCTTACACCTGGCGTGGAAAATGGAGGTAGTGCTTCAGATGAGAAATGGAAGTATGAATTTAAACCTTTTAAGGAAGAATTCAATTGCAATGATTGGCTCCTCAAAGCTGAAACATGTACCAGTTGTCGTGGCAGCCAGGTCAAAAGTGTGGAAATTGAGAACCTGGGAAATCTGAAGTGCCTGAATGAGCATCTTGATGGAAAGAAGTTGCCCACTACATCTGCTGTAAATGCCTGGCTTCTTCAGCACCCCCAGGCCCCTTTTAAAATGGAAGATGTGTGCAAAGCTAATGAGCTGTGTAGCAGCTTCTCAGAGTGCATGTGTGATGAAAACTGTGGAAAAGAGGCTCTGTGTAAATGGCTTCTGAAGAAAGAAGGAAAGGATAAAAATGGAGTTCCGGTAAGCCAGAAAGCTGTACCAAACCCAGAGCATGAGAAGACAAAGTCTCTTGTCAATTTCTGGCTTAACCCTTCACAACAGCTCCCAGGGGAACCTGTTAGCACCGAGAAAGTGGATTATTCAGCAGAGATAGCAGAACCCTTCAAAGTACTGCTTGAAAGGCCTCTGACAAGCTGGCTAGCCAAGTCTGAACACAGAGCAGAAAGTGGAGATGAAAAGGCAAGCAGAGAGAAAGTAAATAGTTCCAGAAGTCCCTTTATGGACCTCTTGGCTCCGTTCCACCACCCCTTGAACGTAAGCAGTTGGGTGTTGGCTTCAAACAACCTAGAAAATGATAACCTGCCTCCAGTGGAAGATAAATGGCTCCTACACAAGAAAGCACAAGTAAGCATATTCATAACTGCTTGTTACTGCTGTGTTTTAAGCCAATGGAATGAGTTTATTGTTTAAGAACTTTATGCCTGTCTTTTTTTCTGAATTCATAACTCTTCGTACAACATTGGCTGATAATTTCTAGGTTTTTTAGCTCTCTTAATGTCTTCAGTGATTATTACTTAGTTATTTCAGTAGACTGGGCCAGTGTTTCACATACAGCAGGAGTTAATTTTTAAATACAAGTAGTCTTCATCTTACAGATTCAGGATACAGGTTTTTTCTTTATGAGTGCTTGACAGGTTTTGAAGATGCATCAGAATGTTAAGCTGACATTAATGAAGGTGGTGATTTTTCCAGGAGTTTGGCCTTCCTACGGTTTGCGACCTGTTTGCCTGTATGAAACTCAATGGAGATAATGAGAGATGGCTGTGTCGCACCACTCTGCAGGTAGGCGGCACTGACTGTGTGTCAGCATATCTGCCCCTAACCGTAGCTTAGGTACCAAAGAGAAAAGGCAGTGGCTTTCATCTTCACAGTTCTCCAAATGTAACCTTTAACGGCGCTGAGATTTCCTGCCTATACGCCATCTTAGCAGCTTGAGTCTTCTGCTTTTTCATTATTCCTTCTCTTGATTCCAAGCCAGGAAAGGAGTTGCTTACGTTCTGGAGTAAAACAGTTAAACTGATTGACACTTGACGAAACCATGTTAACTTCTGTTGTGACTAAAACATGCAGTTAATGTTCAAATGCCTAGGTAACTTCTTTCTTGTTTTGGTAATGTATTTACACATGACATTGTGCTTCTCCTCGCTGTCAAAATAATCACAGAATCATAGAATGGCCTGGGTTGAAAAGGACCACAATGCTCGTGTAGTTCCAACCTCTCTGCAGTGTGCAGGGTTGCCAACCACCAGACCGGGCTGCCCAGAGCCACATCCAGCCTGGGATAACTGTAATTGTTTTCAAAATACACGGAAAGCAGCCTTCTTAGCAGGTGCTCATCAAACCCTAGAAGGCAAGATACTCTTTTTAGCAATCGTTTCAGTAGGATTTTTTCCCAGTGTCTTGCAAATGCTTTTGTCCAAAAGTGCTTCTTCGTGTTTATTGCAAATCAAAAAGAATAACCCTGTTTTAAACTTGTTTAGATGTGAAGAACTGGAGGTGTTGGGATTGTCCCCTTCCTGCTGACGAAACGCACATCACGCTGAGTGACTGCAGCCAGCTGAATTCTCGTCTTGGTGTTTGGGGGTCTGCTTTGTCTTTTACAATTATAACAGAAAAACAAATATTCATATAACAGAGTTGTGGTGCAAAATACGTCGCCGTCTTATGATTAATTTTGAAATGTAAACCCACTGAGCATAAGCAATCTGACACTATAGAGATGTTAGTCAATTTGTGTGTTAGGGGATTACCTGCATCTTCTTTCATGGGCTCTCTTGAAGTATATTGAAACCAGTGCGAGCATAAAGCAAAATCTCTGTGGTGCTGTGAATCATCCACCATGGCCATCCACTTCAGAAATGTTGCATTTACATTCAGATGCCACAGCTTTGACATGAGCTGGATTCTAGCTCACTGGGGTTGCGAGGTAGCTTAGACTGTGCTTGGAATTAATTGTTTTTAATTGAGCAGTTGCTAATTGCAAAGGTTTCTTTTGCATCTTGAATACCTCCGTTTGTGGAACCTGGCACATGACAGGAGAGTTGGTAACATGGTTTGCAAGTTCTTGAGCCCTTCAGAGGACAGGGTAGACATTGGTCTGACAAAGGAAAAACAAAATCGGGTTGGTGGGCTTTTCCAGAGTGTGAGCTTTGATGCATCAGTAGAGCCAGAACCTTCTGTGTCCACAGCATTTAGTAACTACTGAAATTTCATGGGAAGAACTGTAAAATTACATGTGTATGTTTCTGATAGTTTTAGGTAAGTCATGATGAGCTTTTATTGATTAAGCCAGTGGAAAGCAGGAATCCTAGCCAGGTGGCATTTAAGGTAATATTTGGGGAATTGGATTCCTTCTCTTCAGATTGGATTTTTTTTTTTCTATTTTAATTGGGAAGCACTGGCTTTACAAACTGCAGATCCCACTGTCTGATCAATTTTAATGTTTTAGCTGTGAAATTTCTTACTGTTATCAGTATGAAAGTGAGGGTTTCAGTAATTCTGCTCCCTATAGCCGTGGACATGCAGCTCAGGAGATACTTTACATCTTGAGTTCATGGGAAACAAAGCGATGTTGGGTGGAAATGTGGATCACACCTGTCAGTTTGCATGAGAAACTGAAGTTGCAGCTTCTGCTCACTTCAAACTTAGTGACTAAAAAGCCTCCTCTTTTCCCTACGGCTGAGGCCTGCCTCAGAGTAAAAATGATTTCACTTCCTTACAGTGCTGTAGAAATTAACAAGATCCAACCTTGGTATGTGCGCAGACGTTGCTGTTACAACCTGTGTATTTGTTCCAGTTTTGGGGCTGAGAGGTACGCTGCACACCTGAAACTGGACCCCAAAAGGGCTTGACATCAGTGGACCACTACCTAGAGGCTTTTGTACTTCAGTAGTTGGAGCTTTCTACTGAAAGCAGAAAGGTGCTTGCGAAGCTCACTTTTCTCCTTTGAACGTGTCTTTGTGGCATGGGGAGATGTACTATCACTAACTCCAATAATAGCCTAATTTGATTAGCAGTTGAACTTGATGAAGATGATTGAAGTGCAGCCCACCTCCTGTAATTCCTCGTAGTTGTTGTGTGCTACCTTATCAGTTCATTATGAGCCTTTAAACCTTGGGGGTATGTATTCCTTTACTTACTCAACTGACTTATCACTAATTGATATTTATGTAAAACATTAACTAGTCTTTTCCATTAAAATAATTGCAGCCAAGCTGTGTCGTATGGCTTCTGTGTGGGATGGTTAACAAAACTGCGGGACTAGCCTGGGTGACTTCAGCTCGGGTGCTGTTGTGGCTCTGCTCTCACCCCAGCACTGGGTTTGTGCTTCAGTTTGCTGCTTGGCTCCCACCTGCACTGTGGTCAGCTGCCCAGGCCAAGGAACCTTAGGGAGCTTACTGCCATCCCTGCAGTGAACAGAAGCTCACAGACACATAGCTGGTATGGCTAAAGCACTGGCCTTTATTCAGGAGCTGTAAGAAACACAGGCTTAGACAAAATGGTGTCTTTTGAGTCTTATTAAGCCTTGAATACTGAAGGATTTATGGATTTCTGTTTTTAATGTGATTCAGTCCTCTTCTGTATCCACATTGTGTCTGCCTGCACAGTGAAAGCTGGTTCTCTCTAGCTCTTGAGCTTTCCTTGTATTCGAATGTCAGACTTGTTGCATATTTTGCCTCTCCTCTGAGGATTCTACATTCCTTTTAAGTGGCACTGTACCACAAAGCATTCTTCTGTGACAGCGTGCAGCTGGGCCAGGCAGCCTTTCCACCCAGTTACCTGGAGTTTCTTTTGTGGGTGTATGTGCATGTAAGCTTTTTCCTAAATGGGCCAGACCTTTCCTTAGCAGCCACGTGTGGAACTCCTGAGCGTGTATCCTGAGCATATGGCTTTCACAGACGAGGACAAATAATTATTTCAGATCTTCTAAGTACAAAAGGAAGACAAAATAGCAGGTGCAGATAACACTTCATAGCTTTGCAAGCAGTCAGAAAGGTTTTCTTTGAGCTGAGGGGTTAGGCTGATGTACTGAGGAACTGGGTGAAAGCAGGGCATGGGCAATCCCAAGCAGGAGAGCAGAATCCCGGTGAAGGGCCAATGCACCCAACACCAGGGCTAATCATGGGGCATCTGAGGTGTGCCTGTGGTGGCCAGTACATCTGGGCAGGGAGAGGGGGATTACACAGTGGGAAAAGATGCCTGGGTGGAATGCAGTACCAGTGCTAACGATAGAGTACTAAAAATGGCTGTGGTACCTCCCATGTTACTGTGGAGCCTGGCGTGCAGCAACACAGGCCAGTATGCAAGTATACAAAGCTTCATTTAAAGCACACTAATTTTCTAGCTATACTTCTATGCAGAGAGGCAAAATCTGATAAAACCTAAACTGGAATTGCCCCCTATCCTTTCTCAGTCCCACATTAAGTCAGAGGAAACACAACCTGTGAGCTCTGGATCCTTTTGCTGCCCTGACGTACATTCCCCCACGTGTTTTCAGAAGCAGCTTCTTCACTGAGGAAGTTGAGGTTGCCAACTTGTGACTAATGAAGTTTCAACCCATTCCCCTTTGTTACCACAACTCATCTGCTGATAAGGAATGCTGAAGCGGGGTTTGCCTTTCTGTTCATTGAGCTGCACACAAAAGTGGTGGCAGAACAATCGGAAAGCTTTCCATATAGCTGCTGTCTCAGGTTCCCTTACTTGCTGCCACAGCATGGAAAGGTGTCCATCGCTCTTGTCGGCAAAACCAGATGCTGTGCCAGGCACAGCAAGCAGACAAGAGCACAGCACTTCGGGACCACGGAGGTCCCTTATGCCCACATTTACATAATTCTCTTTTGGAGGACTACGATGTGCTTACCAAATCCTACAGGTGCAACTTCCTTTTATTCCTACTGACCTCACACATTCTTTTGGTCACAGCTTTTTTAGCAACAGCTTTATGCTGACTGCTCACAATTTACTGGTGACCACAGCAACTCTTCCACATAAAGCATGAAAAGATGCTGTCTGTAATCCTTACAGTTTACGCAGTTTTGCTTTGGAGACCTTGGAGCCATCAAATATGGACATGTACGTTAGTGCATGCTACTGCTACTAGATGGCCACTGCTCCCCTTTTTCTTCCATGTGAAAACTGCAGCATTCCAAATTAAATCCCATGCAGGGCTGGCTGCTACTGTGGTTGTATTTCATAGCTCAACTACGCATCATGCTATATAAAAGCAGGTTAGGAACCACAGGTGTTAACAGCCTCAAGAAAGAAAGCTTATTGCAGAGCTCTGCTCTGAAGCAAACAGTTCCAGGCAACAATCCTTTGTCTATCCTTGTTGAGCATGCAGGAGTACAACTCCTATTAAAGATGACCAAAATCCATGGACTGGGAGGAACCCTCAAAGCCAATGGGGAGGAATACAGCAGCTCTATCTGAAATTGCATGCACCTTTCCCATGTCCCACCATCAGCACTGCACAGCTGGTGCCCAACTCACCTTTCTGCTGGAAGCAGGACACGGTTTCTTAAGTGGTGCAACCCTAAAGAGTATGTGCTAAAAGGTCCAGCCCTTATGCCACAACACCAACATACAACCCACTCTGAATGAAGTGAAACATAAATAAGGTTTAACAAAAAACAGCATTTACAAAGCAGATGGAAAAAAAAATGTTTTTTTTTTTTCTTTATGTTAGACCTAGTTAAATGCTGGCAGAAAGCACCTGCTTTGAGCTGGCAGCCAAGCAAGGCCAATAGAGTGCAACTGTGAAGTTCCTTTAGGAGAGAGGCTCCTTGACAGAGAGAAAAGCAGAAAAGCACTGCTATCTTTCTTCTACTTTGTCTCTATTTTTGTGCAGTGTACGATAACTATCAAAAGCTTTACAGGAGGTTATTTATTAAGTAGTATCTCTCTTGGTTGTTTTTTTTTTTTTCCCTTGCCTTTGTCCTGTCCCGGGCCTGCTTAATTACAAACTTAAGAAATGAGCTGTTAAACAGTAATCTTGACTACTGAATTGATTTGTAACTTACTGTTCCATTTATCTACAAAAAATGCTCTCAAGCATTTCACAAACCATTTCATGGTTTCACTTCAGTGCTGATAAAGGCGTAGATTCATCACATCTCTGTTTCATCAGTAACCTATAAGAACTACTTGGGGATTGGGAGGAGAAACTTAATAATTAAAAACCCAGTAAGAGCAAGCAGAAGAAGTACTTGTATTGCTTGGTTTCTAATGGTTGGCTGAGCGAGCTGTAAGGTCCTGGAGCACCAAGGTGTTTATAACCCAATGACAGCTGTCTTGCAATAGTAATTGGTTACTGCCCTCCATCCATACACAACTTCTGTATTTGTTACAAGTCAGGGAGTGGCACCAGCCCCTGCCTTGCTGTCACCATGCATCAGGAGACAATCAGCCATCCAGCACTTCCCCTCACCCAACTGCCTCATGACTCTATCACAATGGGCCTTCAAAGCTGAACTGTAAATGCAAGTCACTGGATGCAGGACGTCTTTGTCTCAACAGCAGCAGGAACAGCAAACCATAGAAAAGGTGTTGCATAAGTACCACCCTTTTTATTAATTACAATATCCCTTTTAACAGCTTACCCTGAGCTGTAAGAGCAACGAGCCCTGCCCTGTGCCAGTTGCTGCTGGAGGCTCCCACCTGCTCCAGCCGCCCAGGTGCTGTTGACAGACCTCAGTGAAGGGCTCTATGGACAGAGCCTTTATCGTGCAGCAGCAGCACTCATCTGACCAGACCTGGCAGCACAGCTGGTGCAGTGATGGGACTCGAGCACGCTGCGTGGCTCTGGCCCTGGCCCAGGGCTGGCTGGTGAGCATGTCAGGGAGACTGTCGTGGTGGCCGCTCTGCTCGCAGGTCCAACAACTATCACTGCCTCCAGCAAGTGGCTGGCAGGAAGGAAAGGGCCAATCCAGCTAAACGGTGGCAGGAGATTCCTCCCAGCACAGCTTCCTTCAGTTTCTCACTAACTGTAAATAGAATAGGAAGGGGCACCAGACAGATCTCGCAATGATTGTATTGGTGACTGTGCAAGCGTGTCCTCTGCCCGGCGCTGACTGCCCTGCTCAGAGGGACTGTCGGGCAATGGAGCCCTTCATGTGCTCCCAGTTGTTATACAGAGCGTAGAGGCCAGTGAGAGTCAGACCTGCAATGCCCCCTCGTGCTATCCCACGTACTCCACCTGAAAAAGAAGAAAAGCTCATTAACACCATTCCATGCAATCATGGCCACAGCAACTCCCAGGAAGTTGTTCGCATCTACAACATGTGCTTTTTTGAATAACCTTCCACAAGGGGTGCCTGTGGAACCCCTCAAACCAACAGCTAAGCTCAGGAGAGGTGGTTGATCACCCCAGCCCTAGTCCTGCTGCTGTGATTTCTGTCACACTTCTGCTAACATAGCACCACGGCTTTAGAAACCACACAGAACAGCTGAAGTAATGATGACTTTTCCAAAGTCCTACTGTTTCTATTCCATCTTTCCTCAGCAGAGGTTTCCAGGCAAACATGATAACCTCTCGCTTTAAGAGCTCCTCCAGTTACGGATTCAGATGGGGAAAAACAGTCCTGTATGTCCACCACAGTCACTAGATTTGAATGGAAAAAGGGCAGGATGGCAATAAAGGAACAGGAGTGATGTGTGTGTGACCTTGGGAACCAGAGACTGAGGAGGGCCATCAGACAGAACCTACCACTACTTTTTTGGTATACTTTAAGCCTTCTGAAAATAAAATAAAATTAAATTAAAACAAACCTAAAAAAAAGCAGTAACAGTCAAGAACTTCCTAGGGCAATGCAGTGAATAATTTCCTCAATTCTTATATTCTTCACCTTCAAGGTCATTCTGCAATGGTAAAGACTGAGAAGCGCAGACAATAAATGATGCACATGTATATATAAAGCTACTTAGTTGAACCTGAGGATTCTGTAAGCAAAAACACAGCGCAGGTGAGGCTGCTGCCAGTGCATGGCTGGGATGTGGGAGTCAGTGGCACCACAGCCTCACACAGCCTCACACACCCCATGTGAACTGCAATGTGCAGTGGCAGAAGGGGAGGGAGGCATCTGTCCCTCCGCTGTTACCGAACAGCAGAACGGTTGTGTTTCTCAGGAGCAGGGAGTGCGTTGGTCAAGTTCCCAGAATATACTCTGACCGCAGGGGAACATCTGAGAGTGTTACTCAACACTGGGGAACTTCAGAGTTTGATTCTGCATCGTTTATCGGTGCCAAACTAAGCATGCAAGATAACACACACGATTGTGGCCAGATGCCACGCACCCACTTGGTAAAGTTCCTCAGGCTTGAAAGGAAGCACATCCCAGTAATCAGTGATGATTATTCTTTTATTTTACCATTAGGGGCCATAAAGCTGTCTCACAGGATTGCATTTAGGCTTTTAGTGGGGCATGGAGCTGTTGGCTCCAACTAGGCTGAGACAGCCCTACATGTGCCGCAAGATCAAACAGATTTCACTGGAGCTGTTAAAGCTGTTCGTGCTGCTGGACATGTGCTGCAGCCAGGAAGTTGCAGAGCCAACAGCAGAGCCTGGACTCCATAACAGAGGTCACATCTGGCTGTGGCTTTCTAGAAACTTCACTGCCAGACTTACTGTGATGACCTGGGGGGTTTGGATACAAACCTGCTGAGGTCACTGCCCTCACTGCTCCAAGTAAAGCTCTGAGCAGTAAGAAGAGCCATTTATGCACCTATGTGCCTAAACCAGGAACCCAAAGGCAGACTTGTGGCTTTGGTAGCTCAGCCTGACCTCGCTGCAAAAAAAGCTCCTCAAAGGAAGGGCTCACAGCTGGGTACACAGCCAGGCACACACAGGCGTCCCGCTGCTGGCTGAAAGCCACACGTATACCATGTGCAAAACCTGCAAAAATACTATTTGCTCATTGCTTTTTTGGGAAAAATGAATTAAACATTAGCCTAATATTCTGCTGCTTATACTAAGCAGCAATTCTTCGTGGAAGAAACCTCCAAAAGAGGGCTCTTAACCATGCAGCTCTACAGGAAAGTGCATGAAACATGGCACATCCCCACAGAAAGTGAGGCAGCATGGGGCTATGACTGTCCCTATAGGCCCTCCCTTCAGCTCCAAGCCCTATTCCCCTCCTTTCACCTTAAAGTCATATTTTCCCTATAGAAGAAAGGTTGGTTGGAGGCTGATGGAGCCTGATTGTGAGGGAGGCCAGGGTTCTATAGGAGAACTTTTTAACATGCACAGTGGAGCCATCTTCCATCCATCCATCCATTGGTGCTGCTCCTAACAAAAAATAAGCATTAACATTGTCACATGCTGAGGCCAGTCAGGGGAGGAGGGAAGCCCATCTGAGAAAGAATCAACCCTACAGGCCTGAAGCATTCTGCAAGTCCTGCACAGAATTTAAGGCCCCTTGGACTTTGCTGAAGATGCATCAAGGGAAGTCTGTCTGTTTCATGAGCAAGAAATGATGCAGTTGAAAATGAGTGCCTTACTGAGTTAGTTTAAAAAAAAATACATCAAAGCTGAAACCACATAAAGAACTTTCCTTTCCATAACTGATTTCCATCTAAGTAAAAGCCTCCAGGTCTGTAGCAGACACTGAACAGTAATACACTGCAAAACGCAGCCCAGTTGCTGGGCAGAAAATGTTAAGCCCTCTAAAAAAATCACCTTGCTTCTTAAATAAACAAAAAAATGTAAAAAACCTCTCCCCTCCCATCTCAGCTGTGTTTCCGTGATAGCCAAGTTCTCACCCCTCCTCTGCAATCACCCTCTGCAGCCCTCAGATACCAACTCTGCCTCAACAAACCCTGCTAGAAATATGATGGTGGGCCTCCCATCCTGTATGCTGGGCTGAGATAAAGGCCCAGCTGACAGACACTTCTGAGAGCAGGTATTTTGAGATCAGGCAACTTTCAGGATTGATAGCTGAGAAGCTGCTGTGGGTTTCTGAAAAAGCACCTAATGCTCCCTACGTGACAGTGTGGTTGGTTTGGCTTCAGCTGATGCACCTTTTCACCACAGAGTACTGTCCTTTATCTCTGAAACATTTTACATGCATAGCACGTCGTAAGATGACTCAATGTATTCTAACAGCAGATGCAGTGAATTTGACTCAGTAGGGAAAAACATGGCCTACACTGTTCAACACGAGGGCAAAATCTTCCATTTCAGACTTTACTGCCCGTATTTTCAGAATGTATCTTCAGAGCTCTCATTTCCTGGATGTATAAAACAAGAACATTCTATGGTAACATTAGGACGCCTTAATTGAAAACCCAGCCCCACCTACTTATGCCCAACAAAAGAACTAACGCATGATTAGTTTTTCCTCTCCCTCTGATATTCAGAGTGGGAACTTCACTTCTTTCAGGGCCTGTAGGAACAAGGTGTTACTTAAATGACCTAAGGACTTGGTTTTTCACATACACAAGGCAACCTCAGCTTTTTAAGAGAGTACTGATGTCTAAATACCTGACAGATATGAAGTTTAAAGTTCAGAAGCAAATCATTTACTTGCTCTTCTCTGAATAAAGCAGTGCATTAAGAGGCGCCAAAGCCACAGCTGCAGCAGCCTGCTAGCAGTTTCTTCCTTTGCCTCCCCTCCCCAGACAGAAACAAGAGAAAAAAAACACTTGTCTGGCCTAAAGAAAAATAGATTGAACCCAGAGGGAAGACACCTTTATAGCTCACAATATAATTAGTGAACCAAGCACCCTTGGCTCTTTGCAATGTAGTTCACAGAACTGATCTTTAGCTCTGTGCAGACTTTACTGGTAGCAGTATAATATTTAGCCCTTCTTAATTAATTAATGACACACTGATTTCAAGGGTTGTGTTCTGAGATCTCCAGATGACAAGTACTGCCTTTGGTTATTGCTAGCATCCATTTCCCTTCAAATTATTTTACACTGAATTATGTACCAGCTACTGTGCAAAAGGCAAGAGAGGTTCTATCAGCCTCCCACTGCACAGCAGCACAGTAAACAAAATTAATTCAGCTTGTCCAAAGAGTTTATCTTTGTTCCTATCTCACCTGCTGTACAGTGGAAACAAAAGTTATCTACCAAGAAGCACATCTACAGCCTGCGTAACGCTCAGATAAAGGTTACTGAAGTTTTCTGTTTAGTGAACTCTGTAAGGCTATGGTGAGAAACCAATGCCTGTCACCTGGACTCAGACCAAAGGTCCTCCCAGCTCAGTATCTTTTTCCTGACTGATCAATACTTAGTGCAGAGCAATCCAACATTTCTTTGCTCTATGATGTTAGTATGTGTGCTTTGTAACCTTTCAGGACAAACACACTCATCTAACAGACCTTAACTTCTGCCTTGGTCTGAAGTCGAAGAATAAAGAGTATCTAATTAAAAGGAAAAGCCATCCTTCTAGGCTTAGGAAATCAGACTCCCTTTTAGTCAATCCTGTTCCACTTTCTTAAGCTGCAGCACTTTTAGTTCATATGCACTGACACACAAAGGGCTTTCGTTCATCCCTCACACCGAATGTTCTGGATGGAATTTATGCTGAGAGCTTCAAGAGCAGCTTTCATGAAGTGCAAAGACTGATGTAGCGAGTTCATACTGAACATGGCTACCTTCAGGCTAAGAGCTAGTAAGTAACCATAGCATTTTACCAGCAAGAAAGTCAGAGACCACCTTGGACAAATGGATCTGCAAATGCATGCTGTCTCCAAGCTCCCCAGGCTAACTCCACTTTCAAACTCCACTCACAGCACCTGCTGACCTAACCCATACAGCATGCCAAGATGGATTCCATGCTAACATTCCCCTTCTTGCAGCAAACCAACCTACGTGATTGGCTGCAAGGAGGTCTGCCAGAACTCCTGGGGACTTAACTGCTTTAGTCACTTGCGATAGGGAATTTTCAACGAGTAACACCACTTCCAACGAACACAGGAGAGCAGAATTCCCACAGTCAGCACTTGCAGACTTTAATATTCTTTTTATCTCCTCACACACAAGCTGTGGGTTAAGGAGTCTTGCACAAACCTCTTTGCAAACTGCTGGATTTAGGGTGTGGGTGCTCTCGAAGCCTTTTTGGTAAGCCTTTCTGGCATTTTGGTAATGATTAACACCTCTGCAAAGACAAAAACCGTGAACACTGGGCCCAGTTTGGGGCAACAAACTTCCAAAAAGTCTTCATATTATTTTTGTTTCCTGTCTGCTCACGCTCTCTCAGCAAAGGACAAA
The DNA here is from genome assembly GCF_019238085.1 of Lagopus leucura. NCBI lineage: Eukaryota > Metazoa > Chordata > Aves > Galliformes > Phasianidae > Lagopus > Lagopus leucura. The sequence continues at coordinate 5,201,569 of NW_024962255.1, read as the reverse complement.
TCACTTCAGTTTCAGAAACAGCCTACAGGAAGGCTTTGTACAATACACAAAAGAGCATTTTTCCAGCACAGCAGGATTGCTGATGTGACTGTTCCATCAGTGCCATGCTTAAAAAGGAACCAGAAAGTCAGAACAAAAAAACCTGCCTTACTTTATACCGTTTCTTCTTAAACACATTCCTCATCTCTTCACAAAAGAGAAGTGATGGGAATGGAAAATGTGAGTGCTTGAACAACACTGCCTCTATCAACTCTGCATCCTCCCATGTGCATTACAGAATGGACTTGATTTGGGAGGGGTGCCCCTGGGAGTTTCTGACTGCTGTTGAAATGTTAGGGTTTTCACAGAAATGTTTCAAGCTTTCAAATTGCCCCTTTTAATGCCAATACAACATGGCATTCCATGTAACATAAAATGGTTACAAGCTTAGAATACATCGCAGACCTGAACTGATCCTTTGCATATGACATAACGGAGGTATTTCAGAGCTTTTGGACACATATATTGATGTTGGGTAAAGGCACAGCTTTTGGGAGAAGCTTTACCGTACTGAACGAGGAAGGGTACTCTGTCATAAGGGGATAGGAAAGGAAGCATGGGAGAAAAAGCAGGAGGAACAGAGCATGATAGGAAAAAAGGAAAATATTGACATTAAGTTCTTCCAACAGATGTGGCCTACATCTTTTTCACTTCCAGAACTAATCCTTAAAAACAAAGGTCTACTGTGCTGCTCACATTGCCTGTGAAAATGTATTTCTTCTGAGTTTCTGTGCAGGAGGTATAGCAGAAATCCAACACTATGATGAACACACATTTATTCACTACACTTACCTTTATCAGTGTGACTGTGACCTCAACAGATCATATGGCACAAAAGAAAAAGTTCCACTGTGCTCTGGTAATTTTTTTTTTAGTGTCAGATGACTGCATGTGACCAAAGCAGACACGCATGGTTGCACTGCACCAAGAAAAGATCACACTAAATGCCAGCTCCATACTTCTGAAAGGCATGGGGGAAACTTCTTCTGGAGTGCAAGATGGCAGTCGTGGCAGAATAGAATTCTTACATTTTCTGTAGCCTATCCAGCTGTAGATGGCCATCTAGCAGATTCCTCAGCAAGTTCCAATTAAGTAACTGATTGCAAGAGAGCTATATGCTCTAGCAAGGTTAAATGTACCAGTTGGCATTTCTAAGACTGCTCCAGCCAGTGACTGCTGCTTTTAATTAATCTAAATCTATAGAAAAATAAGGTATCTCAAGCTGCTTTGTTCCATATATAAAGATGATATTGAAGAACATTTCTAAAACACTGAGGCTCAGCAAAATATGCGAAAGTACAAAGGTTAATTACAGAATTATCTCCTCATACAGGTGAATTATACGGCCTAACTTTTATTGAAGTATATAAACCTGTCACTTTTTTTTCTGTGGTACCCAGTAATTCTCTAAAAATTATGATCCCTCCAACTGCTGAGCCTGGAATAATAACTTCTGTGTTAGCAGAAGTCTTGTTGATGAAGTTCAGACCTTCTCTTTTGCAAACAACTCAATATTCACCAGCAAACTCAGCTTAAACCCACGCTGCTCTAACATTGCTGGTCTTGATCACTGTGCAAAGATGAGAGTCCTGCCACAACTGCTGTACAAACACCCACGTGATAGCTTTACAAATATATGAACTTCTGCATACTTTAACGATACAAATCCATAAAATCTCAGGTTTAGAAAACAATCGTAAGGCTTCTTTAAGTGTTCCATTTGAATTCCTGATTTTTCACCTCCTCAGATGTGACTTTCTTTTTTTTTTAATTAACTCCCATTTGGAAAGTAGTTTTGTCTTAAACTGTTTAAGATTGTACCAGATGAATGCTTCGTATATGCTCAGAGAAGGCTAAGGTCTCTTCCTATTTTAACATTTCTGTTATTTCTTAATCTTAGAAGCTGACAGCATCATTTTTTTCCCTTTTTGGTATAAGTAAACAATTTCAATTAGCTGAAAAAAGATATGCAACTTCACCATATCTCACAGGTAGCTGAGACATAACCCACACATTGTTTTTCACACAACTAAGACTGCTGAAGGGAAACTTGCATTTAAGAAGGTAAATAACATTTCCAGCAGAATTAAGCTGCATTCTTTCCAACTTGCAAAGGTCTAACAATAATAATGAGAGCCAAATTATGTTTGTTATATACATATGCCAAATAAACAGCCTAATGTTTACTCAGCTTTACAATGAGATCATCTAAAAAAAATACCCAGCTTGTTCTTAGCTGAGTTCTTCAGGTATAGCAAGAATAAAAATCAACACTCCTACAAGTCTGCTAGTGGATGCAAGGAAATGGGAATCTCCTTCCATAGTGAAGGAGAGGTTGGAGAGGGAGATGAGAAATACACAGAACACCTGGACTGCTTCAAGATGAAGCTTATTACAAGTCACTCATATGACAACTGCAACTGCAAAAAGCTACGTTCCAGTTCTGTGCCTAATATACCATTTTTATACTCTCAATTATTGGAGCAGGACAGTATTTAGAAAAAGTAGCAAGTCCTAATAACTAGAAGAAAGCACAAGAGGAGAAATAAAAACATTTTGTCACTCTACCAGTGCTTTTGTATAGCATTCCTGTCAAGGTTCCAGCAGCTATGGTATTCAGGTCATCTTCTGCACCTCGTGTTTTTTCAATGATGACTCCAAAAGCACTGTACAGCAGAGCTGGGAAGGAAAAGTATTAAAAAATTCAAGTTAAAATTCCCACTGTCTAAAACACCACGCTCAGAATCAAGGCTCAGTGTAACTAGTTAGACTGTGCACAGATTTTCTGTCTTTGGTGTTTATTCCAGCCCCAATAGTTTTACAGGATAACCTTTCTCTAGCCATAGTTTGGTCATAAAGTAGCTTTACTCATGATATCTGGTACTGTCTGAAGACATGACAAACAGATGATATCAAGCAGTGGCTGAGGCTTAGGTCTGTTCTGTTAGCTCAAATTTTTTAAAAGCTTTCCAGGATTTAACTTTGTACTGTCAGGCTTTATACTGCTCTCTGGAGATGGCACAAAGCTAATCAGCTCAACACTTTCTAGACAACAGACCAAATTGTTGTCCATAAATCACCAAGATTTAATGCCAGTTGTGCAGGTGTAGCATTCAGAACATGGTACCACAGACTGGAGAGCAAGGGCCTACGTTTCTGCATAAATGCTTGGAATTTGACATATACAACTGCTTCATCTCTGTCTTTGAAGAAGACCTTTGAGAACTTTGTCCCCAGACTTTGGAGAAGTCTGTCAACTATCCTAAAGAGGATTTAAAAGAGAAATGAGTGAACTTCCAATATACATGCATACACAGCTTAAACTTTCTGCACAAAGGAGAAGCCCTCCCAAACCCGCCCCAAGGAGTCTGATGGTATAATCACATTTCAGGCTCAGGACAGGAGAGTATGTCATGGTCTCCATGTGATGACAACACTGTGTCACTTTCATCTGCTAAGAGTTAAAATCTCTCTTTCTGCTACAAGCGGCCATATGAAAGTTGATGAGACAAGTAATAGCACCTTTTTCCAGACAGGCAATGGTGGTTTTCACTGTCTTAGTTGCATGTTGTATGAACAACGAGGGGAAGGAAGATTCCCCTCATACAAGATACATTCAACACATTCTTTGAAATAAAGATGTTGCTGAACAGAATGACAAAAATTGTCTGCAGCAACAAAAGGAATCTGATACACAGAAATATTGCACAAGTGAAATAAAATGCAAACATTCTTTAGCTTCTTTCAACGATTTTCTCCAGTACTTAGGATGATGCAGAGCTAATACCAATCCCCCAAATATAAAGTTCTGCTTAACTCTGTGACTCGTGAAATCATACTTTGTAACAAAAGAAACAATTTGTTACTGGAATGCACAAACATTTTCTTGAGTAATCTTTCTTCAAACACAGCTGAAAAATCCTGTTAATGTGTCACTTACCTTCAGACCTTGAACTGCAGTGTTCCTGCATCCCCATTTTCCAGAAATGTTTTGATTAGAGCTGGAACAGATACCACTCCCCCAGCCCCCCTTCTGCGGCCCCCCCCCCCCCCTCACCACACACAAAAAAGAAAAAATCCTAGGCAAATGCTTCAATTTTTGAAAATTGTCATGCTCAGTTATTCAGAATCCCATGGTCTCTACATTATGTCTCAAAAGCTGATGTCTAAGTTAACTGGCACGCTAATCTACTCTTCAGAAATAAGACTGAAATAAAATGTAATAAATGCAATTTAGCCTGTGCTTTGCATTATTTTTTTTTTAAATTATGATATAAAATACTGTAAGGTTGTAAGACTACATAGTTGGTTTTACGTACTGATCATTTATCTTCCATTACCACTTTGTGGGGCACTGAGTTCCATCACTGGTCAATTTCAAAACAACGTATTTTCATCAGTTCTCCACTTCTCACAGAAATTCCTTACTGTGAGAGTGGTGAGACACTGGAACAGGTTGCAGAGTGAGGTTGTGGATGCCCTCTCCCTGGAAGCATTTGAGGGCTGGCTGGACAGAATTCTGAGCAACCTGGGCTAGAGGGAGGTGTCCCTGCCTGTAGTAGAGGGTTGGAACTAGATGTTCTTAAAGGTCCCTTCCAACCCAAATCATTCTATGATTCCATGGTTCTCCTTTCAGAGTAAGAGTTTATTCTTTTTCTGACTGGGAGGTGGGATGGGAACACCAACCAAAGAGCTTATATTTTCCAGGACTTCAGTTATTCCATTGACTTTCATGAAGTTCCCATAAATCGTTTTTCTGAAGCAATTTTTGTTCTGTCTCCCCCACTCGGTTTACAGAAGTTCTCCCATCAGGCTTTTGATAATTTTCTTTGCTCTTTTTCTAATTCGTACTAGTTATAAGCAATGTCTAGACCTGAAGTTGGTATCATATGCAATTATTCCACCCAAGCTAACACCATAAAACTACAAAATTTTTTAGTGGATATCACATTTCTTCTGCAGAAACATTTTGATTTTTACCTGGAGACAGACATCAGGGAATGGCTCATATAACCACAATCTCTTTTTAGGTTGTTATTTCTTTCAAAAGGATCCAAATCATACTTTTTGCCTTAAGGTGTATAGAATTAACTAGAATTTCCTAACCGTTAAGTATTACCTTTAATTTTTTGTCTGTTGCTTCCATTCCATAGCTAGATTTCTTGTTTCTAATGCACTAGAAATATCATTAATTAGAGGCTTCTGGCTACTTGTTCTTAAAATGCAATTTTGGCCTTTCTGCTGAAATACTCTATACTCTCAAATTCCAAAGAAGCAGATGCAATTGTTCCTGGTGGATGTCAAAATGAAAATGTAGAAGGATATGTTCTCCTTGACATAGTTACATACTTATAAATTGTTTTCTCTAAAAATGACAAGTTCACTTACCCAGAGATCCCAGAGTGTTAGCCCATAATGCTCCTTGCCTGGTCACCATATTTAGAATTCTGTAAAGAAGTTAAAAAGATATTAAAAGCTTTAGTACTCTACTAAGGCTTTACAGTCAGGCATTATTCTAAGCCATAGAATTAATGCTATTGGATTTATGATAGCAGGTATGAAGTGTTTATATTACATGTTTATCACTGAAACTGGAATGACAAACTAAAAAGCCTTCTAAAATAGAACAGTTAGGAAAAGCATACAACTTGGTAATACATAATCTGCTTTATCATGCATATTCCAAAGAGCAGGGCATGCACTTCTCAAGGCAAATATTTATTTCTGCCCAGTCTTAAGAAAATCTGTCTTTTGAGACAGACTTGTGCCATATCAAGATATGAATCTCATCACTTCAAATGACTTCTTAAACCTACTAATTTGTTTGTAACACAGCTTTTCATATAGCTAGTGAGAACAATTGATATAAGTGAGTTGTTTTAACTGTAACATCTCCAAGAAAGCCAGAGTGCTCTTTTAGAAGGTGCAAGCAAAACAGGGATCATGTATCAGGGAGTCTGGTGACACCTACATGAGTGAGATGGGAATGAAACCACAAGTCTGAACAAACTCATATCAGTGGGAAAGAGGAAATCCTGTGTTTCCATTTGTGAAAAGGAGCACACAGCAGAAGTAAGGTACCCTAAATATTTCTGCATGTATGCTTCCGGACTAGCACTGAAGAGCAAAATGAAACCCTCAGCACACTCTCAGGGAAGCACCACGTCACTTCTTGGCATCAGCTGTCACCAGAACAGTGACAATAGCCAGAAGAGATGACTGATTTTTATCTCCCAGCAGTGTAACACCGCCACAGGCACAGTATTGCCCTGGACAGCTGACTACCGCTGGAGCTTAGTTCATCACTTAACACAATGAAAATGTTACACGTTGTATCCCTTCTCATTTGAGTTCATTTGATTTCATTTCTCATTACTTTTCCTCTTTCCTAACTAGGAGAGGAAGAGAGGCTGTTTCTCTTGGTACATGGTTATGTAATGAACTTCATTTTGAAGTGAGGAAAACACCGAAGAGACCAGGGTATTGACAGTCTCCTTCTCAAATCAAACCCCAGCCCCATTTTGTCAACATTCCATCAACTCAGAATTGATGAGAAAACTATTACTTTAACACATGAAATATCACAAGATATCTGAAGGCAAATAGCAGCAAAATTCGTATTTTAAAAAGCGTATATTTAGGATGAATTTAAAGGAGATATAGATAAACATTTCCCTTCCTTGCCTTTGATTTGGAAAAGACTGAAATTAATACATTAATTCAAGGTGATGACAATCCTCAATGTGCCTTTTCCCTTGCAGGGCAAGGACAAGGGAACAGCAACATGTGCAATGACTGCCACCTGCTGGGCTGGACCCATCAAAATCTGCATGAAAATGTTGTCTAAGGTTATTCTGAATACATAAAGTACAATTTTGTTCATCTATGGAAGAGTCGTAATGCTCACGGGGAGTATTCTGGTTTTATCTTTAATACTACAAATGGTAAAGAAAGGGATGGAAAATACAGAAACTTTTAAAAGGAGAAGAGTCTGTACAGACTGGACTGTGAAATAATAGTACATCGCTTGTTCAAAATTCCCTTTTTCCAAAGTAGTTCAGAAGAACGAAAATAGTCTCCCTCAGTTATTTCACTCTTCTGGTTTGCAATGCCTCCTTTAAAGGCACTTATGCTTTCTTATAGTGGTGTCTAAACTACCAATGATTATGTAAGTATACGGCATCCCTTCAAACAACAAGATAAGGTGTCAGTTTGGGAATGCTGGGGATACTCATAGATGCTGTGATCCAGAAAATCCTATACTTTGTCTAGGGGAACTGTTAGGTCACGACTTGAACTGGTGACTGAGCACCTGGTGAAGGGATGTTGCTGTCCTGGGAAGCATAGGCAAATTGTTTGCACCTGCGCTCCCCACTTGACAAGAAGGGGTGGACTCAGATTAGAGCCACCCTGGGCTCATATAAGAGCCAGCCACTGCATAGAGGGTATCTCTTTGGTCTGGGCTGGTTCCTGAGGAGAAGTACTACACAGCCAGAAAACCCCTTCACCAGTTGAGTGAGTTGCATTATTTTTCAATACAACTATTAGTCTACCTGCAACTACTTTGCCTAGTATTGCCAACAGTCTGTCAGAAGGAATTTTGCTTCTTGGTGAGCAAAATATTTGGTGTAATTAGCAGGATTCTGGGTAAAGTATCTACAACTCAAAGTCAGAAATGGCATTCTAAAGACTGCTCTGAAGCCTGGTTACCTGTCCCTGCAGTGGTGGATTAAATGATTTCATGAGATGCTGAGGGTTTTAAATGAGAAATGCAGAGATGGTCAACCCAATGTCCTGCGTTTATTACAGACATCTTGGGTTTTCCTCCTTAGAATCCAAATCAAGGGGAGTGATGCATGCTTGAAACGCCAAGTTGGGGTGCTGTATAATCTTCTGCTCCCTGCCCCTCAGGACCTTGTGCCAGGGACACAGGCAAAGGTAAAGTGGTCTTAGAAGATGCAGATAAGACCAGAGTGGCTTGACTTGCTTGCACTGCACGGAGGTTACTAGAAGAGGTGGTAATCAGTAACTCTGCAAGTAATTGGTACATGTATCCCAGAAATTACAATATACAAATCCTGATTTTCATTGTGAAGGGAACACACTGTGTTGCTTTGGTAGGTCAGAACAACCCCAGTTCTGGTGCCTGACATAATCATAGAATCACAGAATCATAGAATCACTAAGGTTGAAAAAGACCTAAAAGATCACCCAGTCCAACCGTTCACCTATTCCCAATAGCTCCTACCAAACCATGTCCCTCAACACAACATCCAGTCTTTCCTTGAACACCCCCAGGGTCGGTGATTCCACCACCTCCCTGGGCAGTCCATTCCAGTGCCTGACCACCCTTTCTGAAAAGTAATACTTCCTCATGTCCAGCCTGAATCTCCCCTGCCGTAGCTTGAAACCATTCCCCCTGGTCCTATCACTAATGACACGAGAGAAGAGGCCGACCCCCAGCTCACTACAACCTCCCTTCAGGAAGTTATAGAGAGCAATAAGGTCTTCCCTGAGCCTCCTCTTCTCCAGGCTGAACATTCCCAGCTCCTTCAGCCTCTCCTCATATGGCCTGTGTTCCAGACCCCTCACCAGCTTTGTTGCCCTCCTTTGAACACGTTCCAGGGCCTCAATATCTTTCTTGCAGTGAGGGGATCACCTAATCACCTAACCATCAATATTGGGCTGAAAAATGAAGTATAAATGACTTCAGCATGTCCCTGTTCTGGCAGAAATACTGGCCCAGGACTGTAATATAGCACATATTTTACCTTGGAGGACGGATTTTGCTTGTTCTGGTACTGGTTAAGTAGTTGTTTTACTCTCCCTGAGATCTATGACCTGTAAGACCAGCGGGAGGAACAATGTCACTCAACTCTGATGTGCTCAAATGTCATTGAGGAGTCCTAGTAATGTTCTCTTCAGTAGCACCTGGTAGTGGACTTTATTGAAGAGAAGAAGAACCTGGACATCTGGGAAAAATCGCACAACATCTATGATTCTGCAATAACTACAAACCTTGTGTGTGTGATCCTGCAACAACTATGAAGCCTGCTTGCACAAGTGAATCTTTTCACTGACTTATGCCCATTCCAGATGGGAATTACTGACTGTATGACTTGTGATCCCAATGCACGAGCTTATCTCCAAATGCACCTGTAGGGGAACTGTTCGGTCATGGCCTGAGCTGATGATTGAGCACCTGGTGAAGGGGTGTGTCTGGCCCAGGGAGCACAGCTGCAGACAATTTACCTGTGCTTCCCACATGACTGCAAGGGGTGTATTGTGGGTCCACTTCCCTGGGCTCATTTAAGAGCTAGCCTCTGCAGGGACAACCTCTCCTAGACAACAGCTGCTTCCTTGAAAGGAGTGTTCTGCAGCCAGAGATCCTCATCACCAGCTGGGTGAGTCAAACTTTTTTCCTGTATATGATTGTTGGTATTCTCCAATAATACTTTGCTGGGTATTGCAAAGAACTTCTCAGAAGCAATTTTGCTGCTTTGTAGGGTAAACAGTACCCAGTCACTGTTCGTGTTGTGAAAGGGTAGGATGTAGGCCAACTGCTAGGTCATGGCTGGAACTGAAGATTGAGTACCTGGTGAAGGGCTGTAGCTGGCCCGGGGAGCACAGGCAAATTGTTCACACCTGTGCTCCCCATGTGATCAGAAGGGGTGGACTCCTGGGCTCATGTAAGGGCCAGCCACTGTAAAGAAAGCACCTCTTGGGCTTAAGCTGGTTTCTAAGAAGTGCTACATAACCAGAGATTCCCTTCACCAGTTGAGTGAGTACTGTTCTTTCTTTATATGGTTATTAGACTACCAGGCAAACTACCTGCAAATACTTTGCCTGGTATTGCCAAGAATGTCAGAAGTCATGAATGTCAGAAGTCATTATGCCACTTGGTGCGCAGAACACCATGCAATGCTTGCTCAGCAGCATGCAAATCCAGGCAAGTACATCTTCTGCTTTCTAACTTCCTTCCGGTTCTGATAAGTTGAGGAATGCAAAGAGAACTCGCTCTTAGATAAGTAAGGGGAGAAAAAAAAAAAAAAACTCTAAACAAATTGCTGCTTTTGGGAATACTTCAACAAATACAATCTTGACTTTGAAATAGATTGCTATAAATAATAAAGCTCTAATTTAGTCTCTCAAATATTTAAGATAAGTCAGGAGACATAATTGTCACTAAATGAAAAACAAAGTTATTGAACATCTCTAGTCTAAAAACAATTCAAAACTTATTGTTGACAAATTTGGACTCCAATTTATCTCCACTAAAGACATAGATACATTTAGTTTTGCAATACGTTCACAGCTAATTTTGTTCCATCCTGAAAAAAAAACTGTTACTAAGCTGAACTTCTGCAGTCAAGCACTTACTGTACATTTCTAGGTTTTGACCATGCCATGTTCTGAGTCTCCTTCAAGCCAAGTCGCAAGCCATTCAGTGCACCAAATGCTGCCCCTGGTTAGCAGGAAAAAGAACAGAAACACTACTAGTAGGCACTCAGAAAACTCAAAGTGTATAACCTGAAGTTAAACAGCTGTTTATGTAAGACTACAGGTAAAGGCTGTTGTAATAGCTGGAAAAAGTGAAAATATGACCACCTACCTGTCATACAACATCCTCCAATGGTGAAAAAGGCTAGCTCAAATCTGCCCCGAGTTTTGTTGGCTCCTGTGGGTAGGATAAACTCATCTGTATCCTGGAGGAAAAAAAGCACAACTTTAAATCAGATACACTTGGAAAATACAAAGTGTATACCATGATTGCTTTTTTAAACCATGCAGTGAACTAAAGCGACAACAGATGTAAGCAATGTTTCTGGACATGTTATCTACACTAGATTTATGTGAAATATAAGTCCTATATTTCAAAAAGAATGGAATACTTAAAAACCATGAAATGATTTGGGTGCTCTTTCTTTTCCAGCTATCATAATTCTCTAGAAATAATATCAGGCAGCCAATCACAGAAGGGCTTGGGTTGGAAGGATCATGGATCTCCAACCCCCCTGCCACATGCAGGGCCACCAACCTCCTCATTTAATACCAGACCAGGTGGCCCAGGGCCCCATCCAATCTGGCCTTGAACACCTCTAGGGACTGCAGCCTGTTACAGCACCTCACCACTCTCATAGTAAAGAAAACAAGCCAAGGAACTCTTATTCTATGGTCTTGGCAATTATTTATTTCTGTATCCTTAGGGAGGCCACAAGAGACCTGCTGTCATTTAAAGGCTCTTTTTTTTTTTTTTTTTCTCTTCAGGTTGTGTAGTGCTGTTCCTCACTGAGCAACCTATACAGATGTAGAAATGCTTTAAGGTTTCCCACTATTTTGATGCTAATGGAAGAACTGTGTGTATCAGTGCAGTGTATGGCTGCACTCAAGCGACCAGTCCTTAACATATGGGAAGTGGAGGAACATGGAATGCATTTGAAACAATGATGTCAGGCACAAAAAAAATGTGAGGTTGGTAGTTTTTACAGCTGTATTTTACAGCCCTTTTCCTGCAGGAGCTGACTTGTGTTCTTGTAAGTCAGATAAGTTTGAAAAGATGATGAGCTAGAGAAACCTGCTGAAAAGCAGCACATGATAGAGGTGAGGTTAGCCAAAGCACTTTAATTTTTTATTATGAGACACTGAAAAGATGCATAGGATTCTCAACAAAAATGCTGACTTTGCCAGGGAGAACTATTCACTCCATGTTCTGAAAGTATATGAGTGCTCTTTAAATACAAGGTTACTTTGGAGGGTATTTTGAGAAGAGGTTTAAGTAACTACTTAATATTTTTGACTACTCAGCAACAGCAGGCAAAGATAACTGTGCCAGAGAATCCACTTATGCAGAGGCATATCCCTTGTTTCCTACTCCTATAAGCTTGTTGTATTGTAACCTTAACTGCAGCAGCTCCCAGTGAAAGAGGAACAGAAACAACAGCTCCTTAACTTTGCTCAGAGCCTTCCACTTTTGCATTGAGAATCAGAAGCACACATTAGCAGATGCTAAACGACTGGAGACCTTCAGCACTACTTCTGCAAGATGTAATGATCACAGACAATATAAGCCATATATAAATAAAATTATTAGCATGCATCCTTATTGGATTAATTTGACTCTCTTCACGCTTTTGTTAATATTAGTGGAAAAGAAAAATGTTACAGGATTTTAATTAATTTGTTTTTCTTACAACGTAGTGGTCTATGATGTTAGCTAACATGAAGCTGTGTTAGGAAACAAGTGTGCTAGTAGCCATTACTGACAGGGGGGAGATGTGCCAAGTGCCCAGATGTGAAAAAGCTGGGGCCATGTGCCTGGTAGTAGGGGAAGAGGCATAAGAACTCCTTCCACTGTTGGCACATGGACACAGTATCCTTGCTGGTTTTGTAGCAGAAGCCATTGCGCTGTGCTTTTATCAGACTTGGAACTGACCCCCATTTGCCACGTGGGGGCTGTAGGCACTGCCCTGCGGGGATTCTGAGGCATTCCAGCACGGCCACAAGATCCTCAATGCAAAGAAACACGCGTCCATCTCACCTGTACGAGGTACTTGGGGTCCAAGCTCAAATACGGGGACAGAGGGCTCATTCCCGTTACTGGGGACAAAGACAAAAAGACCACGATGACACAGCTGCGTGCGGCAGCCCCACACGTAAGGGAGCTAACGGAGGCGGTCCTCGTTAGCGAGCACAGCGACAAGCATCGAGCCTAGGGCGGCCGCAGAGCGGCACAAAGCCGGTACCGCTGACCTCACCGCGGGCCCGGCGCCTTGCCGGCCGCGTCCCCGCCCCGGCCCCGCCACGTTGTCCCCGCCCTGCCCTCCTCGCCGCCGGCCGCTACTCACGCGGCACCCCGGCCAGGTCGGCGTGCGAATACCCGGCCCCGCCGGCGCCGAAGAGGCCGCCGAGGCCGCTGCCCTTGCTGGTGGTGTTGCCGCCGCCCTCCATGGCGCCTCCGCGCCCGCCACCGCGACCTCCGCGCTGCCGTAAAGCGACGGCGGCGCCGTCGCGAAGAGGCGCCGTCGTGAAGCGGCGCCCTCGCTGCTTTCCGGTGGGGCGGAGCGGAGTGCGGCAGGGCGGCCATTTTGGTGCGAGGCGCGACGGGAGCGGCCGGGCGCCGCGGGCCGGACGATGCGGGAAGGCGAAGTCGCCGCGGCCGCGTCGTCACGCCGTCCCTGGAGGGCGGCCGCCGCTCAGCCTCGGCGGCCGCTGGCAGGCCCGCGCGGCTGAGGCGGGCCGGGCGGGCGGAGCGGAGGCGTGCCCGCCGAGGATGAGCGCGGGCTGCGGGCGGGACCAGCCCTGCAAGAGAGCCCGGCTCAGCCCCGGCGGCGGCTCACGGGGAGAGCAGCGGCCGCCGCTTCCCGACGGCTGCCTGGAGTGGCCCGGGGGGGACTGGTCCGTCACCGCCGTGGGGAACAAAGGTGCGTACCGGCCGGAACGCGGCCCCGGCCCGGCAGCCCGCCGCCTCACAGGGCCATCGCTGCCCGGCTGCAGTTGCCTATGGCCTAAATGACTCGTGTTTCACCTCTGCGGGCGGTGAGATGATGCTTGTCAGTGTAGCTAAATCTCTTGTAATGATTTTTTTTTTTAAAGTTCTCTAAATCTATTGTTGCGATAAGGAAACTGCAGGCCTTCCTGACCCCCTTGGCTGAGCCCCATGCCAGTCAAAAGCAGTAGGTAGATGAGTTCATCTGGCAAAGGGAAGGAAAGAGAACCGCAGCCACTGGACAACTGCTCAGAATTGGCTTTAAATGACAGCAAAAAGCAAAATGAAAACATCTTCCAAATGAAAATTACTTTATTTTTTTCCTCCCAGCCCCCTGGAACCTCTGTGTAATTATTTAATGGTTTGTCCTAGTGCAAGCTTGCCTGAAGTGTAACATCACAGAGATGTGATCACGTTCACTGGACCAATGTGGGGGGCACTGAATGTGACAAAATCATCCCACGTGTTTGGTTTCTCTTTAGGGGAAAAAGTGTTAGTAAGCTTTATGGGTAGTCTATGGATAGAGTTAAAAAGAACAGCTTTCTTTCTGAACATTAGTCATGTTTAGTGTGCACGATCTTGATGTGAAGTCTCTCCCAGTATGTGGCATACAAGTGAGGTGCTCGGCTGGATCTTCTAGAATGTTTTCTCTTCAGATTAATTTGGAAGTTATGTAATTTCACTTCATTCTGAAGTTCAGCAGCCTTTCAGGACTCTCTGTGTTGCTGGTGGTAATTAAAGGTGATAATGCCAGCTCTAAAGTTCAGGTTGAAGAAATTATTTTAAGTTGAGGGAGGGAAGATGTCAGGGGGGAGTTGTTTACTATGAGAGTGGTGAGGTGCTGGAACAGCTGCCCAGAGAGGTTGTGGATGCCCCATCCCTGGAGGTGTTCAAGGCCAGGTTGGATGGAGCCCTGGGCAGCCTGGTCTAGTATTAAATGTTGGTTGGTGGCCCGGCTTGTGGTGGGAGGGTTGGAAACTCATGATCCTTGAGGTCCCTTCCAACCTGGGCCATTCTGTGATCTGCGATTGTTGTTTTTTTTTTTTCCCCACTCCAAGGCAATTTTAAGTATGGTCTAGATTAAAAACAAAAGTCTGGAATTTACAAAGGTTATTACTAAATCTGCAGCTGCTGTCTGTGTTACAAATGGAATATTGCATCAGGTGTAGTTTTAATAGTGTCTGAGTGCTTCCTTTGGTGGGGATAGTAGTGAAGAATTATTTGTGGTGCTTTTGTCTTCATCTGGTCTTATTCATAGAATCATAGAATGTCCTGGGTTGAAAAGGACCATGATGATCATCCAGTTCCAACCCCCTGCTATGTGAAGGGTCACCAACCAGCAGACCAGGCTGCCCAGAGCCACATCCAGGCTGGCGTTGAATGCCTCCAGGGATGGGGCATCCACAACCTCTTTGAGCAGCCTGTTCCAGAGCCTCTCCACCCTCTATGTGAAAAACTTACTCATAATATCTAACCTAAACCTGCCCTGTCTCAGTTTAAAACCATTCCCCCTTGTCCTATCACTATCCAGTGTTCATGTGCAATTGTGTAGCAATGTCATCATACTTCATGTACTGATGTACTGCATTGTGGATTTTCAGCTTGTAAACAACGGACAATTACCACTTGGTTGGAGAATAAAGGACCCAAGACAACTGAGTCCCGAAGGTAAAACATTCACTGGCGCTATTCAGAAGTTGTGTTCTTTGAGTGGACCTGTGCAGAACTGAGAGTGCTGGTTGCCTGTACTGGTGGCTACTGAAAAAAATCAACCTTATTTCTGCTTTTTTGCTTTTGTATCACACCTCCTGAGTGTAAGTGCCTGACAGAGTTTTGCTACAGAAAGCTAACTAATCTCCCACTCTCCCAGGAGTAGTAAACCTTTTTGCTGACTTAGCTTCCAACTCACCATTGAGGTTGCTCTTGTAAAGAAAAAGATGAGAACGTGTAGCAGGGTAAGGCAGAGTGGGCTGCTGCTTCTAGAGGCAGTCAGGCAGCTGTGGTTATCAGGCCATGTCTGTAGTCAATGGCTTTGCCTTTTGTTCTGGCTTAACCTAACTCAGTAATGGCGGAGGGTTTCATTTTATTGTTCTGTATTCAGCTCACAGCTGTTAATTTATAGAAAAAAGTCAATTTCAGTCCATCTCATTGGGCTGTGATTATGTGTATGGTGTAAATTGGATCAGAATTTACAGGGTACTCAAAGATGTTTTGGAAGCTTCAGTGTTGCGTGGCATGTGCTACAGTGTGAGAGTAATGTGCTAGGAGCAACATTTGCTAGGTAGTTCATTTCTTCTTGATTTTAATTCTATCTTATGTAGAGTAATATCAGTTATTACTCTTCTTCAGTCATCACAGTGTGAATATATTAATATTGGTGTTTGTAAACAATTGGAAGTTGAAATCAGTAGCAGTGCTAAAATGACCAAGAAAAGCCAGGAAGACTTGTGAAAATGATCAGTGCAGAAGTGTGGAGTACAAGCTCAGAAGTTACAGTGAGCAAAAGCACTTTACAAGGCAAAGGTAAGAGGATGCTTAAGGAGGAAGTGAATAATTTGGATTTTTTTTTTCAGATTTGCTTTAGAGTGTAGGTTTGTATTCTCTCTTCCAGCTTTACTGACAGACCAAAGCCTAAAGTTCTGCAGTTTGTAGAAATCATTCCCTTAAAGAAATTCTGTACTGGAATATTTTCTAGAGGTAATACATTAAATTTCTTTACTTCTCTTCCACAGCCTTCAAAGCAAAATTAATAACAATACTGAAGAAAATACCAAGATGACTTCTGTTAAAAAAGAAAACGTTTGTGAGCATGATGTAAAACAGCTAGAGAATATTTGCCAGCAGAATTATCCAGAAGTATCTGGGGAAGTTGGCACAAAGCATGTAAATTTGCCTCAGACAGGCAGCATATGTAACTGGGAGGCTGAGGGCAGAGATCCGGTCTCAGACAGAGTGCCTGTGAAGGCAGAACAGACTGGAGAGGCCTTTAAAAATGCCAACATCGATCAGATGCACAGAACTGGCAAGGAGGCTCAGAGAGGCTGCGAGGAAAGTGGTGACATTTGGACTCAGAGGAAACGGTTGTCTGGCCAGTCTTTGAAAATGGGAAATACAAAACTTTCTTCAAAAGATACCGAGACAGATGGGCAGGTGGTTTTGTGCAGCTCACAGAAGCTGAGGAGCTGCGATTCTGTTGATACAGGTGAACAAGAAGAAGGGGATGTCATTCCAGAAAGCCCACTTTCAGATACTGGCTGCGATGCTTGTGTATCCCGTGTTGGAGGTCCTGAGAAACTGAGCAAATGTCGAAGTAGTTCAGGGGATTCACCTGCTTTTGAGAAAGAAAGTGAACCAGAATCACCCATGGATGTGGACAATTCCAAAAATAGCTGTCATGGGTCAGAGGCTGATGACGAAACGAGTCCACTTCTTGATGAGCGGGAGGAGAATCATATGGCCAAATCTGTAAGCAGATCTTTCAGAATTCAGTACGGGGATGCTGAACTGGAGTCAAGGAAATCACGGTTTTCTACTAAGGGTTGTGAAGACTTTGAGGGAATAGATAATTCTGTCAAGGATGATGGTCTGCATATAAAACCACCTGGGATCTGTCCTGCTCCATCATCGGAAAGCAAAGGTGCAAAACCAGGAGTGAAGAAAGACTCCAAAATCACCTCTCATTTCATGAGGATACCTAAAATGGAAGAGAAAAGGTAGCGTTCCTTCTGCCTCGCCTGTTTTGTTCACACTTAAAAATTCTCTTTCCCAGGATAAACTTTGGAGTCTGGATTGTGTAAAGAGCATTGCAAAATGCATGTAAAGGCATGAAGGTAGCTCTGATGTAAGCTTGACGTAACTTGTTTTTAACTAGACTACTTTTTAATGATATTTTTATTCAGTGCAATATTTTTAAATATTAGATTTGTTAAAACTGGGAATTAAAGAAAGTGAATGAAGGTGATTTTATTTGCTGGGGAAGTGTCTTAAAACTGTGAGAATTGGTGCTTGAAAACAAACTGTGGTGCAGGGTTGCTTTCCTAAGCTTAGTATTAGCATTTAATATTTCATTCAGAACATTTGAGGAAGGTAGTGTTCTGTTGTTCTTTTTCTTTAGTTTTCATCTTTGCTGTCAAAATAACTGGATTGGTTTTATTGAAGCATCAGTGCTACTGATGCTCTGACACCAACAAGAAAAATTCCATTTATTTGAAAGAAGTTGCAATGATGTGTTAATTTTTTTGGCAGAGAGGAGGACTAATGTTTGGGTGCTACATTAACAGAAATGCAAGTCCTGAGCGTGACCCAGCACTATATCCTGACTGCTGTGTAAGGACAGTAAGATGATCTATGCCCTGGAGAGCTCAGGTTCAAGTGGGAGCTGGGAAAGTGAATAAATGGCAAATGAAGAAGTAGAAACAAGAGGACATCATAAGCAATTATCTCAGTAGACTAATGTCTCCTAAAGTAGGGCAAGAAGGTATTTTGCACGTCTTTGCTGGAGCTCCTTCTGGATGCGAGGAGCAGCACAAGCCATTCTTGTTGTGGGAATGAGCCTGAGGGCAATGGAGGGCAGCTGGCTGGTGGTGGAAGCTTGCATTTGAGATATCTGGGGAGTTGAGTGGCTGAGAGCAGACTTGGAAAGCAAAAGCCAGCAGTTCTTAGAAAGTGAGATAAAAAATGTGCCTGAAAAATGTCTGTCATTTCCACAAGTCTTAAAACATGAGCTTAGTGAATATCCTTTTTGCTGACTTAAATTTGCTGCTACTATATGTAACAAAGCAGCAGAGGCTGAATGAGGCAGGCCTGTGTTTGTCAGTGCAGGTGTGTGGTGTGTTGCAATAATTACACGTTTGAGATGGGAAACTGATGGAAAGGTTTCACTGCGTGCGTTGGTGGGAATCCTCACAGTGCTTTACAGAACAATTAGAGGGTAGCATATGCAGCTGTAGAGATGTTCTGAGCCTGAGCAAGATGTGAAGGGTATGGACCCCTGTGCCTTGCAAAATAGTGGCATTATCTGAAGTGCTCAAGAGGGCAGTTAGCAAATACTGAAGTTTTCCTCTGTTTCGGTTAGATCAGGTTACAGCAGAGTGGAGTGACTGAAATCATAACCTGAGGAGAAAGAAGCAATAGTGATTTGAACAGCTCTAAGTCATCAGTAATGCCATGCCAGAATTATTCTTTGGCTCTCAGATGGGCATGGTACACCTGTACCAAGTGTCATGCTGCTGTGGTTGCCCCTATTCATGTGGTCTGTAAGGTCTGGCTGCTCGCACCTGGGGGGCACTGGCATGTGTAGGCAGCATGAACAGGTTGGACAGCATCTTTATCCAAGGGTGGAGCAATCTTGCTAGCGGGAGTTTACAACTTTAAACAGTACCTCAAAGTGTAGGCTTTTAGCTTCTTTTACATATTACTCTGAGAACATCAGACAGCCAGCCAAGACAAAGTCAGATTTCAAGGAACGGTCACAGCAAAGGCTAGCAAATAAATTGGCTTGGTTGTAAATGTAACCCTGAAGTGTAAGTGTTTCTATTTGCCTACCAAGTTTTTCAGTGGGAATAACATTTTTCAGTGTGTTTCTATTTGAACAGCAGGAAAGATAAATGTGAATTCAGATCTCAGCGAGTGGGAAGGAAGATCCCTAAGTATGTGCCACCACCTCTTCCAACTAATAAGAAGTGGTTTGGGACGCCGATTGAAGAGATGAGGAGAATGCCCATGTGTGGGGCTCGTCTTCCACATCTGAGACCCTCAGGCAATCATACAGTAACTGTCAGGGTATGGTACTTCAGTGTATTACCTGAAATCACATTTCTTACTGGGCTGTTCAAAGTGTGGAATGCTGTATCAGTCTCACAGTATTAGCAGGCAGTGGGAATCTTTCTTTGCTATTCTTTTCCAGCAGGCTGGGGCAACTGATTTTCCTAATCAGTTATTATCAGTTATATTCCTTAGTTATTTTCCTAATAACTAAGATATTAACATCCAAAATATATGTGATTATAGTTTTACTGCTCTGGCCTGATAGGAGCAAATACATATATAATTTTTTTTTTTTTTCATGAGTGTGCGTAGTTTCTTGTCTGAGCTGCAAACTGAGAGTTTGTTTGCAAATTGTACTAAAATGATTTGGTGTTACATTTTGATTGTCATGTGATTCTGTTTTGGGTTCAAGGCGTACAAAAGGTTCAAGATCTGGAGAGAAGAGGGAAAAAATCATATGCAAGTGTATCAATGAATTTTAGACTAAATCTGATTTATTCCTTTAGTCTTTTGGAGTAATGTGCAGTCGAATTGTTGTATAAATAAAACATAAAAGGTCGTGGATGAATCCTAAACAAAAGAAAAGCACATTAAATTTAAGTGCAAGTTATGAGAAAAATTATTGCTATCACAGAGCTGTGTAGCAGACCAGGTCCTTAGGAACATTGTATTACCCAGTTTTTTTTTATATTTCTGATATTCTGTGCAATAAGCTTGAGATATTACTGTATCTGTAATGATTTATTATCCACTTCAGTGTTAAAGACTAAGAATGTTGTTTTTGTACATGGATATGATTACATTTGGAACTGTTTTGACAGTATTTTTTGAAACTGTGTAGGTACTTCTTAAATTCATAAATAAGGAATACTTCAGCTGATGGTTGGACATAAAACCAAGTTTGTATGTAACTTTTAATGTGCATCAAGCAGTCAGATGATTTTGCATTCCTTTCACTGAATCTAAGACTTAAGAGGACCTTAAAGATCCTCTAGTTCTGAGATCCTGCAATCTGAATGGAGCTGTGAAATTCTTCTTTGTAAACTTCTTGAGCATTCACCTTATGCTTTGAGCTGTAGCTTATCTTACTATGGGTTTAATGGTGAGATTGTTGTTTTTTTTTTTCCTAACTGAATGCCCATCACTTTGCTTGTAGCTTTCTGCATTCTAAAGGAATTGGGTTTTAGAGTTTTTTCTTAACTCAGTCTGTGCTTATTCTTTATTTCTTTCTACAAAGGAAGTAGAGCCTGAGCTTCTTTCCTCTTCTTCCTGTGTTGTAGGTAGACCTCCTGAGGGAAGGAGAGGTGCCTAAACCATTTCCAACTCACTACAAAGATTTGTGGGACAACAAACACGTTAAAATGCCCTGCTCAGAACAAAATCTGTATCCTGTAGAGGATGAGGTAAGATAAAATGCTTACAGCTGTGCAATAAAACTTGTTTATGTGTGTAGATTTGTTTTCAGTTTGCTGTGCTTTCACATGTGCTCTGTTGACAAGCTGTGTACGAAATTGGAGGACCTTGTAGATGAACATATGTGGTCTGAAAAACACTACATTCTTTGTTGTGATGCTTAAGAAGAGGAAGATGTATATTTTTTTTCTTCTAGTAATTATTTTTCCAAACCCTTTGTGGGCTGGTGTGTGTACATATATGTGTGTGTGTATATATATATATTTTTTTATATAAAACAATTTGGGATGCTGACAAATGTGAATGAAACTTACAAAAGTACAGATACATATCTTTTTTAGAGAACTTCAGAAATCAAGTAACACTTATAAAATGTTGTGGCAAGGAAGACAATTATTACTAACTATATCTTTCTGATTTGTGTAACTTCGTCTGACTTTATTTTTGGGCTTTTGTTTCAAAGAATGGAGATAGAACTGCTGGAAGTAGATGGGAGCTAATCCAAACTGCCTTACTCAACAAATTTACATGCTCGCATGATTTGAAGGTAAGCTTCTCAGTTTGGAATTGGCTCTATATACAGAAAGCTGTAAAAGTACTTTCAGGCTCTTCATGCACTGTTGTAAATGATTCTGGTTTAGTCCTATATTTTATCTTTTTCATAATGAAATAGACAGTCTGCTATTTAAAGGATCCTTCATGAATTCTACACATTCAAAACTGGAGATTGGGAAACTTGTTTTTTTTTAATTTTCCCCTGCTGGTCACTTCTCGTTGTGCCTTTCATTTTTTAAATAACAGCTCCACTGAATGCTGTTATAAATATAATAGCTGCTAAGCAGCATTATCAAAGTCATGTGTTTAGTTCTCTATAAAGTACATAGTGTTAGCTTTCTTGGTGCTTAAAATCAAGCGACACTGTTTTTGGAACTTCAGTGTGTAATCTGTTTTCTTTCCAGTTTGGATTCTCCTAATAAAATTGAAGGTTAAAATAGTGCTTTTGGTGTTATTTGGAGTCTGTTTTCCCATCTGGTTCACTCTATTTGGGGTAATTCTGCAGGCAGACTAGGCAGGATATTTGATGCTTGAAAAACAGCTGCTTGGAGTGGTAGTTGGCAGTACACACATTAAATAAATAATGTAGCCATTAATTAACTTCAATTGGAAATCACTCAGTCACAGAGAAATTACATTTCTTTATTGTGGAATCTACAAAGACCTTCACAGAAATACTGAAAAGCCCACTTTTGTAAGTGGCCAGGAAGTCATGAAAACTGCATTGTGATGAAGCTGCTCTGAGTTTCAGTTAGATTCTCAGTTGGCTTGTCATTTTTTACATTCCTACTGGTGTAAATCTTCATGCTGACATCTGTTGTCAACATCAGGTACTTATACTTGACTTGAAGTTTGCTAGTTTGCTGAAGGTACATATCATCTTTAATCAGGATTAAAAGAGTAATGTTACTGTGTTAGAGGAGAGAACTGTACCTGAGAGTTTCCATGGTTTGCTTGATGTGTTTGCCTGTTACTTGACTGCTTAGAATAGTTGAGGTGTAATATATGCAACATGCTGGTGCACAGTGATGGGCTGGGAAAAAAAGTTCAGGCACTTAAATGTTACCATCAAATTTCTCAGGTGTTGTTAAAACAAATTCTGTATAAATCTGTACAGAGCTCTTGGTCCAGTGATAGCTGCCAGTTTGTGATGTATGTAGCATGCAGGCTTTTTCTATAACCAAAATGAAAGTGCAATGCCCAGACGGGAATTTGAAACAATATCTCTTGACAATGTTCCTCTAAAATGGCAAGAAAGCAAGTTGCTGAAAAAATGCTTGCTTTTTGGAGACTAGTTTACCTGCTGATGAATTTTACTGTTCTTCTGGCTTTTCAGTCAGGAATTAATCAATGAATTGTCATTTGTAGCAGCTTAGAATTAGAAACAATTCTGGGACAATGTAGCAGACGATTTCTGCTAAGAATAGTGTGGGAGGCAAGAAAGGAGGTGTGTGCAAAAGCTGTGGGTGTATTTGAAATGAGTAATTGCTGTCCCTCTGCTTCCTGTGTTAATACTGTTTGATTTGGCATTCTTCTCATAGTTTTTAAGGCTGATTCTTAAGAAGGGCGTAGTTGATTTTGTTCTGGTTATGGTTCTTTAGGCTACTAAACTGGTAAAAATTCTGCTAGGTCCTTTTTCTCTACAAAGAAGGCAAGAGCTGGGCAGGGAGGGATGTTTATATCATGGGTTGTAGGCAGACAAAAGCATGCTTTGTTTTGAGGTGGTTGGTTTTTGGTTTTGGTTGTGGGGTTTTTTTTTTTTTTTTTTTTTTTTTTTTTTTTGCTACAAGGGTAAGCCTGTATTTGATGCTGGACAGCTTGTTGGATGCTGGACCTGAAATGTGAGATTCAGTATTGTTCAGAATTGCACCATATTAACAGAATCATGAAATGTCCTGGGTTGAAAAGGACCACAATGCTCATCCAGTTCCACCCCCCTGCTATGTGCAGGGTCACCAACCAGCAGACCAGGCTGCCCAGAGCCACATCCAGGCTGGCCTTGAATGCCTCCACGGATGGGGCATCCACAACCTCCTTGGGCAACCTGTTCCAGTGCATCACCACCTTCTGTGTGAAAATCCTCCTAATATCCAACCTAAACCTCCCCTGTCTCAGTTTAAAACCATTCCCCCTTGTCCTATCACTATCCTCCTTCATAGCCACATGGAATTCACAGGGCTCTGTGGCAGGTTGTATCTGGTGGATGGAACTGTTTCTTCAAAAAGGAGATCTGATAAAATGTTTTTCCTCTTGTTAAGGCAGTGTTTCTAGGCTTTATTTTGTTGTGCTCTTTCCGCAGGAGGCTATTCTGAGATACAATGTTGCATATGCCAAGAAGTGGGACTTCACAGCTCTCACTGATTTCTGTGACAAGGTAAACCTCGTTGATAAGATAGAAATAAGAAATATGAAGCAAACTGCAAACAACTATTTTGCCTACGTTCTTTAATACTTTTGACTTATTTTTCCCTTTGCAAAAGTAGAAGCATTGCTGTTGTTTATGTGGATAGTTACTTGGCTGATAACGTCAGTTAAAATGATAATTAGACTTTGTAAGCGAGATGAATTTTGAATCAGAAGAAGCTAATTTGTGTACTTCAGTAACAGCTAAGGTTATTGAAGGCAAGGTGAGAAATGCCTTTTTTTTTTTTTTTTTTTTTTGTTGAGGGAAACCAGATTTATTAGTAGACTGTGCTAACATTTCCAGTGTGATGGTTTCTTGTAAAAAGTCTTTTTTTCTTTACTTAAACATCTTTAATGCTGTATTATGTGGTGATTGTATAGACTGTGCTATGCTGGTCTGGCAGTAAGTTTCTGCTGTATGCTGAGATAAATTGATAGTGTGAAGCCTTTGAATGGTTGCAGTGGTTTGTGTGATTTCATATTACTTTTCTGGAAAAGGATGGAATAAAGAAATGAATAGTAGGTGCAAATGCAACTTGAGGTATTTTTATTGTCTGACTTGGCTGAATTTCTGATCATTGGTCAGTTAAAACAGTATGGGATGAGATGCAATAGAAAATGCTCTACTTTTCTTCCAGCTCTTAAGTTATGTTCACATGTGCTCCATTTTTGGAGGGAAGGGTTCTGAAGCTGCATTTAGGTTCAGCAGAAACGAAATTTGTTAGTTACGTGTTTGGTTAAAACAGATGTCTGCTCTGTTCATCTGATAATTGCTTTTTTGCTGCCTCTTGCTGATAAGGGCTAGTGTTTTAAAGAACATGTTTTGTTTCTTACACAGCATAATGTTGCTGACAGAAAGAAATGCAGGTTGTGCTCTATGTACTCGCTAGGAGTGCTGTGTGTACTGGCCCATCTTTCTTGTTATTCAGATAGTCATTGTCAAGATTGTGGACTTGTGGCCTCTTTGCTCCTCTTGTACTACCTGAAATTGACCTGGCCTGTTCAACTGGCCTTCAGCTGTTCATTTTGGTTGTAAAGTATTAACAAATGATCTATTTAAAAATCTTCTCAGGGATGTTTGCACCATATTGCTACAAAAGGATATAAGCTTGTCATGATGCTTTCATAGCATGTGTCTGAGAATTTGGAAACGTGGATGATTGGATGGAGATCATCAGTCAGGGAAAATAAGTAGTGTCAACACCCACCTGAGAAGAGGGGATCAGCAGGGAAATCAGCTGTTGCTGGAAAGGCAACTTCTGGCACTTGGGAACGGTGATGTAGTTCTAAGGTTCTGTATAAGAGGGAGCAGAACTGTTTAAAGATGGATTTTAGAGGAAGCTGAAGAGTATGTAGCTCTATATTGAAGGATAGTGAAGCATTATAGCTGTATAGCAGGTCCTTGTAAACTGTAGGAGGAAAATCATACTCTGGCTTTGTTTACTGAGGATGCTGAGTTTAGTGGAGGGAAAGCATCTTATACAAAAAGATGCTTAAAATCTTCTCGGTTACTAAGATATGTGTGAACTCTTCAGGCTTTGTAAATCAGTAAGCCTGCTTATCTGAGCAGCTTCTGAGTGAGGTGCTGAGGTTCTCTGTGGAAATGCCCTGAATATGCTAGCTGTAGTGGAGTGTGCCTTTGGAAATTCTTGTATCTGGGAGCTAGTAATTAAGGGATTTTCATTGGCTACTTGTTTTCTTGTTAATCCCATGATTTTGAGGGAACAGGGAAAGCATTTCAGGTGATAATTGCTTACTGGAAGTTGAGTGTTTTGCTTGAAAAACGCTGGTTGAGTAACCAGGCAAAGGAGGAGCAGCTCAATGGGGAGTTAGAGAAATAGTGACAGATATTAAAAAAGGAAAAAAATGGAGAGATTAAAGCAACCGAACTATTTGTGAGCCCCAAATAACTATTTCTATTCTTGGGCCCTCTACTTGACCAATAATTCTGTCATTTGATTTAGAGGGGAACTGGGTCTGCAAAGCAAAGGGTGTCTGCATTAGTGAGTCATTTGGACCATTGTGAGTATCCATAACATACTGAATGCAGACCTATTAAACTGAAGCATCATTTGTTACTACATTTTCTAATTTTGAACACAGATTACTTCATCTGTTAATCTGGTAAATGTTCGTATTAGTGGGCTTATCTTATACTATGTTTCATATTTTATTTTCCTTCTGTTATAGAGTCAAAATAGTTTTCTTTCCAAATTCTGCTTGTAAGATTCAAATTAATTTTTTTCTAATAACAGCAATAATAATTCCTGTTATTTACTAGCAACAAAATCATAGACATGAATTTTCTTAATTAATCATTAAGTGAGAATTACTTAAAGTTGGAAATAATTGAAATTGCCTCTAGTGACGCAATAGCAAAGAGCTGCTTTTGCTCAGAACATTGAATTACTGTAATACCTGTACAAAATGGTTTCTTTTTTGGGGAAAGAAGGCATTTGATCCTTTCTGTTCGCTTAGCTGGGAGATGCTTCTGGTGCCGGTCTCATGACTTAATAAAACGGGGGACAAGAGCTTAGATTGAGAACGGTGCTTGAATCCACTGGAATTTCATAGTTGTTCTTAAATACTCAAAATTGCATGATTTGATAAATACTCAAAAATACTCAAAATTTTAGATCACTTTTGTGACAGCCTTTTAAGGTTTTGAAAGTTTGTTTTCCTTCTCCATTGGGTTGAAAAATTGTCTGTTTGTCTGATGATGGAGAGACTTTGTATGTCTTGGTGTTGTTTTTGGCAAAGGAAGAAAATGTGTTGCTGATGTGTAGGATGCAGTGAAACCATGAGACCTGCATTCCAAACCATTTTGCTCCATTCTAGACAGGAGTTCTGTCGGAGAACACCTGTAGCTCTTTATTATCTTTGAACGCTCTGTTGTGTGCAGGTATCTATTTTGGAAGATAATTTCCTAAGAACTGTTCCATTGTTGTGAAAAGTTTTGTTCGTCTTCCCAAGCACAAACCCTGACAAAGGCAGATGGGCGGTTTTGCAAAGCATTGTCAGAAGAGGGAGCCCTCACACCATTTTGAAAACAGTATTTTGGATGCTCGTTCATGTTTGAAAGTAACATTCCTGCTTGTACAGTGAAGTAAGTCTGGGAGCTTGGCTGCTGCTTTTTGCTTTTTAAAAAGTTCATCGTACTCACCAGTAACATACCTGAAGTTCTTGGTGGCTTATTTTCTTCAGCCATCTGACAGCTTTGTTGTTTTCTACATTATTTCCATGCTGTTGTATTGATTTGCTTTTGCATTTGTCTGTCAGTATTGGCAAACAGGCTTAAGATTTATTCAAGTTATTACTTACTGGATGAAAGTTATTAGTGCTAACGTTTTTAATCTTACTTGCATGATGTTTATAACTTGTGTATAACCAAGATGTTATAATTGCAATATAATCAAAAGAGTAAGGCAAACAAGGATCACAAAAGAGAATAAGTAGAAGAGCTTACCCTTGGGTTGAGCTCACTAGAAGATATCAAAGAGGAGGATCTCCAGAAGAGATCCTTCCCCTCTGGTAGCCAGCTCTTAAATAGGTCCAGGAGGGGTGGAGCCTGGCTCCACCCCTTCCGGTAGCACAGGTGAATTGCCTTCACCTGTGCTCCTCTGGCTGACTCATGGCTCACCTCAGGTGATCAATCAGAGGTTCAGGCCGTGACTCAGCAGTTCCCATACACTCCACCCCTTCACGGCGTGAACCAATGATCAGGTTAACAAAAGGGTAAGCTTTCCCTAATACAGAGATCCGGTATATCGCGACGCTTATACAATTTTATCGCGACGTATGTTGGTACAGTTCAAGACAAGTGATGATTAGTGGATGTCCATACTCTTCTATGGGCCAGTGCTCGATGATGTGCCTGGAGGCATGAGGTCCTGAGGTGGCTTCTTTTTCCTGTTAGGAATAATAAAATCTTCTAGGTTCCATGTTGTTGTTGGAACCCTCTCTATAGCTCTTACCCTTGATTTCTTAGGGTAGCTCTGGAATTTTTGATTGTCCTTTAGTTGTCTCCAGAGCTGGAGAAGGACGTGGTTGGGCTGGCGGTCGATCTTAGCAAATTGGACCCCAGCCCGAATTAAATCATTAAACATTTGTTTTCGGGATACCCTTATGGGTCCCGATCGAGGAGCTCGAGTAGCCGGCATTTTGGTTTTATTTACCGGCAGGACCTCTGCTTCCTCCAAAAACCGAATATTGCGCCTAGTCCGCAGGCGTTCTGTTTCTCCCAAATCGGCAACTAACTGGGCAACCTGCTGGACTACGGCTTCTGATGCTACAAGGGGATTTAATATTGAAACTAGGGTGCCGTACAGATGGGAGGGAGCTTGTTGTAGAATTAAATCTCTCATCCCTGCCGAAAATTTAACCATATCAGGGCCATCAAATGTATCTTCATAAATGGCCTCTCTTACACCCAGTTCACGGATATAGTTCTGAAGGTCCTCCATAGAGGACCACATACCTGTATGTAACGGTATGTCTGATTTATTCGGCCATACCATACGGCAGGCCGCCATTAACCATTCTAGTATGGAATGGTTTTCATCACGATATTGATTGCCCACGTATAACCTTTGCCTAAGAGCAGGATGGACAGTCATGGTGGCCAACTTAGATATTTCTGGGCCATTCACCACGACACTTTCTGCCCCAGAATCCCACAGTCTCAATAACCAAGCCGGCACACTTTCTCTGGGCTTCTGCCGAAATCGTTGTACTAAGTCCATTAATTCTGTTGCTGTGTATGGCCGAGCTGTCACATGTAAATGAGTCTGGGCAGGGGGCCATTGATCAGGCGGCACCCCTGCCGGTCTGTCCTGTACTTTTTTTGTTTTTTGGGTTATCACAGGACGGACCTCCAATGGATCAGTTTGAATTGGACATTCAAGGTCTGATTTGGATTTCTTGTTGTCCTGATCAACGAAGTCTGTTGATTCAGGAGCCTGGTCATCATTTATTGAAATATTACGAATTTGGCTTACAGGAAGATGTAGAATTGGCTTCTTCCCCGTTAAAACGCCAAGTTCGTGCTCTAACTTTTCAATGCGATCTTTCAAAAGCTGATTTTCGGTTTCTAAAGTATTATTTCTTGAGTCCGCATGATTTAAAGCGGTTAATAGTGGCCATGCCACCATGGAGGCAGCCAATTGTCTTTCTTTGGTAATAAGAATGTCCTTGCCAAGTCCTTGAAAATAGTCTGCCATGCGATATGGGGAGAGATTGCCCATAACACGTAAGGGACCCCATTTTTCAATGATGGCAGCTAACTCGTAATAGGGCGATCCCTCAAACCCTGGGATCTGCCCTGGAATCATTTTCTCTAGGGGAGTATTGTTCTCCCCC